>NC_090932.1:692004078-692326578 GCF_040938575.1 Ambystoma mexicanum | reverse complement strand
GGAGCCCGGACTGGAGGATCAGGGGGTACCCCCTGAGCCGCATTGACCTTGGGGAACGCAGGAGAAGGATTGGCCACGAAAGGGCCAGCTGGAGTTGGAGCCACTGCTCTGGTGAAAAGGTTTAGCCGTAATCTGGCTATGTGACTTCGAAGTCTTGTGCCCCTTTTTTGCCGTTTCCAGGGCGTCATCAACCACCTTTCCAAATAGGTCGGATTCCTCCAAAGGTTTGTTAATTAAGGAGGCTTGTGTCTCGGGTTTCAACCAGGGGTTCTTTAACCAGGCATGCCTCTTAGGTAGGGTTCCCTGAGCAAGGGTGCGTCCAGCGGTTTAAGTCGAATCCAGCGTGTTCTTGGTGATATTCTGGGTCACTTGTTTGCCTTCTGTCACGTCCACCAGCAGGCGTGATCGGGTAGGCTCTGGAACCTCATGAAGACCATCCTGTACTAGGCACCACTCAATATCACTGTAGCTCGCAAGGAGCGTGGTGTTATTGGAGATTCTTGTGGCGTAGGCCACAGAGGCAGTGACCCGCTTACCAAGGGCGTAATGTTTTTTGCAGCCCTTGTCCGGAAGGGATTCTGCTGAGGACAGTGGTACCCCTGCTCTTTTGTGAGTGGTCGTAACCACCAAGGAGTCCGGTGTAGCATGACACCTCATATAGAGGGGGTGCGAGGGTGCTGGGTGAAAATGTTTCCACCCGGGGGTTGACTGCCTGTTTAAGAGATAGGACAGCAAAGAAGGGCCCCAGCGTCTTAACAGAATTTAATAAGAGGATGGCTTGGGTAACCAGAGTCTTTTCTTTGAGGATGTCCTCCAGGAAGTCCGAGTCGGAAGCAGCTTTGTGCGTAGCAATTTTGAAATGGTCGGCTGCTCTTTTTTAAGAGGGAATTTAACAGCATTTGGTCGTCAACGGACGACAAATCTCTCTGCAGAGGAGTAGTAGAGGACATCTGGGTCTGTGGTATGTGGCGATGTGTGCCACGAGCCCTGGTCCTCCGCCTGATCAGTCTGGGTCTTGATAGACTGGGTTTTGATCATAAAGGTTAAACCCTTCATAAGAAGCCTCCTGGATCAGGGACGTCCCCAAACATATCATCGTGGTGTCCCTGTGGTTCCTCCAAAGAGGGAAACTGGGCACCAGGGGAGGGAAGTTTCTGAAATGTAGATGTGATTGGGCAAGAATCCACTTCCCTAGGTCTCTTCAAGGCTCCATCATATCTGTCTGAAAAGTCGATTAACTTAGCCATCGTACCATACACTGTTCAAACCTCTCCCTAGTGCATTCTAAGGAAGCTGAAGGTTCAGCTGGTGGGAAGAGCTGCCTAGAAGGGCATGAACCCTTATGCAAGGCCTTAGAAAGAGGCTAGCGGGGCCTCAGAATAGTCCTCTCGTGGAGAGGGGGTGCCTTTGTAGTCCCTGGACGCCTAAAGGGTATCCAAAAGCTTCTTGCAAAGTTTCGAAAGCTGTATTGTCGGCGAAACCGCAGAGTCCTTCGGCTTTCTAGTGCCCTCGAACGGCAGGTCAACAGTGAGCTTTTTAAGAGGACTGCCCGTTCCAGAAGGAGTCTTATGCCCATTTGTATGCTGCGGATGCGGGGAGGGCGCCAAACCGCAAGGTTCGGAAGGTAGAGTCAGAATTTTAGGCAGCCCTACAGGCATTGCAGACTTCGACGATCCCCATCGTAGAGGCTTTAGGGGTTGTGTGCTAAAGAACACGAGGTGTGTGGGTGCCCTTGTGCTCTGTGGCTGCCGAAATAATAGACGCAAGGCTTTCGCGAAGTTTCGGCGGTTGTATCTAAGGTCTCAATGTGCCTGAAGGCGCAGTCGTGGTCAGTGACTCAGAGGCCTTAGGTGCTTGTGCACCCTTGGATAGTGTGTTGACGACGGTATGTTTTCTAGGGTGAACTCCTGTTCGAGGCCTACCCAGTCACATGTTGCAAACGCGGTTGCGTGGAGGGTGTGGAATCGCAAGGTTTGGTAGGTGCCATAGAAATTTTCAGCGGCCCCGTTGACGACGTGTGCTTCTTCCGACTATTCTGCCGTAGAGGCCTTCAGGGTTGTGTGCTCTTGTCACCAGGGTGTGACCTCCCCATAACAGAGCCAGTGGCCTATCAGGGCTGGGAACAGGCATTTGGGAGCCTGCAGGCTCCGCTGAGAGGTCGATTGCTTCCAATTTGAAGCCATGGCTGCCGACTGATTCATTCTCCGAAGCGACGGCGCCAACAGGGGAAAGGCTTTCTGCCTGCATATAACATGGGCCGCCCACCGTTCAGTCTGCCTGCCTTTCAATGTTTTCAGTCGAAAGATCTTACAGGCCTTGCATAAGCACTAGCCGTGTTCTCAAGGAAGAAACAGATTGCACCGGCGATGGGTATCCTTCCAAGGAAACTTGCCGGTACACGACGGGCAACATTTAAAGGACGGATTCTCCATAGCAGAGGGTAGCGGCAGCCAGAGCAAGAAGAGAAAGAGCTGGGTAAAGGAAATCTATTAAATATTCTTAGAGATGAATAAACCCAGGGCCCCACTCTACCTACTGTATGGCTCTGGCTGGAGTGCAGAGTCCATGCGGTTCACTGACGCCGAGCAGTTGTAGTTGACTGCGACCGGAAACCCATGAGGCAGTCGAGAATATTAGTCGGGAGACTAGACGACCGAAGGTCGTGGGGACAAAGTAAGCAACATAAAACTCATGAGAGCTCCGCATAGGCGACCAACTAGGTTGGCGGGGAAAAAAAGAAAATCTAAAGAAAACAAACTGCGGGACCTCGACGCGTGATGCATTTTGGGTACACTACACGTCACGTTAGGGATAGTGTTACAATCACGCCCATGTTGACGTCCACTTTCGATCTTCGAAAAAAAGATGCAATACTCTGCGACTTCCAATAGATGTCGGACTACATGCACAGTATGCAATTCTAAGCAGACTCACAAGCATCAGAACCGCCAATACTATCTGCAATATCCGGACCGGAGGCACTCACATTGTCTCCTTACTATCCTTGATAGACAGGAAGCAGTCTCTCTTGCCCTTCGCGGAGGTGGTCAGCAGCCATTGCTGCGCAATCCCACAGAATGAACTAAGACTTAGATAAGGCACAAGTGGCATTTACCAATTTCAAGGCCATGCTACCAGCAGTAAATTACTTTCCGCGCCCAAGCGTCCACCCGTTTATCATCCCTGGCTTTGAGGAATGGTGGGGTAAGCAGATTGTTCTGTGGACGTGGCTGCTTGGATCACCAAACTTTCCGTAGTCAGGTGCTTGGTTAGATAATCTGGGTCACTGCTTGACGGTCTATGTTTCTTAGGAAAGTTTAAGAAACTGCAGACAGTCTGGGGTTTCCCAATTTGTTGTAACCCTTTTTTGAAAGGCAATATGCAAGGGCAAAATGGTATCCCTCTCTGGACCTTGGTCTAATATGTCCACCAAGTCATCCTGTTGAAAAGGAGCAGCAGGTCTACTCCATACCAAATATTCTACTACTTTGCTTATGAATTGTCTATATGAGCTCTCAGCTTGATCTGCAGGATCTGGCTTTCCAAATTCCAGCTCAGGAGATGCATCTACTCCACTGGCATTTTGTAGTTTGTCAGACAGATCTTTAAGCCTAGATCCATCTGAAATAAACTCATCTGGCACATTTGGCATGCCATATTGAAGGATTTCCACAAATTTTAAACCTGGATTGGGAGTCAAAACCTCGAATCATCCCTAGCGTTGCACCACACTCAAATTCAAGTTACGTTTATTCCATTTATTGCTTCTCTTCCGAGTTATAGCTTCATTGTTAAAAACATTTTTCCGGATCTTGCCATCAAAGTTCCACACAATTTAAGGTTTTATTTTCAACGTTGTTTTCCAGATAAACAATAACTTTTTTATATGTGTTTTCTGGATTTTACAATTAAAATTGTACAGTGTTAGACCTAGGCTAAAGCCAGTCAAAGCTGGCTAATAGACGGAGGTAACTCCTATTTGTTTAGGGGGAGGATTTTGGAGATCTACTTTTAATTATATATTTGTGAGCTCCATTCCCCTATCCATAAAAAATCCCTTTTTGGTGTTGGGATCAAAAAAAGAGGGGGGTGTGGTTTTCTGATGTAGGGATCTTCCTGATCCGTATTGGTCTACTCAGATCACACAACAATCCACCTCTGGACACCCCGGTTACCTTGATCATGCAACTGGTGGAAATTGCACTTACTAAGAACTATTTTCTCTTAGAACAAACTTTCTTTGAACAAATATCGGGCACAGCAATGGGCGCAATCTTTGCACCCAGCCTCGCCAACTTGTATGTAGCAGCATTCGAGGAGCAGGTGATCTATCCAGATACAAATCCTTGGAAAGTCCACACAGAACTATGGACACGCTATATTGACGATGTCCGCACGATCTTCAAAGGCACTGAAGCGGAACTTGGGAACTTCATGCATTGGCTCAATGAACAGAATAGATATCTAAAGTTTGCAGAAACACACAGTGAATCCAAAATACACTTCATGGACCTACAAATTGAAATACGTAACATCATAGCCACCATGGTCTTCAATAAACCAACCAACAGGAATTCCCTGCTAACATTTTCAAGCTTCCATCCAGCGAGTTTGAAGAACAACCTGCCGTTTGGTCAATTCCTTAGGTACAGAAGGAATTGCTCCAATATCACAGACTATGAGAGACAATCAGATCAACTGGCCAAAAAATTGAAGACAAGGGGATACCCGAAGAGAAATATAAAACAAGCCAAAAAAAAGAGCACCAAATATACCATGAGAAACCACCCTCGAACATGCCAAAAATAGAGACTCTGAGGATAGAAATACCGCAGTCTTTACTTTTTGCCTCTGACTAACAAACTAAAACAAGAAGTTTTGAGACTGTGGCCGATCCTAAACGTGGGGGAATCGAATCTAGTTACCCCACGTTTTGCCATGAAAAGAAACAAAAATTTGAGAGACTCCCTTGTAAAAACTTAAAGAAAAGAGCCTACCTGTTGAGACACTCTGGACTCAAGAGAAACCATCAGGACACGCACCATGTGGGTCATGTAGCGCCTGCCCAGGAACGGCCAGAACAAAAACTATAGATATTGGCTGGCGTTACCCATGGATACAAAAAGAAATGACAAATTGTAACACCAAGAATGTCATCTACTTGATCACGTGCCCGTGTGCATTAAGATATGTGGGAATGACTACACGCCCAATCAAAATCAGACTGGCCGAACACCGGTCTTGTATACGCACCAAGAAGATCACGGCACCCATGGTAGAACATTACATAGAGAAAAATCACAGCCCCAGACATCCAATGGACAATCCTAGAAAAAGGTCAAGATACCCTTAAGAGGAGGAAATATCCAGAATTTGCCGTTTAGACACGAACAGTTATGGATATCTAGACTAAGAACGGATGTGGACAGCTTAAATGAATCTATGTGCTGGCAGACGTTGGCAACCCTTTAAACTGCCAGCCTACTTTATCCCTCATCTATTCATGCATATACTGTATGGTGGTCCATGTTACAACTGCTTGATGTATTACTGTTAGGTTGTTGTGTTTTGAGTAGTACTCTGAAGTCAAAGATTTGTTTACAACTGAACATATGGTAAATGCCTTTTAGCTATTAATAATCTTCCTTTCCTTCGGAAACAGAATGTATGCCATACTGTAATACACTATCATTTGTGCTTGCTATGAATCTTCCCAGTGCAAACGTGGTCCTATGGTGCATTAGATCTATCAAAACCTTGTTGTATTGCGGACATGTTGATGCATATTTTAAAATCCTCCTGCATTAGGGAAATGCTCATGCATTTTCTGCCATTCATCACACTGGCAACAGCTGATACTGGCAGCCACTACTCGAGTCAACGTCATTTGAGCCATTTGTAGCTTCTTTGAGTAATGTTAGTATTGTAGGCATGAGATTGATTCGACTTACGCATTCCGACAAGTCTTTTCACCTCTTTACCCCACTATAACATCATAAGGCGGCTCTGTTATTCCATTTGATGATTCATTTGTTTATTTGACGATTTTGAAACTTTCCCCGAGTTCGAGCTTACCTCTTTTCTTTGATAACTTCCACCTATGGGAGTGTTTACCATACTGGACACCACTTTAAGATGGCTGCCACGCACTAGTTCACCGTGGTAGATTAGGCCGTGCCTTGAGTTCCGCTGGACACGTGACATATGAGACTAATCACGTGTCCGCTACTACAATAGAGCTCGTAAAACACCAAACTAGGTTCGAATGTTGACCGCGGAATGAGTACTACGGCGGCTATTTAGCCCCAGGGAGGTAAGTGAGGCCCACGGAAGCCACGCTCCACTATAATTACGCACCTCGTATGGGAATTTCGGAGAGTATCCCCTTACGGAGCGGGTTGATGAAGCGACCCTTTCACCTTGTGCACGCCGCTGTTAACTCGTATTGTACTCCCTCACACTCATTTATAAAGGGGCAGCCTTTAATATGTCACTATGCAGGCTTCCCTTTCAAAATTCATATCAGTGACATCAGCCCTAGGCTATAGTGCAGCCCCGCCCCCCCCCCCACATACACTTTGTTCCATATGAACAGGGAGGGACACATGGAGACTTTTTGGATACTTTTGGAGACTTCTGGAGAACCTGTGTAGGATGTTTCCCATTTGGGCTTTCATGCACGACAGATCAAGCTCTCCCTGAGCTGATCTATGAGAATTATGGAGCTAGTGTTTTTATGTATTTTAAATGTATATTGATACTACACTATGTCTGTTTAGTGTGGTATAGCAGTTCTTCTAGTTTCCATGCATATACATACGGAACATTTCCCCTGTAGGTATACAAGATAGACGTTTGGTTTCGGGACCGGAAAATACCAGCTCGACTCTTTTACCCTGATAGATGGGAGTGGTTTCATCTCTATTGGGTGAGATATAGATTTTACACCTATCCATCCATTTGAGATCAAATAACGGGATATGTCATTAATTACTATCTCCCCCTTTTCTCTTTCTCCCACCCCCTATCCCCTGTGTCATGTCATCTATAGGGTGTCGTCCTATTTTTAAAAACTTCAGTTTCAGCAAAAAACCAGAAGAAATCTGACCGCACATATTCAGTGCAAGTCTCCAGCCCTGAAGAAAGTGGTTACATTTATCACTATACCATCTAAACCGGTCGGCTTGTGGGAGTAGACCAATACGGATCAGGAAGATCCCTACATCAGAAAACCACCCTCCCCCCCTCTTTTTTTGATCCCAACACCAAAAAGAGATTTTTTATGGATAGGGGAATGGAGCTCACAAATATATAATTAAAAGTAGATCGCCAAAATCCTCCCCCTAAACAAATAGGAGTTACCTCTGTCTATTAGCCAGCTTTGACTGGCTTTAGCCTAGGTCTAACACTCTACAATTTTAATTAGTTGTAAAATCCAGAAAACGCGAATAAAAAAATAATTGTTTATCTGGAAAACAACGTTGAAAATAAAACCTTAAGTTGTGTGGAACTTTGAAGGCAAGATCCGGAAAAATATGAAGTTATAGCTCAAAAGAGAAGCAATAAATAGAATAAATGTTACTCGAATTTGAGGGTGATGCAATGCCATATTGAAGACCAAACAGTGTTTGATCATCATCAGATAGTTCAGGTTCCTCATAGATTGAAGATAGATTTGAAGAAATCTTTTTGTGGTAGGGGCTTGTAAGGTTTCTCTTGTGTTGTCTTCAATGGCTACGAAAAAATCTTCGGAGTAGGCCTCGAGGGCAAAGGCGAAGGTTTCGACATGGGTGTCGAAAGTTCTGACGGCGAGGGCGTCGATGGAACAGATTTTGTTTTGGTATAAGATGTCTCTGACAAAACCCTCGAAGGGCTGGACTCTCGACTTGTCGAGGTCCTCAGGACATTTTCACTCATTCGAGACTTTGAAGGCTCTTGATGTTAGTCAGGCTTGTGTCCCGGACTCGCGGGTGCACAGGGTTTAGCCATAGACACCCGTTAGTCGTCTTTATGCAGAGCGACCAGGACATGGTCTTTCTTCTGTTGTTTTGAGGGAGTAGGGGCGCTTCTCTCGAAGATTTTTATCATCTCCCTCCAAAACTCAACCCATTTTACTGGGAAGTTGGATTTAGTTGGACATGTTATTTTCTCGGGTGAGGTGTAACGCTCACCTGATTCCCGCAGAGGCGCCGGTCTTGACTGGGTGAATGGCGTATCTTCAAAGGTGATGTGTAACACACGGTTGGCTCTTTGGGCTGGACCTCTGTGCACTGTATGTCTGACTCGAAGAGTAAGATGTCTGCAGATAGAAAATATGGGATTAATGAACTGGGGTTATTGGGTGCCCCTCTCCTCTTCCCTTTCTCTTCTCCTGTAGAACCCCAAAGGTTAACGCCCTCACCTTAGGTAAGTGAACGCCGAGCTCTCCATCTGCCTCGGGGCAGGGTGCCGTAACCAGTTTCTTCACTGGATAAGGGTGCAGGCCTCTTGACCTCAGAGGACTGCTGTCCGTCGTTAACTGCACGAACGGTAAGTTCTGGGCACTTCAAATGTCTTAAAAGTCTTTTGTAATGATATCTCTTGTTTTGCAGGGTTCCGGCGATGGCGGGCTGATGAGAGTTGAGGATCGAACCCGCGTGAGGAATAGAAGCGCCTGGAAGCACGGAAGTAAGCGCTTGTAGCCTGCTTCACGATGCGCACTAACTGTCCCTTTTATCTTGCAGGTACAAGTTCGGAGCTTTAGAGAAGCTGAAGGGTGCTGGAATACCCACTGGATTCGGCGTGGGAAGGAGTAATGGCACGTGAGTAATAAAGTTGCCCAATGTCTTTAAACGCACCTTCTTTTGTCTTTCAGATGCCGGAATGCAGTGCGAAGACCTCCGGAGCATGCGAAGAGTAGGTAAGCCTTTGTCTTTCAGATGCCGGAATGTAGCGCGAGGCGTTGGTGACAGCTGATGGACCAGGTAAGAGATGCGCTGCCACTGAAGACCGTAGTGCTAACCTGTTCTTTCTTTGTCTTTACAGGTGCTGCTGAAGACTGGATTCCAGGATGGTAAGCCTTTGTTCCCTTAGGCCCAGGATCAGAAGCAGAAGACACGATGAGCGTTCTGCTGCAGAGAATGCAGAATAACACAAAGCAAGATTCATCCATCGGGTGTGGTTTAAATAGCCTCCTGTAGTGCTTAGGTGTCTCCTTCCACAGCCACGCCTAGGTAAGAAAAGAGTTCCTGCTTTCCAGAAGAGTTCCAGTGTTCTGAACCTAGGGAGTGGCTCCTGTCCCACCCAACAGGAAAAGTAGTCCCAAACAGAAGAGGATCAGGGGTTCAACTGGCAGGTAAGTAAGCAGCATGGTCTGCTGCAGGTAAGTCCACCCAAGCATTATGAGCCTGGCGCTTCCAGCGCTGGGACTGGGCATCTTTATGAGCCTGGTGCCACTGGCGCCAGGACAGGGTCCAAAAGGTCCCAATTGGGACTGGCTGGCACTCGGAACCGGGGTTATGGGTCTGCTTCCAAGGGAGTCGGGCAAGTCCTGATCATTTGGAAGCAGAGATCATGACATGAAGAGTCACTCAAGGAAGATGGAGACCTACGCTGTCTTTTTTTCAACTTCCGAAAAAGAAAACTAAGAATGACGCAAATGACTTCACAATCAAGTTAACTTCGATCTTTTTCGACGAGGAGAATCTATCGACTCATTCGAAGTATGTTTTTTCGGGACTGAAGGGGATATTGTAATTCTACCCACCGCCAATTTACCTTTGTGCTCTCTCAAGAGCCTTGTCAGTCATCGCCTGACAGGATTTGCACTGCTTCGTACGATGCTCCGTCCAGAGGTACCACAGTGGAGGTCGGTGATGGACATCTTCATCCCGCAATCCTGACATTTCTTAAAACCTGCCTTGGGCATCGATGGATTCTACGGTGAAGACATGTCCTTTTCTATTTAACAAACCGAAGCATGCCGTAATTTCTCTCGAAGTGAAAGCTGCATCGGAAAAACCAAACTGAAGCCAACAGGCGCTGCACGTGCTACATAGACTGCAGATGACGTGGACCATCGGACGGAGGCCTTCAGAGGACATCGAGTCATCGATGCTACCACACAGCGCCCGTTGAGAATCTTTTCAAGAAACAGCTGAAGCTGGAAGATAATTATCAAAGATGATGAATACGTGGAAGGACAATCCATTTGAAATGGCTAACTTACATCATTTAGGCTAAATGGGAAATAAGTCTACCTTATAGAGCTCAGGCTAAATGCAAAATATGGCGACCCAGTACAGTTTAGGCTAAATGCAGAGTAAAGTTACCTAGTGTAATTTAGCCTAAATGCAGAATATGGCCACCTTACACAATGTAGGGTAGATGCAAAATGGGTCTACCTAGAACAATTTAGGCTAAATGTGAAATATGGTAACCCAGTACAATTTAGGCTAAATGTGAAATATGGTTACCATATACAATTTAGGTTAGATGCATGTAGGTTTACGATATGGGGTAGTAAAAGTGAGGGTTTCACTTGAGTACAGTAATGGTTGTATTCCCCCCACCCTACACCCACACCACACTTACCTTTATCAGTCGCAGCTGGTTCACTGCTGCAGACTTCCCCGGCGAACACAGGCAAACAGTAATTGAATGCATTTTAAGAACCAATGGTGATAGTATATATGTTTATTACTGAGTGTTGTGCAATTTCACCGGCTTGTTTCATTTTTTAGTGTAAGTTAAAGGCCTAGTTTAAGTACTGTATGTGTATACATTGTCTAAATTTAATTATTGTGTGCTTTACTGTGTGGGCTCATTGTGGACCTCCAACCCCACTCTGAGAATAGACTTGGCTGTTCTCCAATGCTACCTTGATTGGGTTTTGGCTGACCTCTAAGAATTCCCTGGTTCACTTTGACTAGGTTGACCTCTTAAAAATGGTCCACCAGGCCAAATTCTACAAATCCATCTAAACAGTTCACAACCTTTATATACAGGGATAGTATGACACTCATAATGCCATCCTTTTACTTTTGGAAAAAAAACTTTTAATACTGTGAACCAACCACTAGATGGTGGAATATGAGAAGCATATGCATGTAAATACATTTACAATACCCCAAACTATCTATACACCAAAACGAATCCCGTTTTTTCATTGTACATTGGGAGGAGCAATGGCCAGCTATGTACGAAGTCCCAGGGGCGAATGCCAAAAGAAATGAGGGCGAGGAAGAGTGCGCCCCTGGGATAGGCAGGGGTCAGCAGACAAAGGATTAAAATATTTCGAAAACATGTTCAGTATTCTACTCTCCTGTACAAAGGTATATTTGAAGTTAAGAATAAAGAACCTCACATTACAGAGGGGTATCTTTTAGGCTATTATCGTTCCAGTACCAGACACATGGATAAGACTACACCCAACCTACAACCCCATATTGCAGAGGCTAACTAGCATAATACATCCACATTTCATTGTAGTCTTTAGAATTTGGGTTTCTTTGTACAATTTCATTTCTTTTGTGATTTAAAGAACATTTTATGATTTCTGCTAATATGTTTTGGGTTCTTACCAAAGCCGGAACAACACTCTTGACTGGAAATCCTCCAAGAGTTTCTTCATTGCCCATGACCAACAACTGACACATCTCAATAACAGCCTGCAGCTGCTGACTTTCATCAGTTGCTTGGAGTCCCTGCAAAAGCTGTTGCGCTTTTGAGCCTGGAATCAACCAATACAAGTATTAATTAGTAAAATCAATAACTCAGAAACTTTGTGCAAAGTATCTATGGTTACTAATCAAGGACAGGTCCCTGGCCTTAAGTCAGTTTACAGATACAATTCTTCTGCATTTATGTTTGGCTCCAATCTGAACATGCCTCTACTGCTGTGGTCGCTTCAAAGATCATTTGCAATGTGGTATATTAAAGGTCTCGTGACTTGGCTGTATCACTTGCATCCAAATTAGCAATCTCGGCTGTAAAGAAATATAATTTTTCCTGCTATCCTCCCATAGACTTCTATGGGAAACCCTTTCTTTTGCTTTGTTTTGAACACTGTACTGACCTTCTGAAGGTAAAGCCTTCTGCTTTACTTCCTGCACCGTTTCTCATTCTGATGGGGAGACAGATTAGTCCCTAAAACTATCAGTACTATCAGTTTGTGAATTATTGTATTGTTACAATTTCACACCTTACAATGAAGTGTAGGGAAGATGCTTTACATCCTTATAACGTTTTATATAATGGCTTTTTGGTTACTTTTACAATGCGCCTATGACAAGCTGGTGGCAGCAGTGATATTTTTACTGCTTTTGGACAATCTTAACCTGTGCACTTCCGCATTAACCACGAATGGCTACCAAAGGTGGCTTATGTTAGGCAAGGTTTGTATGCAGTACCCTCTGGGACCACTACACACAACTCCGACTACAGGTATAGGCAGCCCAACCTTTGGTATAAGCTTGTACTACACAGTTTTGGTACCGTGTTGAGCATCCAGGCTTATCTCAAGAAAGGCAAATGTGAGCTGTAGTGGAGGTACACAGAGTTTTACAGTTACAGGTATTCAAATAAACTATTACACTCAAGGTTTCTTGCATAAACAATTCATGTATTTATCAGTCAGTTAGAAATCCTGCAGCAAGGAGCAATATAATATTAACACACTTCAATACTGTACACTCAGTTTCTAAATCAGTAAAGACGCTTTTGGGATGGCCAACAGACAACCTACACCCACAGGCGACTTCAATAACTAGGGTGCTGGGAACATTCATATCGTACTGTTGGCATTTAGAACACTTTTAGAAATTGGTAAAAGGCAAAGTTTATTAGAACAAGAGACCACAAATATTCTTAAGCAGGCAGATACCTTTGGATCCCCCAAGAAGAGTCATACAATTCACTAGGCTAAGCCAAAGTCAATGGGAAAAGGTCTTTGGATAGGATGAAGCACTTCTGGTAAGTAAATGGAAAAGTCTTTGCACAAGTTCTTAGGATTCTGATGAAAAGAAGAATCAAACGTAGGGCCACAAGCTGATTAGGCTTGTGAGTTGTAGAAGTTTCAAACAACTCTACAGTAAGAGGAAAATTCTCTTAGACTTGTTTTACAGTACCTTAGAAATGAAGAAAAGATGCAGCCGATTACTTCTGTTCCTGTGCAGCTCTGCAGATCTCACTGTTCTTGGGCCTCAGTCGAGGGGACAAGAAGGAGGACGTCGGGGGACTCCTGCAATGCACTGGGATGGTCAAAACTTGCCACAGAAAAACTTCACTTTTAGTGGCTGTTCAGTGTTTCAGCTCCTCGCGTCTATCGCAATAACACTGCGGTTCCTGGCTGTCGAGATGGACTTTCCTTGCTTCTGGGGTCCAGCACTCTGTTGAGGAGGGGGACTGGGGAGGGGAGGGGAGGGGAGATCAGGCTCGGTCCGTCCTGCTTCTTGGGAGTCCAGAGGATCTTCCAAAACCTCTAGGCCAGCTTAAAAGCAATTCCCAATCTGGTGTTCCTCTCCCTGGCTATACGATTTCCAGCAGCAACTCTCTGGAAATGCAACCAGCTCCTAGATGGGTGTCCAGGTGGCTTACTTGGGAGTTGATTGGTCCCACCAACTCAAAGGGAGAAGTCGTCCTTGCAAGGCTTCTCTGTCGATGCCAACACTTGGCGATTCAGACCTGCAGCAGGGCTTCACTAGGCAAACCAACGCTCAAGGAGTTGCAGCAGCCGTCCTCTTCAAGCTCTTCTTCGGTTCTTTTGTCCAGTGGTCGACTCTGCCTAACAAACCAAGAGACTCGCCTTTTATTCAGTTCTCTCCCATTTATTCCAGCCTAGCTGCCACTCACCCAGCAGGGTAGCTGTCCTTGCCGGACAGATAGCCAATCGTCACAGAGTGCATTTGGGTCTCCTAGGAGACCAAGCACAGGGAGTTTCGGGCACCTCCCTCACTTCCTGCCTATGCCAGGCAGTCTGGAGCCAGAGGCGGGTTTCACTCCTGAAGCCCGCCAAAGGCGATTGAACAAAGAGACCAGACCTAGTTTGGCACACAGAGAAAAATGCAAGTACCATCTTTCCACAAAGAAATGGCGAAAAAAAGACGACCGGGGACCATTTTAACAAGGGAGGCTCAGCACCATTTTGAATAACATGGCTCCCGCGATATAACGTTACTGGAGCCGCGAACAGTTCGCAGTCAGGGTAAATCATAGTAGTTCATTGCAAAACCACTGCCACCAGCCATTCTGACAGGAAAGGGTAACACATGAATGATACATGAGTAACTAGAAATAGGGGATTCTAAGTAACCTCTCCAGCACTCTATTGGGCACACACGCAAACATCTATAAACTAGGCCAGGAATTCTCCTCATTCAATATTGATGGAAACATTATCAGGGTCTCCAAGGAAGTAAAAACCCTTGGCTTCTACCTTGATTCCACTCTGTCATTCGACAAACAAGTAAAATCTCTGGCCTCTTTCACCGTCTACACTTGCAAGCTGATAAGAGCTGGCAAGCCATTCCTTTATAATGACAGTTGTATGATCTTGGCCAGAGCATTAATACTCTCCAGAATAGACTACTGCAATGCCCTCTATAGTGGCGCTAACAAAATCACCATTCAGAGACTACAAAAATTACAAAACAACGCCTTGTGAGCAGCGCTCGGCATAAACAAAAGAGTACACATCTCCGCCATCAGACGCCAACATAAATGGCTATCCACAGATAATAAAATACAATTAAAAATGATCTCACTGACACAAAGCTCTAAACAATCCTGCCCCCAGCTACCTTACGAATAAACTATATAAAAGAACCTCTATCAGACCAACCAGAGTTGCTAACGCCAATTGCCTAGTAGTAACTAGATACAAGTTAACGATTGGTGGCAATAGTTTCCCAGTGAAGACTGCTAAAATTTGGAACTTACTACCAATTAACCTGAGAGCAGTCCAAACTTACCCACTCTTTAGAAGGAACGCCATCCAACATATCATCTCCAATGACCATTAGTCACCCTACCTCCTAAGCCACACTTACCTTTTGCCCACCCTATCTTTAAGCTATGCTTCTATGCCACCATTCCTTTACTCCCAGCTGAACTGTCTTACTTTCTGCATTGTTCGGTGTCATTTACTCCGCTATTTGGTGAATCCTTGTACTTTATTGTAACTTGTATAATATGTAACATTGTAAGCTTTGCATTACCTTATCGCTGCACCCTGTTGCCTTTGGGTCTGGTGCGCATTAGAAATGAATAAACATTGTAAGATAAGGTGTGCTGGGTCTAGAATTTTATAGGACTAAGTCAATTTCACTCCACTGCTCTAGGAAACAGTAATTGAGACCAGAGAAGGCATTCAAACCTTGGGAAATCTGTAAGACTTCCCTGTGGCACTGCACTGAATATGTGATACAATTGCTGTGCTGTGTGATACAATTGTAAAAGATGATGTCTATGGAGTTGGTTAGACTCCATAACGAATTAGAAACGGTGTATAAAATCACAGTAAAACACATGAAAGTGGGGAAAAAGTCTCTCTCCAGGAAAAAAATAAATCAAGTCCTTGTAATCCAGCAAAGTTGCGTGGGGTCTCCAAGGTAGAGGGAATTAGCACATTTTTGAGAATTCTCTATAACCGTGCCAATACTGCTTCAGGTAATGTCCCTGGGCCTACGTTAAGGACTGAGAAAATGGGCCCCGGGGCATTACCTGAAGAATCCCTCCCCACCCCCCAGCACGTGGTTTATTGCTTCATTGGCCTTCTTTACACCTTTACAGGTCAGGAAATGCCGTGTATGGAAATCCCTTTCCCGGGTCAGGTGGTGACTTCCGCGGGCTAAGTAACAAGTTACTTCTCCAGCATGGGTCTGGCATGGATTCACATGCTCATGAATATTCCCCGTCAGGCTCGGAATCCTCAGTAAAGAAAACAAATCAGTTTCAATTTCACTTCTGAACTGTCTTTCTCTTAACCAATCACTGCTCTCTGGGTTATACTGCCCTCTTCCTAAGCCCCTCCTCTGGCATCCATCTTCAGATTTGGTAGCACGTAAAGTGGCAGTAGGACCAAGAGAAGAGCCGCAGAGGGGTAGGCGGGAGAGTTCGCATGTGAATCCAAGCCAAACCCATGCTGGAGAACAGTTACAGCTAAGTAACTTGTTCCTTCTCCAGCATGGGGTCTGGCATGGATTCACATGCTCATGAATAAAGAATACATAGCAGTACACATGCACAACCACGGGCGGTGGCAAGGCTCAACGTTAACCACCTCAACATCAAGCATCTCTTACCTCCTCACAAGGCTCCCCTTCAAACGAACAGGTTGGGCACCACTGCTTGGCGGACTCTGAACTCCTCCCTGAATCCCAGTCGACGCAGTAGAATCTCGTGAAGGTGTGCGATGACCTCCACGTAGCAGTCCTGCAGATGTCTAGCAGGGGCACACCAGACAGGAACGCTGTAGTTGCAGCGATCGCTCCTGTCGAATGGGCAGCCAGGCAACGGTCGGTTTGCCAACCGGTGATAACGGGTGATGCAGCCGAAGAGCCACCTGGAAATGGAAGCCTTGGAGATGGCCTTCCTATGGTTCACAGGGCCAAAGTTCACAAACAGTTGTGGCGTCTTCCAAAAACTCTTTGTGCTGTCCTCATAGAACTTCAGCGCTCTAGCCACATCCAGTGAGTGCAAAGTCCTCTCAGCCGGCAACAAAGGCGTCGGGAAGAACACTGGTAACACCAAGGGCTTGTTGAGATGAAAGTCCGGCGGCACCTTGGGCATGAAGGAGGGGTGCGTCCGTAGCACCTCCCTCATCTCGTGGAATGTCAAGTAAGGTGGTTTACAAGAAAAGGCCTGGATCTCGCTCACTCGTCATGTGGAGGTGATGGCCACAAGAAACGCTGTTTTCCACAACAAAAATATCAGTGGCGCAGAATGCATAGGCTCGAACGGAGGACCCATGAGCCTAGTCAGCACCACATTGGGCTCCTACGCCGGGGCTAAAGCCTTCACCGGCGGACACAAACAGAAAAATCCTTTGATGAACTCCTCAACCAGACGTTGACACCATAACGAGGACCGTCCCAGAGTTCTGGTGTAGCAGGAGATAGCCGCCAGATGAACCTTGATGTAGGCATGAGCCAGTCCCGCTTTGGCCAGCGACAGCAAATACAGCAGCACCTGCGGAGCCGTAACCCGGAGAGGGTCGATCTGTGCACGGCACCAGACAGCAAACCTCTTCCACTTATGTCTGTTGCATTTTAGAGTAGGCGAAGCCCTGGCCTTGGCAAGCACCTCCTTGCAGTCAGCCGCAATATCGTGCCATAGCTGGTCCGATAGCACAGCAACTAGAGCGCTCACTTTGACATCTGTGCAGAAACTGCTGACACTGGTTAGAATCCCGGCAGGGCCAAACTCAGCCTTTCATCCTTCTGAGGTCGATAAATGAGCACCACACACTGTGGGTAATAAGCAGCGCTCAGATACCCGAGAGTTCGTAGCGCTAGATAAATGCTAAATTATTATTATTATTATCGTATCCTCCAAACTCTAGCACTGCAGGAGCCAGGCCTGCAAGTTCAGCGACCCTGGGTCATAGTGCAGGATTGCGCCTCCCTCTCTGGTGAGAAGATCTGCCGGAAGCTTGACTGTAGGGAACGCTGATAGGTCCAGAAGGTCCGGGTACCATATTGGTCTCGGCCATGCTGGTGCGACGAGGATCATGCTGCACCGGGACCATCTGAGTTGATTGACTAATCGAAAAAGCAACAGCAACAGAGGGAGCGCATACAGAAACAGGCCGTCCCAGGGGAAGGAGAATGTGTCCCCTATTCTCCCCGGCTGGGGAAACCTGCTGGCGAACCTCCGGCACTTGGTGTTCATCGCCATCGCAAACAGATCGATATGGGGATTGCCCCATTGACTGAACAGAAGATGCACTTGGTCCTGCCGAAGCTCCCACTCGTGGCAAGAGTGCAGATCCCTGCTAAGGGAGTCGGCGATGGTGTTCTTGACTCCTGCCAGATGCAACTGGATGAGAAACATCCCCTGGGCAACGGCCCAGTGCCATAGGTTCTGCGCCTCTTTGCAGAGCGGTAGGTATCTGGTTCCTCCCCACCCCCTTGCTTCCATCTGTAGAACATTGTGGTAGTATTGTCTGAAGACCCGTATCACCTTGCCCTTGAGGGACAGAAGGACAGACTGGAGGGCCCAAAACACTGCCCGTAGCTGCATATTGTTGATATGCAACGACTTCTCCTCCGGTAGCCACAGGCCTCTTGCGTGGAGACTTCTGGTGTGCGTGCCCCATCCTTCCAGGGAGTCGTCCGTCATGACCATCTCCTGATGAGGTGGGGTCTGGAAGTATGCGCCCGCCGACAGATGTGTGCAGACTCCCCACCACTGTATCGCTCAACGGAAATCCTAGTCGAGAGAGATCTTGTCCTCGAAGCTTCCCGATACCAGGATCAAACGGGCGCCGAGGAACTCTTGCAGTGGCCGCATCCGCAGCCTGCACAGCCGAATGAGGTATATGCATGACGACATCATGCCGAGAAGGGACTTGATGGACCTCACCCTTGCGATCTTCAGTGTCAACAGCCGTTGTACCTTACCCAGGATGAACGCTATCCTCTCCTCTCCTCCAGAGATGCCAGGTATGACACACTGTTCAGTCAAGACCCCAGAAACAGAGCGTCTTGCGATGGCACCAAGCAAGACTTTGCATAGTTCACTGAGAACTCCAGCTCCGTCAGAAGCTGGATGTTTCCCCCCCCCGTGTGTGCAACGGCGGTCCCCCTCAATTTCGCTCGGATGAGCCAGTCGTCCAGGTAAGGGAAAAAGTAGATCCCTTGTAGACCCAGCTGGGCCGCCACTTGCGCCAGGCACTTGTGAAAACCCTTTGCACCGACTTCAACCCGAGCCTTGAGCTGATAATGTTGCCCTTGAATAATGAAGAGCAGAAACCTGCAGTGTCCCTTGTGAATGGGGATGTGAAAGTAGGCATCCTCCAAGTACAGAGACGATAGGAAATACCCCTCCTTCCAGCTGTCCCAGCATGTGCTGAAGGGTCACCATCTGAAACTTCTGCAATCTGATGTACTTGTTCAGACAGCGGAGGTCCAGGATGGGCCTCCAACTGCCAGTCTTTTTCTTGACAAGGAAGTACCAAGAGTAAACTCCGGCATCCCCTGCCTCTTTGGAACAAGCTCTATTGCACCCTTCTTCAGCATAGCCCCACACCTCCAGCAGAAACCGAGGGATGTGGTTTTCCTGCCTGGCCATGGGTGATATGCGCATACACGTTCGTGTGAATTCCAGGGTGTGTCCATGGCCCAGAGCATCCAGCACCAAACGGTCGGTGGAGATTGACTTCCACGAGCTGACGAAGTTCACTAGCCGATCTCCCACCGGGGTGCGCGGGTTGGTGCCAGACATCATGGCCGGTTCAATCTTGCTTCGCTGCAGAGGCGCCGCCGCCTTGGGGACCTTGGCGATGACGGCAACCTCTGGACTTGATGGCCTGAAGGGACTCATCCAAGGTCTTTCCAAACAAATTATCCCCGTCAAAGGGCATGTCCAATACCCTTGACTGCACCTGCTAGTGAAAGGTGGTGGCCTTCAACCATCCCCGCCGACTAAGGCAAACGCTGTTGCCCATTTGACAGAAACCTGTGTCGGCAATGTCCGCGGCCACTGATGGCATGGTCTGATGCCACCTCGCCCTCCTGCAGGATCGCCAACGCTTCCGCTCTCTTGTCAGGGAAGGAAGTCCATGAGGGGAGCGATTTTGAACCAGAGCTCCCTGTCGTAGCGCGCCACAATGGCGAGGGCGTTGGCCGCCTTGATGGTAGTCGCTGCCGATGTGATGACTCGTCCCATCGCGTCCAACTTCTTCCCCTTGCTGTGTGGGGTGGTGGGGGTGGGAAATCAACAGCACAGTCTTCCTCTTTGCCTCACGGCGTTGGTACAGGAAACCCTTTCTTCTTTTCCTTGGTGGGTCAGCTGAAACAGGTCTGAGGCCGTAGAGATCATGGCATCAAACAAGCCAATTTCGTCGGGCGGTGAGGCTCTGGGCGGCGGAGACGGGAGGTCTCCTAACCCGCCGTCATAGTCCGTGCCCATGCACGTTCCCATCATCACCGTGTCCGAGTCCGTATCCTCCCTCGGTGGAAGAGGGGGGGGGGGGGACGGGACGGGTGAAAAGGCGGTGGAGGGTGGACTCTCCTCTTCTTGGTAGGGGGTGCACCTGATGGTCCCGGTGCCGCAGGATCTTCTGCTGGGGGTTGAGGTGGCAGCGGTGTAGGGTTCTCCAAGGCCCGCTCCTCATCGGTCCGTCGCCACTCTCGACGTCTCCCTCGCCGGGGTCCCTCCCGTAGGCCTCGACGACTTTCTTCTCTTGGGCTGAAACAAAGATTCCTTCCTAGCAGGCAGGGAAACTCTCGCCTTGGGGACCGTACCCTGCGAACCCGCATCCACGACCTTCGCTAGGGACACCACTACGCCTTCAATGGAAGGCTTCGCTGGGTGAATCTGGGCCTGCACAAACTTGGTCGAGCTAGGGGCCTTCACCTTGGGGGAGAGGGTCAGTGCCCCGCTACCCCTTGGTCTTCTCCGCCTGGTCCGTCCGGGGCTTTCCCAGAAGCTTCCCTGGGTGGTCCAACTTCCTCTTAGCCGAACCGGAGCGTTGGCTCGTGGGTGAAGGTGCCGGAGACGCTGTGCTCGCCCTGGCTGCCGCGGAGCCCGTCGCAACGGCGCTCCCGGTGCCCATGGACTTGCGGTGCTTGTCCTTATGTTGGGCCCCCGTCGCCAGGGTGCCCTCAAAGGTCTTAGAAGACCCCTCAGATTTCTTCTTGTGGCTGGGGGAAGCATGCTGCCAGGACTCGCCCGTAGCAGGGACCTTGGCCTGGAGCCACTTGGTGAGGTGCCTGTACCGGTCCTTCATGGTGCGGGGGACCATCTCCGGGCAAACCGCAAAGTCATCCTCCACGTGCGTTTGGTCTGAATGCAGGCAGTAGAGGCACACGGAGTGCCCATCGTCAATTAGATGTTCCATAGGCCACATCGTGGACAAATCCTGAACAGAGGCATTGAGTCTTCCTTCTCCTCTGCCATCTCCACGCGGGGTAGGCCTTGAAGAAGATTCTGGAATCCGCCAATAAGAAACTCGACAAAAAAAAAAAAAGAAAAAAAAAAAAAAAGAAAAATCACCCACTGAAGAATCCGAAAACGGGTCCCCGTTAAACGGAAGATGGATCGATGGAGCTTGAGGCTCGATTGACCGGAAAAATACAGTAGAACTCTTAGAAAATTCGCAAAATGCAGTGAAAGCTCGAGAGCTACAGCACGAGGACTTCCAACACTTGAACGTGCGGTAAAAAT
Source organism: Ambystoma mexicanum (assembly GCF_040938575.1). Lineage (NCBI taxonomy): Eukaryota > Metazoa > Chordata > Amphibia > Caudata > Ambystomatidae > Ambystoma > Ambystoma mexicanum. The sequence goes on along the minus strand of NC_090932.1, from coordinate 692,305,212 downwards.
CTGAAGATGGCTGCCAGAGGAGGGGCTTAGGTAGAGGGCAATCATTGGCTAGGGGCAGCCTATTGGTTGTTAGGAGAAAGTTCAGAAGAGAAACAAACAGATTTTTTCTTTACCGAGGATTCCCAGCCTGACGGGGAATATTCATGAGCATGTGAATCCCTGCCAGACCCCATGCTGCAGAAGGGTGGTGACCTATTGGCCAGAGGAGGGCGCTGGGAGTGTCTAGTTACAATCCACATCTCTTGTGACTGACTGTTGCCGGGGAGAGGTTGTGGGCAGTTGCTATCCACGATTGCATAGCCACTGCCAGGTGAATGGTGCATACCCTTACGAATGGTGGACTGGTGCTTTGTCCCAGCCTAAATCTTGGATAAAAGGAGGGCTCCTGGCACTGTTGATTAGATCACTGTCCTCAATGAAAAGGAGAAATATGCGGATGACCTGAAAGCTGCCTCTGCAGCAGAACTTATTGCACCTCCTTAGGGGTACTCTTCGTTTCCTTACTTTCTCTCAGAAGCTCACTGTCTCCCAAGCTCCGATTCTCTCTTAGTTGGACTACTGTAACAGCCTCTTTCTAAATCTACCTGCCTCTACTCTCCGCCCTTTACAACTAATCCAGAACAGGACTGAGAGACTTGTCCTTGGCCTCAAGCCCTGGGATCGCATCTCTCCAGCTCTGAAATCACTTCATTGGCTCCCAGTGGATGCAAGGATTAAATTTAAAACCCTTTGCATTGTCCACAAGGCTTTCTAGGGCCTGGGTCCAAAATACCTTCAACTATCCCTCCGTAAATACCTCCCCTCTCGAGCCCTTCGCTCCTCTACCTGTAACTCCCTCAGGGTCAGTCGTTTTTCAAAGAAACTAGCTGGAGGTAGATCTGTCTTCGGCCGGGGCTTCCCTTTGGAACTGCCTCCCTGCCACCTTGAAACTTGAGGAGAACCTTCTACGGTTACGGAAGCTCCTCAAGACCTTCCTCTTCGCTTCTGCCTTCGCCCCGCATCTCCCCTGCTGATCTGCCTTTTCCCTCGGCACACTGCACCTTGCCACCTTCTGCTCTTCGGGCCAAGGTACCTGCTCACCCTGCCATCCTCCTGCACTGCCTCCGGGCCACCCCTTGCACTGGGGCCGGTGTCTGTACCCATACAGATCACCACCCACTCTTCTTCTGCACTTATCATATACTCCCTATCTGACTAACCTAGCACCTTGGCCCTACAGGCTGCACTACCACTGCCAACACTATTTAATTATGTATGTACTTAGTATTTATTTGGTTTCTCTCCACTTCCCCATTTTTCCCTTCCCCATGCACTTGTGCGTTCTCAATGTCACTGGGCCTAGTAAGATCCTTGTTTTTGCTTCTCCCCTGTTCCCCTCCCTTCGCCTGCTCTGAAACACCTGTGTACGAGCGCGATATAAATAAAATATCATCATAACAGCACTGACTCCTGATCTCAAGGCGGCCTTAGTTGGTGCTTTGACCGCAGCCCATTGGGAATACACAGTCTCGACCCCTTCATTTGAAGTGTTCATGGAGCACACAGTGGACTGACCAACTCTCTAGTGAGCTTACTTGCTGCAGCCTTCACCATTCGAAGTGGAGCCGACCTGCAGATCCAGTTTATGCCACAAGTTGCCTGCTCCTGCATTTTCAGCCATCTCACACAAGGGAAGCTGTGCGGACCGCCTCCTGCGCTCGCCGCTGGAAGATAGTCTGTCACTGCCTTACTATGGCAAATTCTGTTGACACTTGCTGCCTTCGTGTTCTAGAGGTGTCCCGTTGTTAGGGAGATCTCATTTCTGTGCTAATTCCCTTCAACTTTACAGACCCCAAGCTCTTTTGCTGGACTTTAGGACTTATTCATTTTAACCCTGGAGTGAGAGACCTTTTTCCTCACTCTCTCGTGTTTTGACCCGATTTGGATCATGTGTTGCCTCTGTTTTTGGAGTCTGACAAACTCCATATGCATCACTTTTTTCAGTGTGACACACAGCACCCTCAGTGCAGTGTCAGAAATCCTCTAGATTTCTGCCAAGGTTTAAATACCTTCTCTTGGATAAACTACTGTTCCCAAGAGTAGTAAAGTGAAATTGACCTTAATTACCCTTTTCTCTTTTTAGACCCAGCACACACTATTGTTTGGCAAGATTGTATGCAGTACCCTGCGGGAGACTGATCCAGCCTTGCCCTCTGGGCAATAGTTAACCCAACCTTTGGTATAAGCATGTACTACACACGTTGGTAGAGTGAATGAGCAGCCAGGCTTATCTCAAGAGGGGTCAATATGAACTGTAAAGTTATAACACTGAGTTTCAAAGTGACAATTATTCATATAAACACAGACTCAGGGTTTCTTGATTAAACAATTAAATTATGTAACAATCAGTTATATAAGCCTTCTGCCTTCTTCAGAAGGGAGCAAAACATGTAACACTTAAAATATACTTCAACACAAACTCAGTCTCTCTAAATAAGAGGATACCCACTGAGGATGGCACACAGACACTTCCTGTACCCTCCGGTGACTTAAATAGCTAGGACACTGGACATTGATTTATCACTGGTACATTTAGAGCAATACTGAGTTTGGTGCAAAGGTTTAGAGATGGGAATAAAACAAAAGGTTTACAAATAATTCATAAACTGCTAAGTACTTTTTAAACCTCCAATGCAAAGTAAATTAACCCTTTCCTGGAGGAAAGGTAAAGGCATAAAGTCAGAAGTCTCTTAGGAAGCCATGGCAGCCAATGTTAGTCTATGGGAGCTAAAGATCTTCTTGCAGGTAAGTTTAAGTCCTGCACAATGTTTTAGAAAGGCTTGCAGAAATAAGATTCACTTGAAGAGTGTAATAAAGCTACTTCTTGGACACTTACTTAGGTTCCTTCAATTAGGCTTTATTGTAAGAGTCTGTAAAATGATAAAGAGCGAACCACTGGGTCCCATCACCCAGGCGGACTTGTACCCAACTGACTTAAACTGGAACCTTGACAGACAGACACATCCAAACATTCCACTGCAGCACATCAACATTCTCACAGCTCATACATACATAGCAAGCATGATACAACACATCTTGTTCCGTTACAATTAACAAAATTGAACCACTGACTAGCAAACACCTTCACACGGCTCTCATACCCCCCCCCCTTAAACTCCAGCAGAGAACAGATGCACCCAATCAAGCATAACCAACTTCCTACACAATGTGGCAACATAACCCAAACACTACATAACTATATAAAATCCCTCATAACAAAACAAGACTCCTCCCGTCCATTCCTGCCACAAAAGGACATCAAGCCTGCCACCCTACAGTACAAACCTGCCCCTTCATGGGCTACCAAACTACATTCCTCTGCCATTAGTAAACAAAACATAACACCTTCCATCCCTGCCACAAACGGACCTCCAGAATGCCAATGGGGCACTACCAAGCCTCTAAATAGGCCAGTACATTGCCACATATGCATCACCAAGAACAGCACCAACTAATATAACTCTGGTGAAACAGGAAGGGCGGGCCCAAAGAGGTAAAAACATCAATCACCGTCACACAATCACATGCCCACTCAGACACACACCGTGCATATTCCACTCACAAAGAACCCCAATGTGCTGGCCAGGCACAATTGGACCAACAACCAAAATAGTTGCACTACACAACCAAATTGGCAGACGGAACAGAGTCACATCGATCACACTGCACCTACACCTAAAAATATGGCAGTGCAGTGGATTTAAATTTTAAAAAAAGACTAAATCCCGAACTATAAGTCATGAACATATTTCATGCCCACACTCGCAGGTCGGCCGGCGGGCGTCCCCTACCAAACCCTAAGCACTCTAAGATTTGTGTGTGTAATGTTGACCCCATCTGAATTAAGGCAACTATTGCTGATCGCTCAACCAAGTCATCATCCTTGCACCTTAATACCAAAACCACACTCGTCATGACCTTACTATTATACTAACCATACTCCTCTTTTAAACCAGCACAACACATACTGCAAAAAAACACTTCTCTTCATCGTGGAAGACGTGACCCTTTGTACGCGCGAGACACCTTGTCAACACAAACTCTTTTGTACAATCATAGGGGGCAACCATCCAATTGTTTATGTGGGACACCTTCCCACATACTTCACACACTTCCTTACCAGAAGGAAATAATCCAACTTCAACACATTTCAACTTCACTCAAACATGGAGGGCACTACCGTCCATTCATAACCTCATTTCCACATAATCAGAAGGCGCGTCCTCCATACTGTGACGCAATATACACACCTCCTCTACATGAAGACGCAACCCCCACCCAAACCTTTTTGGGTAAACGTCTCTTCCACATACACTATGCCTACATCCTTCACAACAAGCATTGTGCACTATAATATCTCCACTTCAGTCAACTAACTTTTTCCTAAGATTTTGTGCCAAATCTAAACATGACTTCAAATACCATCTGGCACGCAACTGCCTAAATTCCAGTAACTGATCTCAATACCTAAACGTCCTTAGGTGCTTTGCTACTCTTATCCTGCAATTCCTCAAAGGGTTAATACTAAATCAAACGTTTATCTTTTCAGTGCTTCTCTCACCGCACTCTGACACTCCCCATGATTTTATTAACCCAAATGAGTTTAAATCCTATAAGTCCTTAGGTGATTAGCATCTGTATGCTGAAATACCTAAAAATGGCTATCTTTAACAATATGTGAATCCTCCTTAACCATTTGAAGCACCAACCAATCCTAAAAATAAAGCCAGCTAATTCACACTCACTAACTTCATAAGACTTACTTACAACCATACTGTGTTTCTCATTAATATCTCACGAAGGATACTACACCACCTCTGCACTTCACTTCTTGCAGGTCTGGCGACCCAGGTCTTCATCTTTTTCTGTACTACTGATGCAAGACCGTAAACTAGCAGCCTTCCATTCCAGCGTACCTCCTGCTCCAAAAAATGTGCCCATATCTTACAATAACATTTCTTGTCCACCACTACATGAAGAAAAGGATGCATGGCATCAATATAGCCAGCAAAGTCACGTCCCAATGCTTCCTGCTTCACATGCCGACCTGGATCTATCCATCGTCGGCTGACTGAATATTCCCAACGACACACCCCAGCAAGGATCTGTCCCTTTTCGGCTGCAGACTGCTCACTACGCACACATGCAACACGCGCAGTGCAATGCGCGCTGCAGGCCACCTCAACGACACTACAAGGATCTGTTCCCTCGTCGGCTCGTTCATTTTCCATTTGCAGCTTTATTGTATCTCAAAAGAAATCTGCTGCGCCCGGAACCAAGACACTGCAGTTACGATAGACTTTAATTTACTTTTGCACGCAGTCGCCGAACTTCATACCAACCTTCCTATTCACGTCTGAGGGTACTTTACTCTATGACCTCATGTATTTACCAACAGCAACTTCAAGAATCCCTTTCCGAACGCTGACTCGCACAATAACACATCACGGTCATATGATCGACAACTCCCCCAGCACAGTGTGGTACGTCACCATTCTTGTTCAATCGGGGAACAGCTGCACTTCACCGCCCAGCAACGGACCACCATGCCAGCCCATTCACCATGCGGCACGGTACAACTCTTCTCTCTACGCACATTTATTGTACACATGCTGCCACTAACAATTCTATTAGTGCGCAAAACTTGCAGTCTGTCACCCCGATCCGTACTGTACTTATTTTCATTGTCCTAAAGCGGCTTGTAATTGGCTTCAATACATTAAACCCCTTTAACCTCTTTTTCTCCTTCCCTTGAGGTACTTTGAGTATCAGGGGGAACAGAGGTTCCAGCAACTTCTTTTTCGCTTGGTACTGCGCTGGACTTCACGTTTCCCTTGTGCAAGTTAGTGTTTATGTTTGGCACAGGATACAGCCTATAGTAAAAAGACAATTTACTGGACAAAGGTAGGAAAAAGTAAACCACTGCCACCAGCCATTAATTGTAGAAAGGGTAACATAAAAATGTTACATGAGAAACTAGACAAAGGGGATACAAAGTAACCCATCTAGCATCCTATTTTAAGATAGTGTGTGCTGGGTCTATAAAGTTATAATGCAAGTAAAGACAATTTCACTTCACTGTTCTTGGAAACAGTAGTTATCCAAGACAAGGTATTAAAACCTTTTGGGAAATCTGAAAGATTTCCCTGTGTCACTGCACTGAAGGTGCAGTGAGACCATGTAAAAAGATGCCGTCTATGGAGTTTGACAGACTCCAAATCCAAAAGAAACAGTTTTCAGATCAAAGAAAAATACTAGAGAGTGGGAAAAATGTCATTCTCTCCAGGTTAGAAACTACAAGTCCTGAAGTCCAGCAAAAAGTGCAGAGGGTCTGTAAGTTAGAAGGGAATTGGCATATTTCTGAAAATTCTCACTAACAACCATCTTAAATAGATCGCTGGAGGGGTTTCTTAGTATTCCCTTTGTCTACCTTCTCATGTAACATTTTTAGGTTAGCCTATCTACAATTAATGGATATTGGCAGTGGTTTACTTTCTCCTACCATTGTGCGTTTTTACTGCAGGCAGAATTCTCAGCTGCATTATTGCACCCATGGGTGCCCATTTCACCAAAATGGCCCAGTCTTCTTTTTTCGCCATTTCTTGTTGGAAAGGTCCTTCTTGAGATTTACTCTGACCGCCAAACCAGGCTTGGTCCCGTTGTTCATTTCTTCTTTTGCAGGATTCACTAGTGAAGCCTGCCTCTGGCTGGAGTGTGTCTGGCAGGGCAGGAAGCGGGGCAGGTTCCCCCCGAAACTCCCTATGCTTAGTCTCCTTGGTTACAGGAATGCACCCAAAAGGTGATAGGCTGGCGGGCTGTCCTTGGAGGACAGCCACTGTGCTGTGCGAGTGACAGCTAGGCTCCGAATGAATGGGAGAAACATGCATAAATGGCAAGGTCTTTTGCAAGGAAGGCAGACGACGAAGGAACCGAAGAGGAAACCAAAGCAGCAGCTTGCTGTAACCTCCTGGTCCGTTGGTTTGCCTGGTGAAGCACTGCTGCATTGCTGAAGCTCCAAATTTCGAATGGACTAGAGAAGCCAGGAAAGGACGACTTCTACCCTTGGGTTGGTGGGACCAATCAGCCCCAAGAATAACTCGACTGGAACCCCGCTCTCTGCTGGCTGTACTTCATTGCTGGTGCAGGAACCAAGTGCCAGGGGACATGAACATCAGAATCGAGTGCATAGCCTTTAAGGCGGACCCGAGCTCCAGGAAGATCCTCCGGACTCCCTCGAAGCAGGACTAACCAATCCTGAGCCATATCAGAGTGCTGGACCCCAGATGCAAAGAAATTCCACAAGGTGTCCACGAACCGCAGTGGTGCTATTTGCGAGTGGCTGAAACCGTGAAGTGCTGCTGATCTGAATTGTACCCATTGCTGCTGCCAACCTTCAAACCAAAGTGCAGGAGTACCCAGACGTCCTCCCTCATGTCCCCACGATTGAGGCCCAGGAACCACAGGATCTGCAGGACTACAACAGGAACAGAAGCTATCTGGAACCTTTTCTTCAGACTCAAGGTACTGTAAACTAGGGATACTTACCTCTTGTTGTGTGTAGCTTGCTTGCTCTCACTGGAGTGTTGCATTGGCTGCATTTTGCAGAGTTGCTTGCAGTTTTGCTCTTCACAAGCCTCCCAGCCTGTGGCCCAACAGTGATTTCTTTTTACAACAAAACTAACATTGTGCAAGACGTTTGTGCCATCTTCAAGAAGTGCCTCAGCTCCCCTAGACCTTGCTCAATTGACATTGGCTGCCCTGGCTCCATGAAGACTCTACTTATCATCTGACTTTGGTTTAACTGTCCCTCGGAAAAGTCATACATATCTTAATTGTATAGCTGGGAAAGGGTTAATCTATATTTCATTGAGGAATTGAAAAGTGCTAACCTATTTGAGAAACGTGTTAACCTTTATTTCCTTCACCAACGTTTTCCTTTTTGCCACAACTTCAGTATTACCATTTAAGTGTGAAAAGTGATATATTAATATCCACAGTGTCCCAACTATTGACGTCACCTCAGGGTGTAGGAATATCTGTGTGCCATCCCAAAGGGGCATCTATTACTTTATAGGAGTGTATTTTGAAGTGTATTTTAAGTGTTGCATATTGGTCCCTTCTAAAGACAGCTTATTTTAAAACTGCTAAATTGATAAATAATTATTGAATCAAGAAACCTTGAGTGCAAGTGTTATTTTTTTTTTATTTGATTCAATTGTACAAAATTTTTTTCAAAGGTAAAAATAAAAAAAAGTCCAATGTTTCCATAAGTTCCAATGAGATCCCCTTCAGCATTAAGTGTTCCTAAAGAAAGCACGAAAAGAAAGTCTCTTCCATGTCCTCCATTTTGACCCTTAACGTTGATACCACTGCCTGACCTGTTGGATTCCTTACGTAAATCTAGTTGTTCTCAAGGTCTTTAACCAGTTTCTGTTGTCAGACTTCCTTCCATTATTTATTTATTTAATCCCTTAGATCTCTTCATGTACTCAGACATTTTCACATATGAAGTCTTTTCCTTCGATGGAATTTTTGACACATTAAGCCACAAAGAAGTTCCTCCTATTACTTTTACTTAGTTGTTAGCTTAATATTTTCAAATAAGGATGCCACTGCAATCACATTTTTTGTATTTTCTCCTTCGTTAAAGGCCTGCCACCAGTTATTCTCTGTCAGTGTGGAAAACTATTGCATTATTTTCCCTAGATTGACTGCTCTCGATGTACTGATACCTTCACATTCGAGTAAAAGATGTCCACTAGTTTCTACTTTCTCCTCTGATTTGCAGTATCTACATTTATTATCTGATGACAATTTCCTTATGAATTGGATTTCGTTAGTTTGTAGTTGGTTTAATTGAAATCTCAAGTATGTTCTGGCCAACCTTTTGTCCGGGAACTTTTTCAGATAACCTCTTGTGTCGTATAGTTTTTTCGGGACCGTTGGGAAGTCTTTCATCAGCTTATATGATCGCGCTATGTCCTCTGTCCTGATCCAATCTGCTTCAAATAGTTTTTTTGATATTTTGGCTTGGTTTGTTTCAAGTGTCTCTTCCGAGACATCTAGATCTTTCAATAACATCATATTTCTCAGCTTCCAATCTTTTAGTGCATGGATCTTGCCCATTGTCATCTCGTTCTTCACCAGCTCCAAAGGTTTTGGTTTATTCTCCAATTGGAGTTTTCGATATAGCATTAGCATGTTTCTCTCCTGGATCGCTTTTAGTGACACGAGACATAGCTCTCTCCTTAACAGTGGCATCGGTGTAGATTGTGCCAAATTAAGCACTTTCTTCCAGAAATATCTCTCTAATTTAATCCACAGTACTTCAGGTATTAGGAGCATTGCACCCGCTCCATAAAGGATTGCAGGGACCACCTTTGCTTTATAAAAGTTGATTACTGCCAATAGTGAAAATTTCCCGTATTTTTTGTCAATCATCCTTGCTTGTATTGTTAAAGTTTTTATCTTTGTCCATAGCAGATTTTGCATTGTTATTTCGGACTCATTGATTGACATCGTGTCTCCCAGATACTTGAAGACTTACTTTTTCCAATTTTAGCCCCTCCGCGAACCAGTTCTGTTTGCTTTGTTTCTTCTTTTTCTTGCCTTCCCCCAAGCCATTATTTTGGTTTTTTCTGGATTCAGCTTTAGGTTATTCTGCTTCAAGTATGTGATCAGGTTCGTCATCTGTCTTTGCAGACCTATTGGCGTGTTATCCAACAGGATAATATCGTCTGCATATAACAAGCGCAATATTTTTTCACCACCAATAGCTGGAGGGAAGCATCTTATTTCCTTCTCGTACTCAGCATAGTCAGCGATATATGCGTTATATAATGCAGGGGCCAGGGGGCAGCCTTGTTTCACCCCCCTGAAGGTTGGAATTTCCCTCGACAGTAGTCCATCTTGCCCAAGCCTTACTTTAATAGATGTATCCTGGTACAATGTTTGAATCGGGCCCATAATAGCTGGAGGGCATTTCATAGCATCCAGCTTTTCCCATAGTATGTCCCTGTTGACCTGGTCAAATGCCTGTACCAGGTCAACAAATGCCATATATACACGGGTTGACCGGTCTGCATAGCCTTGGCTTTGATTGTTGTTAACATCAATATATTGATCGATGTTCCTGCGTTTTTTACAAATCCTGTCTGGAATGGATCTCCCCCATTTTCAGCTTTGAGCCAGGCTTGAAATGCTTCCAAGGCGAGCCCGCCGTATATTTTCCCAATGACATCCAACAAGGATATTGGGCGATAGTGGCATGGATCTTCTCGATTTCCTCGTTTAAAGATTGGGACCACTATCGCTTTTCTCCATGAAGCTGGTATATTTTGCTCCTGGTTGCAGGTTTTAAAGATGTTACTAATCAAGGGGGCCCATATTTGTTGATATTGTTTTAGGTCACTATTTGTGATCCCATCAGGCCCCGGGGCCCTTGAGTTAAGTTTTTTGATTTTTGCCAGGATATCTTCTTCCTTTGTTGTGATCGCCCACGGGGACTCAGTCCCCTTTTTCCTTTTTCGCAAGCAGGCGCTCTCCATGGCGGGCAGTGGTGCATATAGGTTGGAAAAGTGGGAGATCCACCTCCCTTCTCCCATGCTATTTTGTAATGCGGTGGTACAGGACATCATAGTGCCCTTTTTAAGGGTCCAAAAGTCTCTTGATTTTTTCCCACATAACTTATTTTAATAGTGTCACTGAATCTCTGTCACCACCCTACAGTTCACATTGACTGAGCAGCCAGGCTTATCTCAAGAGTGGTCACTCTACCAACTTGTGTAGTACAGGCATACCACAGGTTGGGTTACCCATTGACAAAAGGACAAGGCTGGTGTAGTCTCCCACGGGGATACTACATACAATCTTGCCTAACAGCAGTGGCGATCCAATCACAGATGCATTATAAGTTACTCACCGTAGTGACTAACGTACTCTTAGTCCATAGTCTCCTTTCCTCCATACTGTATGGGCGTCCCTTCCAAGGGACGGGAGATGGAACCTTTCACTAGAAAAAACCTTTCCCTTTAAATTTAGAGGCGCGCAGGGGCACGGCCCAGAAAGCATGTGCTGCCCTGACTCCGCCCTCCAGTGCCACCTCAGTCCCCATTGACGCCTCGACAATAGATGAACAAGTTACTTTCTTACCTGGTAACGTTCTTTCGATGGGATGGTCCGACGACGTATTCCATATCAATGACATGTAATCACCACAGCTGTGCTGCTTCGGAAACTTTTTCGGCGTCTGCGTCGATGACGTCGATGCGCCGCCGTCGAGGACCTCCTCCGACGTCCGACGTCATCCGATGTGATAAGTAGGACGCACGACGCCAGTAGCCTCAGTTGTAGTTTTTTCCCCCAGAACGTGTGACATTAGTCAACTGCCAGTCCGACACAAAGCCTTGCGGAACGTAAGCTGCAATCGCAACAGAAATTCTGCAGCGGGGAAGGCAGGGTGGGAGCGATATGGAATACGTCGTCGGACCATCCCATCGAAAGAACGTTACCAGGTAAGAAAGTAACTTGTTCTTCGAGGGGATTGGGTCCTCCGACGTATTCCATATCAATGACAGACTCCCAAAGCAGTACCAAATCAAGGAGGAGGGAAAGAATTTAGAAACAAAATTTAGAATAGCCAATCAAATAGCAGAGCAAAGGACCGCCTTGCCAAAGGCCAGATCCTGCCCTCTGATGGAATCGAGGGAATAATGCCGTACAAATGTATGTACTGAAGCCCAGGTGGCAGCATCACAGATGTTGCGAATAGGAACACCCCTCTGCAGGGCAGTAGATGCAGCCACGCCCCTGGTAGAATGGGCCCGCAAGCCAGCCGGTGGGTCCTTACCCGCCAAGCGGTAACACTCCGAGATGGCCAAAATAATCCAGCGTGACAAAGTCTGTTTCGTCACAGCTTGCCCCAAGCGCTTACCAGCGTAACCAATAAAGAGTTGATCGTCCACTCTGACCCGGGACATGCGAGAAACATAAAAGCTCAAAGCTCTCCTAGGATCAAGCCTATGGAGCCTCTCCTCTTCCTTACCAGGATGCGGAGGAGGATAGAAAGCCGGAAGAACAATCTTCTGGGCCAAATGAAATTCCGTCACTACCTTTGGAAGAAAAGGACGAACTCGAAGGACAACCCTGTCCTTGTGAAATACAGTGAAGGGTGGCTTAACAGAAAGTGCCTGTAACTCACTCACTCTGCGAGCGGAAGTAACCGCAACTAGAAACGCAGTTTTCAAAGTCAACAGTCTCAAAGGGCAAGAATGTAAAGGCTCAAACGGAGCACCCATAAGAAACCTAAGAACAAGGTTTAAATCCCAACCGGGCACCAGGAAAGGCGACGGAGGGAACACATTAGTGAGCCCTTTCAGAAACTGTGAAATTAAAGGGATTTTAAAGTAAGAACATTCTTCAGATGAGCGCTTAAAGATGGACAGCGCCGCCAGGTAACCTTTAATGGTACCCACTTGCAAGCCCCTGTGGGCCAAAGAAAGCAAAAAGGACAGAACCATGGGGATGTCACATGCAAAAGGATCCACATTCTGAACTCTGCACCAGTCGCAGAACTTACGCCAACGGCAACGGTACAGAGACTTAGTTGCGGGCCTTCGGGCCGAAAGCAACACCTCCATCACGTCTTCAGGGAGGTCCCAATCCTTATACCTCAACCTTTCAGAAGCCAAGCGTGAAGGTTGAGGGATCCGACCTCTGGATGGAGAACCTGACCCCCCTCCCGTGAGAGCAGATCGTCTCGGTAGGGAAGACGACGTGGAGGGCAGATGGACAAGTCGAGAAGGTCCGGGTACCACGTCCTCCGAGCCCACGCCGGAGCAATGAGGATCATCCGGGAACCGAACTTCCGCAACCTCCGCAGCACTTGCGGGATGACGGGGACTGGAGGAAACGCGTACAGCAGCGGGAATGACCACTCCACCACAAACGCGTCGCCTAAGGCTCCTTTCGGAGGAAATTCCCGCGAGCAAAACCTCTCGCACTTCCGGTTGACACTGGAGGCGAAGAGATCCACTTGAGGGGTCCCCCAAAGGGCGAAGATCTCCAGGAGAATCTCCTGAGCCAACTCCCACTCGTGAGAGATCGCGCTCTGCCTGCTCAGAGCGTCCGCCGTCACGTTTTCGTCTCCGGCCAGATGAACTGCCGAGATCGAAACTTCCTGCCGGATGGCCCAGAACTCGAGCTGCATCGCCTCCCTGCACAGAGGAAGTGACCCTGCCCCCCCCTTTTGTTGAGGTAGTGCATGGCCACAGTGTTGTCCGTCATGATCAGGACAGCCTTTCCTCGCACAGTCGGCAGAAAAGCCTTCAGGGCTAGCCTGACGGCCCTCAGCTCCAACAGATTGATATGGAGTCTGGACTCCGACGGAGACCAACGACCGCTGACTGTCAGCCCGTTGGCATGAGCTCCCCATCCCGTGAGGGATGCATCCGTCACGATCGTCACCTCCGGCCAGGGTAGCCAAAACAGAGCCCCCTTCATCAAGTTGCCTTCGACAGCCCACCACAGAAGGTCCCGGGCGACCGAGGGCGGCACCTGAACCGGGTCCGACATCCTGCCGGAGGACTGCGACCATTGCGTCTTGAGTGCCCACTGCAAAGATCTCATCCGCAGGCGAGCCTCTGGCACCAGAAGAATGCAGGATGCCATGAGGCCGAGCAACCTCAAGAACTCGAACGCCGGGAGCGTCTGGGCATGCTGAAACTTGTGCACCATCTGCTGAATGTGAAGAGCCCTCACCTGGGGAGGAAAACACTGCCCCAGGGAAGTGTCGAGCACTGCTCCGATGTACTGGAGCCTCTGTGTTGGCGTCAAATGGGACTTCTTTAAATTGAGGGAGAAGCCCAGCCTGTGAAGGGAGTGGCAGGCGACGGACAGATGATCCAGGACTTGCTCGGGAGAGCTCCCCCTGATCAACCAATCGTCCAGGTAGGGGTAGACGTGAATCCCCCCTTGCCTGAGATGCGCTGCCACCACCACCATGAGCTTGGTGAAAACCCTCGGGGCGGAGGTCAAACCGAACGGCAGGACCCGAAACTGAAAGTGCGAGTCGCCAACCGCGAACCTCAGGTACTTCTTGTGCTTGGGATGGATCGGCACATGGAAGTAAGCATCCTTGAGGTCGAGTGACACCAACCAGTCCTGAAGCTGAAGGGCCTGTAGGACTTGAGAGAGAGTAACCATCTTGAACTTGTCCTTCCTGAGGAGTTTGTTCAAACCGCGCAAGTCCATGATGGGTCTCAAACCCCCGTCTTTCTTCGAAATCAAAAAATAAGGGGAATACCATCCCTTGTTCCTCTCCGCTACAGGCACCAGTTCTATGGCGCCTTTCTCCAGCAGGGCTTGAATTTCCTGCGCAAGGAGCGGATCCGGACTCTTCAAAGAGAGGTTCCCCGGTGGATTGTCGCGAGGCCTGTGCCGAAAGGGAAGACAGTAGCCGTGGGAAATGATCTCCAGAACCCACACATCTGAAGTAATGGCACGCCACTCTACAAGATGCTGCGCCAGCCTTCCCCCAACCGGCGAACCATGGTACATGGCCTCATGACTGAGCAGGAGCGGCTGCGGCGTTACCTGAGGGCAAAGAGGCAACTGCCCGAGCGGCCTTGGCACCACGGGTACCTTGTCGTCCACCTCTGGTACCCCTGCGTTGGCCCCTTTGACTGCCAGCTCCTCTCGCTCTACCAAAGGACGAGTAATAGCGAAAGGAGCCACCCCTCCACTGCTGTCCCCTAGGACGAAAAAGCGGAGGTTGGTGAACTGCAGCGCCCAACGACTTCGCTGCAGCTTTTGAGGTCTGCAACCTCTCAAGGCTCTCGTCAGCCTTGCTGCCAAAAAGATGTTCACCATCAAAGGGCATGTTGAGGAGCCGGGACTGCACATCAGGAGCAAACCCCGACTTCCGCAACCACGCAAACCTGCGTATCACGGTGCTCGCCGCCATGGACCTACTGACGCATTCAGCCAAGTCCAAACCCGACTGAACGGACTCACACATGGCATCCTTACCATCCTGGACCATAGCAAGGAAACCATCCCGTTCGACCCCTTCGGGAATATGTTCAGCCGCTAACGCAACACAGTTCCACAGAGTGCGTGAAACGCGACAAGGCACAAACGGAGTTGGCCGCCTGAAGCGCCATACCACCAGAAGAAAACACCTTCTTCGCCCAGCCATCAAAACGTTTGTCGTCCCTATCAGGAGGGATGGTAGGGTACGACGCCTGCTTTGCCGGGGCCGTGGCCGCCTGCACCACCAAACTTTCCTGGAGTGGGGTGCCTGGTCAAGTAGCAGGGGTCGCCACTGGCTGGACGGTATTTTCGCGACAAGGATCTGCCCACTGCCGGGAGACTCTCCGGAGCAGTCCAAGCCGCCGCCACCCTACGCTGTAAAGCCATATGGAACGGCAGTACCGGGTCAGTTGGGGGACCAACATCAAGGATGTCCGTCAGATCATCCTGCACAAACTCACCAGGGGGAGCAGACCATCCCAGATACTCAGACACCCTAGCCATAAGGCGCCGGTATGAGGAATCGGCATGGGAGCCAGGCTCAGGCCGACCAAATTCCACCTCCGGAGAGGTGTCCAGTCCACTGGCATCATGCAGCGACTGCCTCAAATCGTCAAATTGACTATGGCCCGAGACAATGTCATCCGGCACCTGACTAGGAACCAGGCCATCCGAATCCTCATCCGCCTCCGAAATATAATCCAAGTGGTGGAAAGGCACCCGAGAGTGCCTGCTCTTAACCAGAGCCTTCCTAGGGGGAACACCCGAGACACGGGGCACCTCCGACACGAAAGGCGTCGATGGCGTCGAGCGAATCGGCGCCGACGTCGAGAAAACCGGCAACGGCGCCGAGAGGATCGGCGTCGACGAAATCGGCGTCGACGTCAGATGCAGCGCCTCCAGTATCGGCGGCGTCGACACAGCCCTCGAAGCCGGAGCTCCGAGCGTGTCCCTCGACGACCTGACCGTCGACGGCTTCGACGACTTCCTCGGAGCCGGAGCCTCGAGAAAGCCTGTCGACGCCCTCGACGCCTCAGACGTCGATGTCTTCCTCGAAGACATCACAGGTGCACACGGTCTCGATCGCGTCGAGGACCGGGACCTGGAACGGGTACGGCGAGAACGAGCCCCCTTGTCCGAACGGGACCTCTCCCGTGACTCGCGCCGACCACTCTTGCGAGCGGTGGCTCTCGACCTCTCACGGCCGACCCCACTCGGGGGCGCGGACGGTTGAGTACCCTGCGACTCAAGAATCGCCAACATCTTCTTCCCGAAGGAAGCCCATTCCTCCGGCGACGCACGGCTGGTGGGGAAACCGACGTGCCGGGCAGAGTCCTCTGAAGAGGACCTGGAAGGCGACCGGTGTCGGCGCTTCCGAGAATGCCTCGAAGAGGCCGAGGAGTGGCGAGACCGACTCCTAGAAGAAGACCGACGAGACTTCCGACGATGACGCGGAGAGACACCCCTCGAATCATCCGTCGAAAGCCCCGCCGACTTCGACTTCCGGGGCTTGGACACCCGACCTACCGACAATTTCTTCTTACGTTCGCGTAAGGCCTTGGACGTGAGCGACAGGCAGTCGACACAGTCATCCGTGTCGTGGGCCTCCCCGAGGCACCAGAGGCAGGCATCGTGCGAGTCAGTCACCGACATCTTGGACCCACACTCCCCGCACTTCTTGAAGCCCGGACGCGGGGTTGAAGACGAAGCGGAAGACATCGTCGAAGGAACAATTCACAAACGAACAGGTTCGAAGAACCGGAAAGAACAGAACTCTAATGAGTCGAGGCTAGAACCGAGAAACACGAAGCAACACGTTCGCGGAAAAAACGGAACTGAGGCTACTGGCGTCGTGCGTCCTACTTATCACATCGGATGACGTCGGACGTCGGAGGAGGTCCTCGACGGCGGCGCATCGACGTCATCGACGCAGGACGCAGACGCCGAAAAAGTTTCCGAAGCAGCACAGCTGTGGTGATTACATGTCATTGATATGGAATACGTCGGAGGACCCAATCCCCTCGAATTAACATTACCTAAGGACACCAGTATTATTAGGGGGTGGGCGGGAGGTTGGTGGGACATATGGAGGAATGGGGACTATGGACCAAGTACGTTAGTCACTACGGTGAGTAATTTATAATTACTTTTACATCCCGTCCCCTTTCCTCCATACTGTATGGGCGATTAAAACGGATTGTAGCCCCAGGGTAGAGTGGAGATCCTCCTTAAGCAAATAGGTTCCTGAGAACCGCCTGTCCGAAAGCGGCATCCAATCTAAAGCTGGCATCCAAACAGTAATGCTTGCAGAAAGCCGAGGGAGAGGCCAAAGTGGCCGCCCTGCCTATGACTTACCAAGGGACATGGCGTTGGAATGCGATGGCCGTTGCCTTGGCCCCGACTGCGAGGCATGCATGTTGGCCGGGAACGGCCTGTGCTGACCCTCATACTCTTCTTTGATGGCAGAGACCATCCAGCGGGATATGGAAGCCTTAGAGGCCTGATAGCCTGGCCTCGAGCCGCCGCCGAACGTGACGATCAGAGCGTCCGACATCCAGGAAGTGCAGCACTGTGCTTCATCCTTGGGAAAGAACACAGGAAGGACCATTTCCTCGTTCAAGTGAAACTTTGGGTAGAAATGCTGGGTGCGTCCACATGACTACGTTGTTCATATGAAAGGTGGAATATGATTCAGAGGCAACCAGCGCCTGAATCTCACCGACTCTGCAAGCCGAGGTAAGACAGTCTAGTAAGGACGTCTTGATGGTGACCAGCCTAATGTCCACGGACGCTATTGGCTCGAATGGTTTGTGCGCCAGGGCGCCCAAGACTATATTAAGGTCCCACAGAGGGTGCAGTCTCTTGACAGGCGGGTAGAGCCTAGGGTTGGAGGAGGAAAAAAATGCCCTCCTCACAGTTCCTGTAAGCCCCAATGGCTGCAAGGTATGTACGGCAGGCGTCGACCTTTACTCCCGAATGAGCGAGGTGTGCCGAAAAGGAGAGCACGTCGTCCAAATTGCAGGCCAAGGGGTCAATTCCCTTGGAGTCTGCCCAGTGGTAGAACCTGGTCCATTTTCTCTTGTACTGGGCCCCTGGTGGCTTTGCTCCTGGCGCCCTGTATAATCTCCAGATTGACCTGTGAGAGGCTAAGGTGCCGAAGCGTTACCTGCTAAGGTACCAGGCTGTGAGGGCTAGTTTTCCTGGCGCGAGGGTGGCTGATTCTGCCCCTCTGCTGTGCCAGATGATATGCTGGGCCCGTCAGAAGGTGTATAGGTGGCACCTGCGAGAGGCTGAGGAGCTCCGAAAACCATGGCCAAGCCGGCCACCATGGAGCTATCAGAATGATGAGAAGTCGGTGAGACTCCTCGATCTTGCAAATTACCCTGTGTATCAGGAGGAGTGGGCAGAAAGGCGTAGGCTTTCATGCCAGTCCACTGTAGGTGAAATGTGTCACCCAGCAAGCGGGGCTCTGCCCTTGCCAGGATGCGAACTGGGGACACTTCTTGTTGTGCCAGGTGGCAAAGATCCACCTGGGGATGACCCCACCTGTTGAAGATCTCCTGAGTAACGATGTTGTTTAGCTGCCACCAATTTTCCCTCAAATTATTTTTATCTATGAGCGGAACTGGTTGGCTGTCGTGCGCACATTATTTTCCATGGGCGCAACTAATGAGGTAAGCCACTTTGTGAGCCTGCAAAGTTAGTGAGCTACTTTCTCTGAATAGAGTGTGGAAAGGAATTTCCGCTTCCCACTCACTGAGCTTCTTTACACATCTGTGTAAAAGGTACATCTTACAACATGTTTTTCCAGATGCATAAGCTAAAAAATATTTTAGATGTTATTATAAAGACTACTCAGCAACTAGTCCAAGACTTCAAGATCTGCTTCAGTACCTAAACAAAGTACTCCTGTGCAGAAGGAACTGTTTTTTAAGCCATTGGAAAAACACTCCTGTGTATTAAAAAAAACCCATATTGCATAATTGATGTAGCTGTCAAACTATTCAGACAGAATACAGTATTTACAGATGGGATAATGGCAAAGAAAAGGAATGTGTCACAACACATTCTAATATGAGTTTGTGTGCTACTTTAAGTAATTCAAGGGCCAGGTTAACATGCATAGTTTGTGTAAGGATGTGTAATGATGAAAATTGCATCAGACTAATATCACCTCATAATATGATGGTCACAATTCCTGGGCCTCTGCTTACTATCCACATTGAAATCTCCTGAGAGTTGTGACAACACTTACCCAAAACATGCCTTATAGCTAAGAGACATATACACCATCCATCTTTACTCCCCAAAAACAGGAAAATGTGCCCGACAAAAATGGGAAACACTGAACACATGGGAGCCTAACCCCTGCTTCTACCCACAAAGCTGCACTCATATGTTTTCAAGTTAGTTACCATCAGAACAGTGGCATAGGAAACAACTAATACGATTGCTGCCCGATCTCATGAGGAGTTTTAAGAGGAAAGAACATATTTTAATAAGCATAACATATCCTTAGTGACAAAGCTAATTATTTTTTTACTCTCTGAAAAATCATTTGAATACAAGTAGGGAGCAACATCTTATCAGAGCCATGCTTGCAACCGTGACATAGTAAGTGAAATGACAGGGCTCATAATACAGCCCATAGGAGTGCCCTCCCTTCCTCACCACAGCCAAGACAAAATTCAGCAAGTGCCTTATTTAGGTTTCTAAGGGAGCCGTTTATGAAACTCCCATATATATAACGCCTTTTAACTTAGTAACAGAAATGCTCATCAGTACAACAGATTGAGTGCCTTCCTCTGTAACCAGGGACCCCTCTTCTGTAATTCCTTATCACTTAAATAAGTTGCAGGGGGATGCTTGAGTCAATAAACGAAAGAACACATGATTATATAGAAAAGCTTCAGCAGCAGAGCATAGATAGTAACAAGGTGCAGTTTCCTACCCTTCAGCAAACAAACAACATATTTCCTTCCCTGTCCTGCTGAAAGGCGTTAGTTTTTTAAATTTGCTGATTTGTTCATCACCAAGGAGTGTTCTCCCCTGCCCTTCCACCTGTACTCCCTCATCCCCCGACTTCTGTGCTAGGCTCCAATACTAGCTGACAGAGCACTGTAAAAAGTGGGGGAATGTTGCAGCAAACACTCACTGGTATATATGCATACCAGCAATACTTTGCAAGCAAAACATATTTAATCTCTCATTCTGATATTTTGTGCATTTTAAGAAAATGTAATTAATCGGCATGTACATAATTATTTTGCAGTGCTTGCATGATTTCTTGCAACATACCCCACACCTATAATATTAAACAAGTGCTCAGTGAAGCCGTTTCTGTATACCAGCGAGTTACCATATAATTTGTTAAGGTCTATGCCCAATGGAACTCTGAACACTTGGAAAGGATGAAGACTTTGTGAAAATCATTCAACTATCTGAATATCCATGGCCCTAATATTATAGAGGAGTAATGCTAGGCATAGTCGATACCCATTTTCCCTTGCAGGCCAATAAATGATATTGCAATGTCGCTCTCCACATATAGGGTATTGTTAGCAGTATTAAAGTAGGAGATGCTGAGCATAACATTTGTCAACTCAAAATCCTTAGATGGCAAATTATTTGAGTTTCATAATGTGTTAAATTGCAAGGAGACCGCTGCAAAAAACCTACGTGACATATGTACAAAGAAGAGGAATCATCAAATGAGGCTACACATCCAAGTAGACTGCTTACTCAAAGTCAGTAACCAATCTTTGGCTGATCGTTGGTTTACATATTGCGGGTGATGCTTTTGGTGAGGCGCCATGTACACAGAAATTCTGGTACTTGAACGTTATTCATATTACAACAAATATAAAACAAATGGATATCGGTACAAGTCTGGTAACCTTTTCGTAGAGCCAAAAGAGGAAGAGGTTGATATCTAAATGAATTCTGGGGCACAAGTTAGAGTCCCAAGGTAAAAGCATGGTAAAGCCAAGTATCGGAGTCCTGGGTGGGGAGGAAACATTATTTGGTTAATGTGTCCAGGCAAATCTTGGTTAGATTATGCTGTTCATGGAGCCACTTTTTATATTAGTATTTAACCTCTTGTGGGTGTATTCTGTTGGGGTTTATAGATGTTTAAGGTCACGCTTGCATAGTAGAGCGTTACCAGAATATTAAGATTAGTTAGTTATTTTAAGAGAAAGCAAATGCCAGGTGATTGTTGTGCCTTGTACCTTAATATATCTTTTTAGTTAGGTGAGAATTGTCTGTGTGCGCTGCTAAAAATCTTCTAAGCGGCACCCAGAAGCAAGCTGGGCAAGCGCACATGCGCACAGCTTAGAGGGAACATTGGCTGCCACTCCCAATTGTCCGCTCCCAGCCTGGTGAGCCTGTCCGCATCAAGGTTGGACTCCCCCGGGAAGTGGACTGCCGAGAGGTAAATTTCGTTATCCAAGGCACATTCCCACATGCTGATCGCCAGACTTCACAGAGGAGGGGATCTGGTGCCTCCCTGCTCGTTGACGTAGTACATGCTGGTCGAGTTGTCTGTCTGGATGAGGACAACCTTGCCCCTGAGCAGTGGGAGAAAGTCTGAGCGCTAGCCAGATGACCTTCAGCTCCAACCAATTGATGTGGTATTCATGCCCCTGTCGAGTCCAGGTGCTGTGCACAGAGATCGTCCAGGGTGGCTCCCCAGCCCTCGAGAGAGGAGTCTCTGGTGATGGTGGCCTGCGGAGAGGGCAGCCGAAAGGGCTTGCCCGCCCATAGGTTGTAGTCCATGGACCACCAAGTTAGGTCCGGGTGAAGAGATTAGCGGAACGTTAATCATCTCGGATTGCAAGCCCCACTCCTGATTTCATGAGGCCACGAAGTGCAGCTGAATCCTTCTCATCATTGGTCTCGTGTACGGCACGCCTAACAGAACGCTGCTAGTAGACCCAGGAGATGTTGGTACCACCATGCTGAGGTCAATTCTCTGCTGAGGAAGTGGGCGGTGGCCCTCTTGATGGCCGAGATCTTGTCTTCCGATGGAAAAACCCTCTCGAAGCACGTGTCCCAAATGTGTCCCAGGAATGTCAGTCTGCGTAGGCAGCAGCTGCAACTTTTTGAGGTTGAGCGAGAAGCCCATGTCGTGCAGTGTGTTCATAAGGGCATGGGACAAGTGGTGAACCGCCTCTGGAGATGTAGCCCTGACGAGCCAGTAGTCGAGAGAAGGAGTTAGATGTGGAGGCTCTGAGGAGAGCCGCTACAGCGTTCATGAGCCTTGTAAAGACCCTGGGGTCGAGTTGAGGCCAAACGGAAGGACCTTGTATTGTGGTAGCCCATGATTCTGAACCGTAGGCAAGAACAATTGGGCTGCCAAATTGGGACATGTAAGTACGCGTCCTTCAGGTCCAGGGAGCACATCCAGTCTCCCTTGTCCAATTACGCTATAAAAGCTGGCGTAACCATCTTGAATTTTTGCAGGGGTAAGAAGAGGTTGAGGGTGGAAAGGTCCAGGACAACTCAGGCCTGCCTGGTTCTTTTCTGAATGGCGAAAATCCTGGAGTAGAAGCCAAAGCCTTGCTGGGAGGCTGGAACTTCCTCAACTGCCTGGTTCTCTACGAGCGACCGGATCTCCAAAAGAGTTGCTGTCCCAACCTGTGGGAGTGGAGGGGAGGAGGCAGGAGAGGCTGGGATGGGTAGACGGTACCCCGTGGATACTACGGAGAGGAGCAGGGATCCGCGAAATTCTGGTGCCAGAAATGTGCATGGAGAGCAAGCCTGCCCCCCACCGGAGAACATGGACCCGAAGGGGCGTGTCATGCCTTCTTTCCCTCGGAGGCTGAGGAGGGGGGGGACTGGAAAAGCCCTCCCCCCCCTTCCGCTGTTCATGCCGGCTCTGACAGCTTCCTGGATCTGCGTTCCTGGAAGCCGCAGAACCCTCCATATGTACGAACCTTCTCTGAGCGCTGCTGAGATTGGGTGTAAGATTTGGGCGTGGTCTTTGTAAGAATGGACAAGGACTTTGCAGTTTGTGAGCTGCTGTTTTTTTTGTCCAGCTCCTCGTCCGTAGAGGAGTGGCAGAGGCCCCCACACCCCCGAACGATCTAGGATGCGCTCCTGGACGTCCAGGTTGAATTTCGTCGCCCGGAGCCAGGCTGTGCGCTTCCTGTCCGTGGCAATGCAGATGGCATGGCCCGAGGTATCAATATGCGCCACTATGCATTCCATGAGGTCATGCGCCACAAGCTTGGCCTCCGCTAGCCCAGCCTTAAAGTGTGATTGGCATTGGGAGGTGAGTTCCGGGAGGAAGTCAGCAATTTCCCACCATAACCGTTGGTTGGCGGCAGCCAGCATGGCATCTGCGCTGGCCCGACACAGGTGCAAGGAGGCGTTGGAGTAGATCTTCTTGCTGTAAGCCTCCAAGATCTTCTCCTTGCCTAGTAATGCTGCAGAGGAGGCGGCAGAGAACGACATGCTTGGAGTAAAGTGATGCTGCATCGATCACCGAGGAGTGTGGCTGAGGATGGGTCGAGAGAAAGGATGTGTGCCCCTCCATCTGCCTGTACTCTGCGTCCAGGCGTCGGTTGACCCGCTTGACTGAGTGGGGCTTGAGCCAACCCTTGTTGACCAGGGAGACTACATCGGTTTTCAGTGGAATCCCTCTGTTGGCAAAGGGGCGTCTAGTGAGGACTTCAGCAAGAACCCCCTCTGCCACCGACCTCGGGCTGAGGAAGGCTCAGGTACTCCGCCAGGCCAGCAAGACGTTCATGGAAGGCCCTGGCTGAGGATGGCGTGTCCGGATCCTCCACCTTGTCTGTGTCCTGTGGATCCGGAGGATCTTGTGGAGGAGGGGTAGATGGAGCCGGAGGCTGGGGTACAAAGACCGCAGCCGGAGGCTGAGGCGGCGGCAGAGGTTGCGGAGTTGGCTGTGGAGCCGGAGGAGGCGGCTGCACCAGGGTCAGCGAGCCCGATGGCTGCGTCTTTGATGATAGCCCCCATCTGCGGAGACCTCATGAGGCAGAGGAATTTGTCGAAGAGCACCTTCTCACTGGCCGAAGAGGTGTTAGGAGGTACCGACGGGGTAGCGGGGGACTGCTGGAGCCGCAGCGTACACAGTCCGTATGGACGCATGGGAAAGTTGCCTTGCACATATGAAGGGTAGACTGTAGACCACGTACCTGGTTGCGACTAGTCCCACCTTGACATTCGTTCTTCGCTGAACTCGTGGAATGGAGTTAGACGGGTGTTCCCGTTTGGCGCAGCGGCCATTTTGTCGAGCTGCCTGCCACATGCCTGCGACGTGATGTCCAGCCTGCTGGGTCTGGCCTCGTCCAAGACTCTCGTGTGTGGATCACCGGGCCTACTCTGGTCTCGGCCGGGTAAGTGTTACACCCTCGGCCAAATGGTCGGCAGAGCTACGTTTAGGTGCCCCCTCGGACGGATTGCCGGTATTCGGGCGTAGCCCCTTGGCCATTGCGCCGGTGAAAGGGCAGAGCCCCACAGGTGTAAGCCCGGTACAAGAACCTTCCGGTCCCTCGACACGGCGTCCGGGAGGATTCGAGGACCCCTTGACCCAAGTGCGGGTAGCTGTAGCAGCCTCGGTGCACGAGCTGGTGGAAAGACCTGGCCGGTCCCTCATGCACGGGAGACTCCCTTGGAAGGACTCTCCCTTGCAGGGGGGGGGTGGGGGGTGAAAATATAGCAGCCCTACCTTGGACATGGGACGATGCTTCACAAAATTCTTGAGATCCTCTGGAGGCGACTTCTGGAAGAGCTCCCTCCACCTGGCTAGTCTGTTCTTCAGCGCCTTCGAAGACAGCGAGTCACACGCCAAACATGATTGCCAACCGTGGTCTGGGCCAAGGCAACGTAGGCAGAGGGCGTGGGGGTCTGAAGTTGGGAAGAGCCCATTGCAGGATGGACACCTGCTGAACCCTGTAGAAGTCGGCATGCGCCGGGGTGGAGCATGACACCCGAGGACCGAGTACCTGATAGATGAAACAAAAAAAGACAGAAGTTTCCGCGCATGGTATTACATGGCCGAAGCCAAACCCAGAACCACTGGTGAATTTGGACCGTTCCCGTCAACGTAGAAAAGGAGACAGGGTGTGGCTCCGGAGGGGAGAATCAGGGCAGAGCATGCTCCCTGAGTCGCGCCCCCTCCGCACCTCTAAATTTAAAGCAGAAGAAGGTTTTTTTCTGGTGAAAAGGGTTCCGTCTCCCATACAGTCTGGAGGAAAGGGGACGCGATGTAAGAGTACCACTGTCCACACATTCTACCCAGCAACAGACATTCAGGCACCAGAAGGCCGAAGCCCCCACCTCTGGTAAAAATAGAATTTGGGTTGTTTGACGAAGTGAAAAGATTTGCAGGGGCATTGACCATAGTCAATTTCGCCACGGATTGGTTATCACATCGGCCAAACAAATCAAATGTTGCCCTACACCAAACCCCCCCAACCCCTTCTCATACGCAACATTTTGGCCGCTGCCGCTTCACCCGCATCCCCTGTGGTGTCAGATGCGTCCCTCTAACGTGGGTCGGATCTTACGCCGCAGGGTCCGTTTTTCTATTTTTTTCCCTTAAAAATAATAATCTTTACGCGGTCGGGTGCGGGGGACACTCCTGCAGCCATCGCACCCCATGTTCACTATAATGCTGTTCGAATGGAATATTTGATCATAATGTTCGTATTCAATCAAATCTTCCAAACTGTTTTTACGGTCAAATTGGGTAAACCGGGCCAAATACACAGACCAACACCTTGGCCCATGAAAGCATTTTTCCCCATGAAAGGGCATTCCATAAAAGACAATTTTGGCACAGAGGGCAGAAAGAAGGCCAAAGAATAACATGGCAAAAATCTCATGGGACAACCATCCTAGAGTGCTAGCCACTTCTAGTAGCTATTTGCGGTAAATGTACAAGTAGAAAGTTCAAAATACGGTAGAAAATCAACCACTACCACCAACCAGGTATTAGGATACAACGTATACTAACCACACTTCACAATAGGATGATGTGTGCAGTTGTAAAAATATAAGAAATCGATGGAGACCTAGTTTCTCAGCACTGGTAGTCTTATGGACAGATTGATCTCCCCATAAAGAATTATCACAAAGTAAGTAAATCAAAAGGCTTTAATTATCCCCAAGAAGTCAGGTCAGGATTGAAAAAGTAAAGGGTGTACCATAAAAGAGGAAAGCACAAAAAAAGTTATAAAGCTGCCCCTTGCTTTAGACCCCATTTATATCGTCAGTAGTTCTGGCAGAAGGTGCATGTGGGGGCCATATAGTGTAAGGTCAGAAGACACATGTAACAAAAGGTCAAGTGAGCCAGCCATCTTGGGTCTAACAGGACTGAATCAGATTACCCCACTTGCTGAATAAACATCTGACTGGTGGGGTGAAAGTGGCATGGCACCTCGTTCAGCCAACTCACAGAACATTCTTTACTCTCGAAGGAGAACCAAGTCAAGCCTCCAAAATCTGCAACAAAGTTATTTATCAGGCATGCAATGTAACATCAGCTCATTGATTATTCCCTAAATCGCTTTGACAACCTCAGCGTTACATTTTAGCACTCTGAAAAGGAGTGCTTCCTGCCAAAGGAACAGTGTTTTGGAACTGTATTAAGTGCAGAGCACTAGAGGTGCTTAATCTAGGTGGGAGTGTAGCTGTTTTTTCACCCAGTAGCGTATCATGTTCCCTGTAGATTTAAAACCCCCAAAAAAAGAGAAACTAGCTTACAGCTCTCTATAAATAAAACATACCTTAAAAAGACAGACACCCGTTCTTCAAATGCAAACAGTCTATAAAGCATAGGACACAACGTGAAACTTAGAAATAGTAGCTATTTGGCCACACGTATATATAATTAAGCATGAGCATGTAGCAGCATGAAAAAAAGGTTTGTATTTTTTTAAGCAACCAGAAAACTACTTTCACATTGAAAACTTGCAGAAGACTACACAAGAGCAGGAGTGTCCCATCTTGTTTACTCCTGTGCCACCCTTAAGGCTATTCGCCATACCGTTAAATAGTATTCCTGCTGCCATGAATGATCCACAAAACAATCAAGTGCCATACAAGGATGATCGCTAGTTTGTTAGCCCCCCCACCCCCCCCAGGAGAGATCTTTGTACATTCTATCTCTGTGCAAGTATGCACTCTGGCAGAAACAGACTAGCCCACACATGGCTAGCATATCATAATAGTATTAATATACCAAAAATGTACATAAATAGTGCTTACTTGCTCCACTTCCAATTGTTCGGTGGAAAAGCTGGGACATCCGAGGACCAAGTGGACCGAAAAGGTGAGGTGGAAGACCTCTGGCCTCTAACAGCGCTACACCATTTGGAAGACAAAATATTTGATGAAGATATTATAATAACTTCTTTCAAACCATAATTACTTCCAAATAAATCAACAGAATTGATAACATTGACTAGGCTTTTTAGAGTTTGAAAACTGTGAGAAGCTTTTAGCAATAAGGAAAAACAAACACAAGTAGCATTAATTATCCATTACGGGTGTCATTCCTGCAGGTGTAGTGGAATCCAGTAACAATTACAAATATTAATTAAAAAAAAACAATATTATAGGTCTTTAACACATTTTCCAATTAAAAAAAAATAAAAGTTACTCACTATAGTGACTAACATACTCCTAGTCCATAGTCCCCTTTCCTTCATACTGTACGGGGCGTCCCTGTTAAGCAAGATTGGATGCAGTAACCCTGTGGGAGACTACACCAGCCTTGTCCTCTTGGCAATAGATCCCCAACTATTGGTATCGGTCTGTTCTACACAAGTTGATAGAGAGGCCAGCTAGACCCATCTCAAGAGGGGTCATTGTGAGCTGTAGAGATGCAACAGAGATTCACAGTGACAAGAATCCAAATGACACTTGTACTCAAGGTTATCTAGTACAATCATTTATTAATTTGTCAGTTTTAAAATAAGCCTTCTTTAGAAAGTGCAATATGTAACAATAAAATACACTTCAAAAATACACTTCCTTAGTTCTCGGTTAAGCAGATACCCTTTTGGGAGGTCACATACACACTCCCTACACCCGGGGTGACTTCAATTGCTATGGCACTGGACATTGCTATATCACTAACACTTAATGAACAAGTTATCTAAAAAGGTGAGTACTTTACAATCCCCCAAATTAAGTATGGGTTAACACTTTCCGAGCAATACAAGTAAATTATGTACCACCTATGAGAGACAGATAAACACAAAGTCAGAAGGTCAGAAGAGTCTGCAGGGAGCCAGGACAGCCAAGGTCAATTGAACAAAGTCTAGGGGAGCTAAGGCACTTCTTGTAGATGGCACAAACGTCTTGCACACTGTTATATAGAGAGTTTGTAGAAAAGAATAACCGTTGGGCCACAAGCTGGGAGGCTTGTGAAAAGCAAAGATGCAAGCAACTCTGCAAAGGGCAGTTACTGCAAGTCGTCTCCAGTGAGAGCAGGCAAGATACTTGCAACAAGAGTTAAGTACCCCTATTTAAACAGTACCTTAGGTCTGAAGAAAAGTATCCAGCTGGCTTCTCTTCTGGTTGCAGTTCTGCAGTTCCTGGGCCTCAGTCGTGGGGACAAGAGGGAGGACGTCTTGAGGTCTCCTGCACTGCAGTTCCAAGGTCAGCAGCAGTGGCAATGGGCTCACTTCAGAACAGCGGCACTTCACGGTTTCAGCTATCTGCTGTTAGGGAGAATTCTCAGAAATGTGCCAATTTCCTTTACCTAAGAGACCCCAAGCAACTTTGCTGGATTTTGAGGACTTTTTTTACCTGGAGAGAGTGAGAATCTTTCCCCACTCTCATGTATTTTAATGTGATTTTGTACTAGGTTTCTTTTTGGTTGTGGAGTCTGACAAACTCCATAGGCATCTTTTACATTGTGTCACACAGCACATTCAGTGCAGTGACACAGAAGTCTTTCAGATTTCCCAAAGGTTTAAATACCTTCTCTGGGATAAACTACTGTGAAATTGACTTTTCCTACATTTGTAACTTTCTAGACCCCAGGCACACACTATATTACAATGGGGTGCTGGAGGGGTTACCTAGTATCCCCTTTGTCTAGTTTCTTATGTAACATATTAATGTTATCCTTTCCTCGCTGAATGGCTGGTGGCAGTGGTTTACTTTTACTACCATTATGGGAGTTTACTGCGGGCTACATTCACAGTAAAGCACCCAGGGGTGCCATTTTTGTCAAAATAAACGCAGTCTTTTTTTGCCATTTCTTTGTGGAAAGTTCCTTCTTGAGATTTACTCTGCGCGCCAAACCAGGTTTGGTACCTTTGTTCATTTTGCCTTTGGCGGGATTCACGAGTGAAGCCCGCCTCTGGCTCCAGGGTGTCTGGTGTGGGCAGGAAGTGAGGGGGTGCCCGAAACTCCCCGTGCTTAGTCTCCTAGGAGACCCAAATGCACTCTGGTGATTGGCCGGCTGACTGTCCAGCAAGAACAGCCACCCTGCTCGGTGACTGACAGCTAGGCTGGAATGAATGGGAGCAAGCTGCATAAAAGGCAAGGCTTTTTGACTTGGAAGGCAAAGTCGACCACTGGACGAAGGAATACAAAGAGCTTGAAGAAGACGCCTGCTGCAACTCCTGCACTGTTGGTTTGCCCGGTGAAGCCCTGCTGCTGTGCTGAAACTCCAAATTCGTAACTACAGGACTTCTACCTTTGAGTTGGTGGGACCAATCGACTCCAAAGTAAGCCACCTGAACATCCTTTCGGAGCTGGTTGAATTGCCACAGAGTTGCTGCTGGAAACCGAATAGCCAGGGAGAGGAACACCAGTTTGTGTGTGTTGCTTTTAAGCTGGCCAAGAGCTCCAGGAAGATCCTCCGGAGTCCCAGGAAGCAGGACTGACCAAGCCTGAGCCCCCTCAAAAGAGTGCGGGACCCCAGATGCAAGGAAAGTCCGTCTCGACAGCCAGGAACGTCAGTGTTGCTATTTGGGCTAGTCGCAAGGAGCTGAAACACTGAAGTGACACTTGTATGAAGTTTGCCAGTTGGGAGAGCTGACCGTCCCATTGCAGTGCCGGATTCCCCAGAAGTCTTCCCTCTTGTCCCCATGACTGAGGCCCAGGAACAGTGAGATCTGCAGAGCTGCACAGGAACAGAAGTCATCTGCTGCACTTTTCTTCAATCTAAAGGTACTGTAAAGTCTGAGAGAACTTGCCTCTTATTGTAGAGTTGCTTGCATCTTCTGCTACTCACAAGTCTAACAGCGTGTGGCCCTACAATGATTCTTTTTCTTCAAAGACTTCTAAAACATTGTGCACAGACTTTTCTTACTTCCCTGCAAAGTAGTGCTTCAGCTCATTTAGACTTTTGCCCATTGACTTTGGCTTAGCCTGTTCCACTGAATGACTCTTGTTAGGGGATCTGAAAGTATTTGCCTGCTTGTTAGGAAAGATTTCATATTTAATGTAATTTTCCCTCCATGTGTCAACCCCCAAACTTGTTGCTGCTGTTTTACACCATTGACTAAACTTTGCCAGAGAAGCTTAGCCCTCAGCTGCACTCCTCTGGGCTTTGCTCACTTTTTATGGGGAAAACGACATGCCCATAAGACAGTCAACACTGGGAGACTGTTTCACGAGCCCTTTCCTCATGTTGCAACTTTTGTGCAACATGTTAAAAGTGTGCAATATAACTTACCTTACAGTACACTTGGGTCTCTAGTCATTCCAAAGGCCCCAGAAACTCTTGCTGGACTTTTTATGCACTGTGCAGATGTGTCACGGACAGGACTGGTGGCAGCTTTAGTTTTCTTATATGTTTAACCATTTCTTGCCATGTCAACCGTGCTTAACGCGTTTGGAACGAATAGGTGGTCTGGCTCCATGCCACAAGGTTCTTTGTCCTGTCCTTTGGCTATCTTGCCCCTTCATCTTCCCCAGATCGAGTCGACCCGGGTCAGTCCTTATTTGGTCATGCACTTTCCCGCAAAACCCAATGCTTTTGCGGGCTTCTGCATACCTTGTGTGTGTGCCTCCAGGATGTGGGCTGGGATGTCTGTTCCCAATACACATCCTGGGTGCCAGAGAGTCTGGAGTGTCCTGAATGTCTGGGACCGCCGTGGTCCACGATTGATCCACGTATGGAGTGAGTGTTTGAGAGCAGATCTCCCATTTGGTCCTCTCTATTTTGGCACGAAGGGAACTTTGGATAAGAGGAGGCTGAAAACACCACTACCATGTCGATCTCCTGAGTTCACACGAACAAAGGATAAGGAGCCAAGTATCCTACAACAACAAGCCGAGGAACCGCTGGTGACCCGCTGGAAGGTTTGGTACCATGAGCCCGCTGTCGTCCCGTGGGACCCCTTTGCATCTGATCGTCCTAGGTGGTCTGCGAAGACGCTTCGACCCATTGGAATAGTGGGATTAACTATTCTCGGCACCTTCATCAAACCCTGCAAGTAAGCCTCTTCGTGTCCCTGGGCCAACCAGTGGCCTGACCAGCTTACACAGGACGTTTGCTCTGTCACCGCCGCCATTTTCGAGGAGGCCCTAGAAACTTGGTATACTGCTAGCTCTGTGTCCACGGCAACCTCACACCGAATTTCATACAGTTGGCATTCCCAGGGCTGAAGTGAGACGAGTGTGCCCAGACCGGAGTAAATGCGGTTACCGTGTTGGCCTGCTGTGGCAACGACCTGTGCAAGTTTGCTGCATTTGTGACCCCTTGCCCCTGAAGCCTGTTGCAGTGGAATTGGGCCGATTCCTCCAGCCGGAGCAGAGAAAATCGCCACTGTCCCGTTTGGGAATCCTCGCTGCATCTTGGGAACTACACAGTGTCAAGAAGTCCCGATTGTCGCATTCGAACCTGCCAGCGAAGTGGACTGTACCAGCGAAGTTTGGGTCTACCTGCGTCGGGGACCGGTGAGTAGTCCTTAACCCAATCGGTGGCCCCTAGCGCAGGAGCCCACTTTTACGCACAAAGTGGTGCTTTCCACAGCTATTGCGAAATAGCGACTCCATCCCGCACTCTCAAACTGCCTCTGCTTTCAAGTGGAAGTCCTGCTTGAATAGTGGGAACTTGTTCTTCATCGCCTTATCCACCTTCCTGAGCTGCTAGAGATCCTTGAAGAGACCCTATTTTGTCCATTGCCACAAGTGCGTGTATGTACTATTGAGCATAAGGCTCCTCTCTTTGTAGGGCTTGGACTGCCTCTTATTTAGGTGTATTCTTGATGTTGAACTGTGTCTAAAGATTACTTGCACTGCCTGTTTTCCTCCCCATCTAGGTGGTGGTCCAGCACACTGTTTAGGTGGCTTAGGCCACCCTGCTTAAGGAGTGTCCTCAGGATCTTCCTGGAGCTTGGTCCGGCTTAAAGACAATGGACTTGTTGCTGGTGTTCCTGTCCCCTGGCACTCAGTTCCAGTAGCAGCGAAGTACAGTCAGCAGGGAGAGGGGTTCCAGTCAAGTTACTCTTGGGGTCAGTTGGTCCCACCAACCCAAGGGAAGAAGTCATCCATTCCGCGTTTCTCTAGTCAATACGTAATTTGGAGCTTCAGCACTGCAGCAGGGCTTCACCAGGCAAACCAACAGTCCAGGAGGGTGCAGCAAGCTTCTATTCCAGTTTCTTCACTGGTTCCTTCGACCAGTGGTCGACTCTGCCTTCTTTCCAAGAGACCTCGCCTTTGATGCAGGCTTAGAGCCTAGCTGTCACTCACAGCAAGGTGGCTTGTCCTCCAAAGACAAAGCCAATCACCTTTGGGTGCATTCCTATAACCAAGGAAACCAAGCACAGGAAGTTTCAGGAACCTCCCTCGCTACCTGCCCTTCCAGACACGCTCCAGCCAGAGGCAGGTTTCAGTACTGAAGCTCACCAAAGGTAAAACGAACAAAGGGACCAACCCTGGTTTGACACGCAGAGTAAAACCGAAGAAATACCTCACAAGCAAGAAATGACGAAAAAAGACGACTGGGGCCATATTGACAAAAATGGGCACCCATGGGTGCAATACTGCAGCTTTCAGTCTGTGGTAAAGACGCACAATGGTAGGAAAATTAAACCACTGCCACCAGCTATTAAATATAGTGAGGGTAACATACAACATGTTACATGAGTACGTGGGAAAAGAGGCTAAGTAACCTCCTCGCACCCCACAGTACTTCCACATAAAATGGGTTGTACTGGAACTACATAGGAAAAGTCAATTTCACTTTACTTCCCTAGGGAACAGTAGTTTACCCAAGATAAGGTATTTAAACCTTAAAAGAAATCCAAAGGACTTCTCTGTGACACTGCAATGGAGGTGCTGTGTGTCACAATACAAAAAGGTGATGCCTATGGAGTTTGTCAGACTCCAAAACCAAAAGAAAGAGTCCAAATCAGATAGAAATACACAAGAGTGAGAAAAAGGTTTCACTTCAGGATAAAAATTAAAAGTCCTAAAGTCCAGCAAAAAGAGCTGAGGGTCTAAGGTTGAATGCAATTAGTACAGAAATGAGAATTCTCCCCAAAAGTCCCTCACTAGGGACGGGAACAGAACCTTTTACCAGTGAAAACAAAACAAAAGTCTTTCCCCTTTAAATTGAGTGGCGTACAGAAGCACGGCCCCAGGAACATGTGCTCCCTTGGCTCCTCTGCCGCACCTCAGTCCCCTTTGACGTGACGTGTCTGCTTTATTACACTAGGCTAACATCGCTTTTTAAGGGGGGAGGATAGTGGGACATATGGAGGAAAGGGGACGATGGACTAGGAGTATGTTAGTCACTATGGTGAGTAACTTGTAATTACTCCTACGTCCGCTCCCCTTTCTTCCATACTGTATGGTTGATTACCATTGATTGAAGCCCCTGGGAGGAGACACATAGGAATCCATAACAAAACAAGTTCTTTAGGACCGCTTGCCCGAAGGCTGCGTCTGATCTAGAACTGGCGTCCAAGCAATAATGCTTGCAGAAAGTTGAGGGGATAGCCCAAGTGGCCGCACTGCTGATTGTTTGCCATGGCATGTGCCTTTGGGAAGCTACCGCAGTTGCCTTGGAGCTAACCGCATAAGCATGCATGTTCTCTGGCAACTTCATGTGCTGTCCCTTGTAGGCTACTAGGATGGCATTACCATCCACAGAGCTACCAAGGCATACAAAGCCTGGCAGCCTGGTTTTGAACTGCCATAAGTTACAAACAAGGCATCCGACTTGCGGAAGGCCTTGGTCCTATCCAGGTAGAATTTCAGCGCTCTCCCGACGTCGAGACAGTAGCAGTTTTTCTGCACCTTCTTTCGGATTCAGAAAGTTGGAAGGACCATCTCTTCGTTGAGGTGAAATGACACCACCTTTGGGAAAAGGTGAAAAGTCCTGATGGAAAGTAGTACATGGTTCTGATGTGACAAGGGCCTGA
This sequence comes from Ambystoma mexicanum, assembly GCF_040938575.1. Lineage (NCBI taxonomy): Eukaryota > Metazoa > Chordata > Amphibia > Caudata > Ambystomatidae > Ambystoma > Ambystoma mexicanum. Next base: position 692,270,779 of record NC_090932.1, on the reverse strand, counting down.
ATTTCGCTGATCCTGCATGCTGAGGTAAGGACTACCAGGAGTGATGTCTTGATTGTGACCAGTTTGTTGTCCATCGATGCCATAGGTTTGAATGGTTTATGCGCCAGGGAGCCCAGAACGACGTTGAGGTCCCAGACCAGGTGAGGGCGTCTGACAGGTGGGTACAAATTAGTTAAACCCACAAATTGACTTTTGACCAAGGGGATGGAAGTGTAGACAACCTCATCGCCAGAATTTCTGTAGGCACATATGGCCGCCAGGTAGGTCCGGCATGTATCAACCTGAACCCTGACTGTGACATATGTGCTGAGAAGGACAGCACCTGATTGAGAGTGCATAACAATGGATCTACACCCCTTCCTTTAGTCCAGAGGCAGAACCTGGTCCATTTGCTCCTGTATTGGTTCCTAGTGGAAGTGCTTCTTGCCTTCTGGATGATCTCTAGGTTGTCCTGCGACAAGTGGAGGTGCTGAAAAGTTATGTGCTCAGGAACCAGGCTACTAAGAGCAATTTCTCCAGAACAGGGGCACTACAGCTTCCCCTCCTCCCCCCACTGAGATCAGAGTGGATCCACCCCCATCGGGAGGGGGACCAGTGGTTGATTCAACAGTCGCAAGAGTTCAGAGAACCATGGTCTGGCAAGCCATTGTGGCGCTGTGAAAATGAGGCATAGGTGATGTGCCTCTCTGACCTGGCAGATGACCGTTATAGCATCCAATTTTGCCTAACACAAGGTGTGGGAGACACAAGCCTTGTTCTCTTGGTAATAGGTAACCCATCTATTGGTATACGTGTGTACTACACAAGTTGGTAGAGTGACTGAGCAGCCAGGCTTATCTAAAGAGGGGTAAATGTGAGCTATAGAGATGTAAAACAGGTTCACAATTACAAGTATCTAAATAACACTTACACTCAAGGTTTTTGTTAGGGAGAATTCTCAGAAATGTGCTAATTCCTTCCACCATAGAGACCCCCAGCAACTTTGCTTGATTTTGAGGACTTGATTTGTTTAACTTGGAGAGAGTGAGATCCTTTTTCCCCACTCTCGCATGTATTTTAATGTGAATTCTGAGCTTTGTGTTTCTTTTGGTTATGGAGCCTGACAAACCCCATCTTTTACATTGTGTCACAGCACCTTCAGTGCAGTGGCACAGGGAAGTCTTTCAGATTTCCCCAAGGTTTAAATACCTTCTCTGGTATAAAGTACTGTTTTCAGAGTAGTAAAGTGAAACAGACTACTTACAATTGTAACTTTCTAGACCCAGCACACACCATTTTACAATATGGTGCTGGAGGAGTTACCTAGTATCCCCTTTATCTAGCTTCTCATGTAACAATTTCATGTTACCCTTTCCTCACTGAATGGCTGGTGGCAGTGATTTCGTTTTAACTACTGTGGTGTGCATTTACCACGGGATGCGTTTGCAGCTGCAGCAAAAGAACCCAAGGGTGCCATTTTTGTCAAAATGGCCCCAGTCTTTTTTTTTGCCATTTGTGGAAAGGTCCTCCTTGAGATTTACTCTGTGGGTCGAACCAGGTTTGGGCCCATTGTTCGCTTTGCCTTTGGCAGGATTCACAAGTGAAGCCCGCCTCTGGCTCCAGGGTGTCCCTGGGTAGGCAGGAAGTAAGGGAGGTGCCCGAAACTCTCTGTGCTTAGTCTCCTAGGAGACCCAAATACACTCTGTAGTGATTGGCCGGCTGACTTTCTGGAAAGGAGAGCCACCCTGCTGGGTGACTGACAGCTAGGCTGGAACAAAATGGGAGAGAACTGAATAAAAGGTGAGTCTTTTGGTTAGGAAGGCAGAGTCAACCACTGGACGAAGGAACCGAAGAAGAACTTGAGGACGACTGCTGCAACTCCTGGGCCATTGGTTTGCCCGGTGAAGCCCTGCTGCTGTGCTGAAACTCCAAATTCATAGACGGAGAAGCCCCTGCAAGGACGACTTCTCCCCTTGAGTTGGTGGGACCAATCAACTCCAAAGTAATCCACCTGGACATCCTTCTCAGAGCTGGTTGGATTTCCACAGAGTTGCTGCAGAAACCGTATAGCCAGGGAGAGGAACACCAGATGTGTGCGTTGCTTTTAAGCTGGCCTAGAGTTCCAGGAATATCCTCCGGACTCCCAGGAAGCAAGACTGACAGAGCCTGAGTGCCCTCAGAGTGCGGGACCCCAGAAGCAAGGAAAGACCATCTTAACAGCCAGGAACCTCTGTGTTGCTATTTGCGGTAGACGCAAAGGAGCTGAAACACTGAACAGCGACTGATTTGAAGATTGACAGTTGCGAGCGGTGACTGTCCCATTGCAGGAGTCCCCAGAAGTCGTCCCTCTTGTCCCCACGACTGAGGCCCAGTAACAGTGTGATCTGCAGAGCTGCACAGGAACAGAAGTCATCAGATGCATCTTTTCTTCAATTCAAAGGTACTGTACAAAGTCTGAGAGAACTTGCCTCTTGCTGTAGAGTTGCTTGCATCTTCTGCCCCTCACAAATCTAACGGCTTGTGGCCCGACATTTGATTCTTCTCTTCTTCAAAGACTTCTAAAACATTGTGCAAAGACTTTTCAACTTACCTACCAGAACGGCTTCATCCTATTTAAGACTTTTGCCCACTGACTTTGGCCTGGCTTGTTATACTGAATGACTCTGCTGTGGGGATCCAAAAGTATTTGCCTGCTAAAGAATATTTGTGGTCTCTTGTTCTAATAATCTTTTTCTTTTACCAACTTGTAACAGTATTCTAAATGCAAACAGTAATATATTAATGTCCCCAGCACCCTAACTATTGAACTCACCTGAGGGTGTATGTTGTGTCTGTGGGCCTTCCCAAAAGGCTCTTTACTAGTCTAGGAACCAGGATTGTACAATATTGAAGTGTATTTGTGTGTTACTATTATATTGCTCCCTTCTGAGGCAGGCTTATTCTAACTGATAAATTAATAATGGTTTATTCAAGAAACCTTAAGTGTTTATTTGAATACTTGTCACTGTGAATGTCTTTGTCACTCCCCGACAGCTGACATTGACCCCTCTTGAGATAAGCCTGGCTGCTCAACACGCTACCAAAACTGTGTAGCACAAGCTTATACCAAAGGTTGGATTTCCTATACCTGTAGTCAGAGTTGTTTGTAGTGTTTCCAAAGGGTACTTACTGCAGACAAACTTTGCCTAACTGTTTTCTAGTAAAATGTTTATTTATTTAACTGTCAGTTTTAAATAAGCCTTCTTTAAAAAGGGCAATATGCAACAATAAAAATGCACTTCATAACACTTCCTCAGATTTAAAATATGCAGGTAGATATCCTTTTGGGATGCCACACACACACACACACTTCCTACACCCAGAGGCGACTTCAATTACTACGACAATGTTTGACATTAATATATCACTTGTTAGACAATGCAAATCTGAGGTTGTGGGAAAGGAAAAGGTCACGGATGGCAAAGTTTAACAGTATCATAGCATGTGAATACTTTTCAATCTCCCAATGAAGTCTAGATTAGATCTTTCTCAGCAATACAACTTAAACTTCTGCACCACCTATGAGGGACAGTTATAACTAAAGTCAATGTGTTAGAAGAGTCTGCAGGGAGCGAGGAAAGCCAAAGTCAATTTGAGCAATGTCTATGGAGCAAAGGCACTTTAGATAGCACAAAAGTCTTGCACAAAGTTTAGAGAGTTTGTATTAAAAAGGAACACTGTTGGGCTACAAGCTGAAGGGTTTGTGAGGGACAGAGCTGGAATCAACTCTGCAAAAAGTAGCTACTGCAAGTCTCCAGTGAGAACACGCAAGCTACAGACCAAAGAGGTAAGTACCCCTTAGACATGACGGTACCTTGTGTTAGGGAGAATTCTCATAAATGTGCTAATTCCGTTCACCTTATAGACCCCCAGTGGACTTGATTTTTTTTTACCTGGAAAGAGTGTGAGCCTTTTTTCCCACTTATGTATTTTCATGTGTGTTTTACTCTTGTGTTCTTTGATTATGGAGGTTTAAGATAACTCCATATGCATCTTTTCATGTGTGTTACACAGTACACTCGGTGCAGTAACACAGGGATGTCTTTTTAGACTTCCACAAGGTTTAAATACCTTCTCTGGGATAAACTACTGTTTCCCAGATAATGTAAAGTTAAATTGACTTTACTAGTCTTAAATTCCTAGAACCAGCACACACTATCGTCCTATAGAGTGCTGGAGGGGTTACCTAGAATCCCCTGTGACTAGAAACTAATGTAGCAGTCAAATGCTACCCTTTCCTATCGAAATGGCTGGTGGCAGTGGTTTTACAACAAACTACTGTGATTTTTCCCAACCGCAAACACCGGTAGCTAAAAATCGCAGGAGCCATGTTTTTCAAGACGGCGCATTAAACCCCTTTGTTTAAACAGGTCCCGGCCTTCTTTTTTGCCATTTCTTTTTGGCAAGGTCCTTCTAGTGTTTGTCTCTGCGCGCCAAACCAGGTTTGGTCCCTTTGTTCGTACGCCTTTGTCATTCTTCAGGGCTGAACACCGCCTCTGGCACCTGTGTGTCTGGGGTGGGCAGGAAGTGAGGGAGGTGCCCGAAACTCCCTGTGCTTAGTCTCCTAGGCGACCCAAATGCACTGGCGTGATTGGCTGGCTGACTGTCCAGCAAGGACAGCCACCCTGCTGGCTAAGTGGCAGCTAGGCTGGAATGAAAGGGAGAAAACTGTTTAAAAGGTGAGTCTCTTGAACTGGAAAGCAGAGTCGACCATTTGAACGAAAGAACCAAAGACAAGCTGGAAGAGGATGGCTGCTGCAACTACTGGATCGTTGGTTTGCCCTGTGAAGGTCTGCTGCGGGTCGGAATCGCCAAGTTCATCTCGACAGAGAAGCCCCTTCAAGGACGACTTTTGAGTTGGTGGTACCAATCAACTTGTAAGGCACCTGGATACCGTTCTCGGAGCTGGTTAGGATTAACCAGGGGGAAAAGACACCAGTTTGTGTAATTGAATATACAGCTACTGGAACTCGAACCGAAGATCTTCTATTTTGCTATCTTGTTTGACCCCCGTGCAGTGCAGGAGTCCCCCGACGTCCTCACTCTTGTCCCCACGACCGAGGCTCAGGAACAGCGAGACCTGCAGAAACTGCCAGGAACCAACGTCTTCAGATGCATCTTTTTCTCAATACTAAGGTACTTTGCCAACCAGATTGAGAGAACTTACCTCTCGCGGTGAAAGTTCATGAAACTTTCCCAACTTGCAGGCCTAATCAGCTTGTGACCCAACATATGATTCTTTTTCGTACAAACTACTTCTGAGAACATTGGCAAAGACTTCACTGTTTACTACAAGAACTGCTCTTTCCTATCCAATACACTAACCCATTGACTTTGGCCTAGGCCTATTGAACTGAATCGAGTCCTCTAGTGAACTGAAACTAATTGCACTGCCTATGAAAGTATTTGTGATCCATTCTATTAACTTGTGCCTTTTTACTCCCATTCAAATTAACTGAAATGCCATTTTGCTCCTATTTAGGGGAGCAAAATTTACTCCGAAGCGTATTGGTTTGGTATTAAAGTGTGTTTGTGTATAATATTAAGTTGCCTCCTTCTAGTGATTGGTTGCTAAATGACTGTAATAAAATAATAAGTGTTATACCAAGAAACCTTGAGTGCAAGTGTCTACTTCAACCACTGTGATTGTAAGACCTCTGTGTAACATCCTTGTACTGCTCACATTTCCTCTTGAGATAAGCCTGGCTGCTCAGCTCGCTACGAAAAACTGTGTAGTACAGTCTTATACCAAAGGTTGGTTTTGCTTACAGCTGTAGTCCCAATTGTATGTGGTGGTCCCAGAGGGTACTGCATGCAATTCTGCCTAACACCTTGGGTTTGAAGAAGAGGATCCTGCTGGCTCCTGTTCTGGTTGCAGTGTTGCAGAGTGGGTTCCTGCGCCTCAGTCGTGGGGACAAGAGGGAGGCTGTCTGGAGGACTCCTGCACTGCAGTTTGAAAGTCGTCGACAGCAGCTATGGGCTCTTTTCAATTCAGCTGTACTTTGCGGTTTCAGCTACCGGTCAATAGCACCACCGCGGTTCTTGGACACTTGATGCGCTTCCATTGCTTCTGGGGTCCAGCACTCTGGTGAGGTGGGTCAGGCTTGGGTCATCCAGCTTCGGGAGGGTCCTCAGGATCTTCCTTGAACTCTGCTCCTGCTTAAAGACGACGCACTCTATTCTGGGTTTCCTGACCCCTGGAACTCGGTTCCAGCAGCAGCAAAGTTTGTATGCAGTATCCTCTGGGACCACTAGAGAACTAGGACTACAGGTGTAAGCAAAACCAACCTTTGGAATAAGTCTGTACTACACAGTTTTACGGTAGCGCTGCTGAGCAGTCAAGCTTATCTCCAGAGTCAATGTGAGCTGTAAGGATGTTACACAGGTCTATAATTACAAGTATTCAAATAAACTCTTCTACTCAAGGTTTCTAAGTAAAACACTTATTAATTCATTTCAGTCAGTCAATTATAAAACATTCACTAGAAGGAGGCAATCTATATCACAAAAATATACTTCAGTGCTTCACAACATCAGGTTCTGAGGCATTTACACTACTTTGAAGGAGCAGCAACATGGTATTCAGATCATTTGAAGTAGGAGCAAAAAGACATAAGTTAATAAAACAAATATTACAGTTACTCTAAAACTGTGCAAATAGTTTGAGCTCACCAGAGGAGTTGATTCAATGCAATAGGTTAGGCCAAACTCAATGTGCCAAAGTCTTGAATAGGATAAAGCAGTTCTGGAAGTTAAACGTAAAAGTCTTTGCCAAAGTTCTCAAAAGTAGTTTGTAAAAGAAAGATTAATATGTTGGGTCACAAGCTGACTAGGCCTGCAAGTTGCCAAAGTTTCAAGCACTTTCGCAGTGAGAGGTAAGTTCTCTCAGTCGGGTTTTCACAGTACCTTACAATGAAGAAAAAGATGCAGCTGAAGACGTCCGTTCCTGACAGTTCCTGCAGATCTCGCTGTTCCGGAACCTCAGTCGTGGGTACAAGAGGGAGGACGTCGGACTCCTGCACTGGGACTGGTCAAAAAGCTGGAAAAGGCAAATCTTCAATTCCGGTAGCTGGAGTCAAGCACACAAACGGGTGTCCTTCTCCCTGGCAATTCAGTTTCCTCCAGCACTGAGGAAAATACAACCAGCTCCAAGAGAATGGTATCCAGGTGGCTTACGAGTCGATTGGTCCGACCAACTCAAAGGGAGAAGTTGCCCTTGAAGGGCTTCTCTGTCGAGATGATCTTGGCGATTCGGACCTGCAGCAGGGCTTCACCGGGCAAACAAACGGTCCAGGAGTTGCAGAAGCTGTCCTCTTCCAGCTCGTCTTCGGTTCTTTCTTTCCAGTGGTCAACTCTGCCCTACAAGCCAAGAGACTCGCCTTTTAAACAGTTTTCTCTCATTCATTCCAGTCTAGCTGCCACTCACCCAGCCAATCACGCCAGAGTGCATTTGGGTCTCCTAGGAGACTAAGCACAGGGAGTTTCAGGCACCTCCCCCTCTCACTTCCTGCCCACCCCAAACACTCAGGCGCGGTCTTCAGTCCTGAAACCCGCCAAAGGCGTAGGAACAAAGTGACCAAACCTGGTTTGGCGCGCAGAGACAAACTCTAGAAGGCCCTTTCCAAAAAGAAATGGCGCAAAAAGAAGACCAGGGCTTGTTTAAACAAAGAGGGCTCAGACGCCATCTTGAAAAACATGGATCCATCGATTTAATGCTACCGGTGTTCGCGGTCGGGAAAAATCATGGTAGTTCGTTATAAAACCACTGCCACCAGCCATTTCGAGAGAAAATGGTAGCATTTGACTACTATATGAATTTATAGACATAGGGGATACTAAGTAACCCGTCCAGCACTCTATTGTAAGATAGTGTGTGCTGGTCTAGGAATTTGGAAAGACTAGTAAAGTCAATTTCACTTTACTTTCTCTGGGCAACAGCAGTTTATCCCATAAAAGGTATTTAAACCTTGGGACAACCTAAAAGGCTTCCCCTGTGTCACTGCTCTGAGGGTGCTGTGTGACACAAATGAAAAGATGCCTATGGAGTTGTCTAAAACTCCATAATCAAAGAACACAAGAGTAAAACACACATCAAAAACATGAGAGAGTGGGAAAAAAGGCTCACTCTCTCGAGGTAAATAAATCAAGTCCTCAAAATCCAGCAAAGTTGCTGGGGGTCTCTAAGGTGAAGGGAATTAGCACATGTTTGATAATTCTCCCTAACAGAAATTCTCTGCTGTGGGGAATATCATCTGTGATTTCGTATCCCACTCGTGACCCAAGAAGGGCAAGGACTGTAGGCTAGAGCTGCAAATTCTTGAGGTCGATTGAGAACCCCAGTTAGCAGAGTATTCATCAGCCTGGATGCTGTATTCCCGACATCCACTGGTGACTCTGCATGAACCAACCAGTCGCGGTATGGGCACACAAGGTGGCCCTCTGACCTGAGCAGCGCTGCCACCATGTTCACAAGTTTTGCAAACACTCTCTGGGCTGAATTGAGCCCAAACGCATTGCACATCGCTGCAAAGGTGTGTCGGTGATGGCCCAGCACCAAGCTGTCCAAATTTAGAAGGCCGGTTTCAGTACTGTAACAGCCCTTTGGGCAGCATATATCTACAATCATGTAGTGCGTCCATGTTTGCAGAGCGTCCAGCCAGGTTTAAAGCCGTATGACTATTTGCATTATCCAGACCAGATCTGTTGGGAAGAGCCATCACAGAGCACAAATAACAGACTTTCTGCCTCAGAGCTGGACAGGGGCCACCAACTGGGATTTACCGTCTGTGGATTCTAACCTGAAACATGCAGACGAGCTCCCATTACTTACGATCTATTTCTCGGGCTCCGCCATCGCTGCCACCCCTTCCTCTCAGCGAGAATTCTCATTTCTGTGCCAATTCCCTTCATCCTTAAGAGTCTCCCAGCCCTTTTGCTAGACTTTAGGACTTTTTCATTTTAATCCTGAAGTGAGACCATTTGCTCACTCATGTGTTTTGACTGAATTTGGATTATGTGTTTCCATTTTTTTTTGTCGTCTGACAAATTCTATATGCATGGACTTTTTGTATGGCGATGCACAGCACCTTTAGTGCAAGGTGTTCGGCAAGATTGTATGCAGTACCCCTTGGGTGCACTACAACAACCCTGACATCCTGGCAGTAGGGGCCCAACCTTTGGTACAAGTCTGAACTACACAGGTTGGTAGTGTGGTCGAGCAGCCAGGCACATCTCAAGAGGGGTCAATGTGAGCAGTAATGTTGTGACAGTTTCACAGTATAGTTATCCAAATAAACACTGATACTCAAGGTTTCTTGATAAAACAATCATTAATTTATTTCACAGTCAGTTATACAAGACTTCTTTAGAAAGGGAGCAAAACATGTAACAACTATACTTCAAAACAGACTTAGTTTCTCTAAATCAGATGATACCCATTGGGGATGGCACACATACACTTCCTACACCCTGAGGTGACTTAAATAGCTAGGGCACTGTGGACATTGATTTATTAGTGGTACATTTAAAGCAATACTGAGTTTGGTGCAAAAGATACAATAGAGGAATAAAACAAAGGTTAACCAAAAATTCAGAAACAGGCAAGTATTTTTAGAACCCTTCCAATGCAGAGTAAATTAACCCTTTCCTGGGTAAAGTGAAAGCACAGAGTCAGAGCTAAGTAGTCTCACTCAGGGAGCCAGGACAATCAAGGTTAGTTGCACAATGTTAAGGGGAGCTGAAGATCTTTGCAAGTAGATAAAAAAAAATGTTTTGCACAATGTTTGTAGAAATGGTTGTAGAAAATAGAACACTTGAAAGGCCACAAGCAGGGAGGCTTGTGAGGGGCAAAGCTTTAGCAACTCTGCAAGGTAACCAAGACACATCTCAACTGAGAGCAAGCAAGCCTACACAACAAGAGGCAAGTTCTTAAAGTTTACAGTACCTCTAGTTAGAAGAAATGATTCCAGCTAACCTGTTCCTGTACAGCTCTGCAGATCCTGTTCCTGAGCCTCAGTCGTGCGGACAAGAGGGAGGTGGTCTGGGGACTCCTGCTCTGCAATGGGATGATCAGCGGCAGCAATGGGCAAACTTCTATTCAGCAGTCCTTCAGCTCCTCGAGTCTGGCAGCAAATAGCAACAAAGCAGTTCTCGGATACCACTTCAGACTTTCCTTGCTTCTGGGGTCCAGCACTCTGTTGAGGTGGCTTAGGCTTGGTCAGTCCTGCAACAGGGAAGTCCGGAGGATATTCCTAACGCTAGAGTCCAACTTAAAAGCAACACACAATCTGGTATTGCTCTCCCTGGCTCTTCAGGTTCCAGCGGCAAAAGCAGTGGAAATGGCTTCAACTTCAAGAGGATGTCCAGACGGGCTTACTTTGGAGTTGATCGGTCCCACAAACTCAAAGGGAGAAGTCGTCCTTGCAGGTGTCAAAGGTAAAATCTGTTTTGGTAGTGAATAGCAAAGCTGGATCAATTTGACTGTCCATTTTGATCACACGTTTTTAGAGACATGATTTCCTTCTCTACCAATTGCTATGGAAACAGAGTTCATCCGTTTTCCCTAGCAGTTTAGTTTTGTTTAGGTAGTACATGATTGCCCTCATATCTAGGGTATGGAGGCTATTCTCTGCTGAATTAGTTGGATGTTGGAAAAAAGCAGGAAGTTCAATAGATTAACATGGAAAGTTGGTATGAATTTTGGTGAAAATCTAGGATGTGTTTTAAGAACCAGCTTGTCTTTGTGAATCACAATTAATGGGTCTTGGACTGAAAGTGCCTTCAGTTCACTGTCTAGTCCGATAGAAGTAATAGCAACTAGAAAAGCAGTCTTGTAAGTAAATTTTTTAGACTGGCTATGTGCATTGGTTCAAAGAGTAAACTCCTGAGTTTTAAGAGTACAAAATTGTGGTCCCAACCAAGTGGTGCATTTGAAAACGAAGGATGGAGTCTTTTTACTCCTTCAATGAATGCTCTGATGACTGGTACTTTCCACCATATTTTGTTTTGAGATGTAGTGTAGGTGGACAGAGCTACCAAGTGTACTTTGATAGGATTAAAGACTAGACCAGAGTCTAGGAGGTGAAGCATATCGTGAAGTATGTGTGATGGAGATCAGTGAATTGGATGGCTGTTGCTTGACCTGCACCAAATGACAAATCTCTTCCGCTTGTTAAAATAACATTGTCTAGTATTAGGTTTCTGTGCTTCTTTTAGAATGTCCATACACCTTTGTGGAAGGTTGGAAGGTTTGAAAGTCCAAAATCATGACTTCAAGAGCCAAGCTGCCAAGGGTACGGATGGAATGTTGTCCCTTTGTGCTGGGACAGCATGTTATATGGGTACAGAAGCTTGATCGGATTGCACATTGCTAGTTTGAGTAGGTGTGGAAACCATGGTTGTCGAGCCGACATCGGGGCTATTATATTAGAGGGACTTGTTCTTGGTGCCTCTTGTGCACTATTTTGTTGAGGAGTGGTGTCGGTGGAAAAGTGCAAGCAAATTTCCCTGACTAACTGATCCAGAGTGTTCCCCTTGGACTCTGGTTGGGGAAACCTGGATGCGCAGTCTGGGCATTGTGCATTTTCCTTTGTTGTGAAAATGGTTTAAAATACCTTTGTGAATTTGCAATTTTTGTTCTGCAGGTAGTTGTAGAATTCTGCTTCGAGTGTGTGCTAGTGCATTGGATTCCCATGGAACTTGTGACACTAGGAAAATGTTTCATTTGCGAGACCACTTAAATATGTTTTGGGCTAAACTGGACAGACCGAGTGTGTGTCCCACCTTCCTTGTTGAGATAGAACATGCCAGTGGTGCGGTTTGAGTATTAGAAATGTTTGCCCTTCCAAGTATTACTGGAATGCTTGTAGGGCTTTGAGGACTGTTAGGCAAGATGGTATGTAGTAACCTTGTGGGAGACCACACCAGCCTTGTCCTCTTGGCAATAGGTAACCCAACCTTTGGTATAGGCCTGTACTACACAAGTTGGTAGAGTGATCAGTCAGGCTTATCTCAAGTGGGGTCAATGTGAGCTGTAGAGGTGCAACAGAGATTCACAGTGACCAGTATTCAAATAGCACTTATACTCAAGGTTTCTTGATAAAAATAATTATTTACTAATTTAAAAGTCAGTTTTAAAATAAGCCTTCTTTAGAAGCGAGCACTGTGCAACACTTAAATACACTTCAAAATGCACTCCTTCAGTTCGGTAACTAGATACTCTTGGGATGACACAGATACTTCCTACACCCTGGGGTGACTTCAATATTTAGAACACTGGACATTAATATATCACTTTTCACACTTAAATTGTAATACTGAAGTTATGGCAAAAAGGAAAAAGTTATGGAAGGAAACAACGTTTAACAAGTTTCTCAAACAGGTAAGCACTATTCAATCCCCCAATGAAATATAGGTTAACCCTTTCCCAGCTATACAAGTAATGCATCTATGACTTTTTGGAGGCGTAGTTAAAACACAAAGTCAGAGGTTAGAAGAGTCTTCAATGAGTCAAGACAGCCAATGTCAATTGAGCAGCGTCTAGGGGAGCTGAGGCACATCTTGTAGATAACACAAAAGTCTTGCTCAAAGTTAGAGAGTTTTTTTTTGTGGAAAAAAAATCACTGTTGGGCCACAATCAGACATGCTTGTGAAGGGCAAAGCTGCAAGCAACTCTGCAAAGGGCAGCAATTGCAAGTCTCCGGTGAGTACAAGCAAGCTACACACAATAAGAGCAAAGTACCCCTAGTTTCACAGTACCTTGAGTTTGAAGAAAAGGTTCCAGCTGGCTTCTATTCCTGTTTTAGTCCTGCAGATCCTGTTGTTCCCAGGTCTCAGTCATGGGGAAAAGAGGGAGGATGTCTGGGGACTCCTGCACAACGGTTTGAAGGTCGGCAGCAGCAATGGGCACGATTCAGATCAGCTGCACTTCGCAGGTTTCAGCTACTCTTAAATAGGTTTGTAAATGTATACAATCACACTGTGCCAATCGCTGTAAAGTTTCATGCATAAATGCATATGTATTTATTAATTCCAGAGTCAGCCTGACACGTGTTTCGAGCCTAAGCTCTTCTGAGGCTGAATTTTGTTCATAGCATGTGTAAATTAATTTTTAACAATCTCTTCAATTATTTTTATCTGAAGGACTTTGTGACCAACAAGAACACCTCATGGTAATAATACTTATCAGTATTTAAGTGGTAAAGGTGATGCGACACTGCCCAAATAGCTACATGACTAGATATAATTTGAGTATTATCGAATCACTAATTGTGCCTTTGTATTATTTTCCATCTCTCATATGTAGGTCTTGTGTCATTATGTCTTAATGAATTGGACTCGCCATTACCTATGTTATGTACTATTTTGACATTTTGCAAAGGACTCGCTATTACTGCATGGCATTGATGCATCTACATAATTTTGGTTGAATGTAATTCACTTTGTGCCTACACATTGGACTTCTGCCGTCTTGATATATTGGTTAACCAATGTTAAAAATTAATTTGCACATGCTATGATCAAAATTCACCCTCAGAAGAAGAGCTTAGGCTCGAAACAAGTGTCAGGCTGACTCTGGAATGAATAAATACATATGCATTTATGCATGAAACTTTACAGCGATTGGCGCAGTGTGATTGTATACATTTACAAATATATTACACCCTTAGTGGAGTATTTGGCAAAATACCCACGACATACAACCACCCGCTGCCATCCCAATATTAATACATAGCGTGCAAGCGCTTGGGTCCTTGTACTCTTAAATAGCACCACCGCAGTTCTTGGGCACCTTGTGGACTTTCTTCGGTTCTGGGGTCCAGCACTCTGTTGCGGTGGCTCGGGCTTGGTTAGTCCCGCTTCGAGAGAATCCGGAGGATCTTCCTGGAGCTTGAGTCTGCCTTGCAGGCGATGCACTCTATTCTGGTGTTCCTGTCCCCTGGCACTCGGATCCTGCAGCAGCAAAGAAGTACAGCCAGCAGAGACAGAGGGGGGTCCCAGTCGAGTTGGTCTTGGGGTCGATTGGTCCCACCAACCAAAGGGGAGAAGTTGTCGTTTCCAGGATTCTCAAGTTGATTAGAAATTCAGAGCTTCAGCAGGGCTTCACAAGGAAAACCAACGGTCCAGGAGGGTGCAGCAAGCTTCCTCTTCCAGTTTCTTCTTCGGTTCCTTCATTTAGTGGTCGACTCTGCCTCGCTTGCAAAAGACCTTGCCTTTTATGCAAGTTTCTCCCATTCATTTGCAAACTAGATGTCACCCCCACAGCAGGTTGGCTGTCCTCCAACAACAGCTAGCCGGCCAATCACTTTTGGGTGCATTCCTGTAACGAAGTTTCGGGAACCTCCCTCGCTTCCTGCCCTGCCAGACACCCTGGAGCCAGAGGCGGGCTTCAACAGTGAGTCTCGCCAAAGACAAAATGAACAAAGGGACCAAACCTGGTTTTGCGCGCAGAGTAAATCTCAAGAAGTACCTTTCCAACAAGAAATGGTGAAAAAAGAAGACCGGGCCATTTTGACAGAATGGGCACCGATGGGTGCAATACTGCAGCTGAGGATTCAGTCTGCGTTAAAAACGCACAATGGTAGAAAAATTAAACCACTGCCACCAGCCATTAATTGTAGAAAGGGTAACATAAAACATGTTACATGACAAGGTAGACAAAGTCGATAATCACTAACCCCTCCAGCACTCCATGTAAGATAGTGTGTGCTGGGTTTACAAAGAGAAAAAGATAAGTAAAGTCCATTTCACTTTACTAATCTTGGAAACAGTAGTTTATCCAAGAGAAGGTATTTAAACCTTAGACGAAACCAAAAGGATCTCTCTGTGACACTGCATTGAGGGTGCTGTGTGTCACAATGTAAAAAGATGATGCCTATAGAGTTTGTCAGACTCCAAAAACCAAAAGAAACCGGGTTCAAATCAAATAAAAATACACGAGGGGGAGAAAAAGGTCTCACTCACTCAAGGATAAAAACTAAAAGTCCTGAAGTCCAGCAAAAGAGCTGGGGGTCTCTAAGGTAGCCGGTAATTAGCAAAGACATAAGAATTCTCCCCAACAGGCGCTTTTTTTGCCTTGCTCACAGTTATCTGAAGAACGGCTTTGTAGTGATGTACCTGAAATAGCATGTCTTGTACTATCCTTTGAGGGGAAAACAAGCTTCTCTTTTGTATCTATAATGGCTCCCAGGAATGTCTTCACTTGACTGGGAATGAGACTTTCACTTTGGAGTGTTAGGTAAGATTTTCATACAAATGGTAAATCTTCCTGACCTGCGTCAATCCTAGAACTTTTTGCTTTACTAGTGGGGTATTTGTCCTTAATACCTCCGAGTGGGAACTGTTACGCAAAGTTTGTATGCAGTACCCTTTGGGAACACTACAAACAACTGACTACAGTTATAGGGAACCCAACCTTTGGTATAAGCTTGTACTACACAGTTTTGGTAGCGTATTGAGCAGCCAGGCTTATCTCAAGAGGGGTCAATGTGAGCTGTAGGGGAGTTACGCAGAGATTCACAGTCACAAGCATTCAAATGAACACTTACATTGTTTACTCAAGAAACCTTGAGTATCAGTTAGAATAAGCCTTCTTCAGAAGGGAGCAATATAATAGTAACACACAAATACACTTCAATACTGTACACTCTTACTTTCTAAATCAGTTAAGACCCTTTTGGGATGGTCCACAGACACAACCTACACCCTCAGGTGACTTCAATAGTTAGGGACATTAATATCTAACTGGTTGAATATAGAATACTGTTATAAGTTGGCAAAAGGCAAAGGTTATTAGAACAACAAGAGGCCACAAATATTCTTAACCAGGCAAATACTTTGGGATCCCCACAGCAGAGGCATTCAGTGCAACATGCTAGGCCAAAGTCAATGGGCAAAAGTCTTAAATAGGATGAAGCCGTTCTGGTAGGTAAGTTGAAAAGTCTTTGCACAATGTTTTAGAAGTCTTTGAAGAAGAGAAGAATCAAATGTCGGGCCACAAGCCGTTAGACTTGTGAGGGGTAGAAGATGCAAGCAACTCTACAGCAAGAGGCAAGTTCTCTCAGACTTTGTACAGTACCTTTGAAATGAAGAAAAGATGCAGCAAATTACTTCTGTTCCTGTGCAGCTCTGCAGATCTCACTGTTCCTGGGCCTCAGTCATGGGGACAAGAGGGAGAACTTCTGGGGACTCCTGCACTGCAATGGGATGGGATGGTCACTGCTTGCAATCTGCAATCTTCAAAATCAGTGGCTGTTCAGTGTTTCATCTCCTTGCGTCTAACGCAAATAGCAACACTGCAGATCCTGGCTGTCTAGATGGACTTTCCTTGCTTCTGGGGTCTCGCAATCTGTTGAGGGGGCTCAGTCTCGGTCAGTCCTGCTTCCTGGGAGTCAGGAAGATCTACCTGAAGCTCTAGGCCAACTTAAAAGCAACACAATCTGGTGTTCCTCTCCCTGGCTATACGGTTTCCAGCAGCAACGCCGTGGACATTCAACTAGCTCCGAGAAGGATGTCCAGGTGGCTTACTTTGGAGTCGATTGGTCCCACCAACTCAAAGGGAGAAGTCGTCCTTGCAGGGGCTTCTCTGTCGATACAAATTCAGAGTTTCAGCACAACAGCAGGGCTTCAACGGGCCAACCAATGGTGCAGGAGTTGCAGTAGGCGTCCTCTAAGTTGTTCTTCGGTTCCTTCGTCCAGTGGTCGACTGCCTTCCAAGCCAAAAGCCTCGCCTTTTATTCAGTTCTCTCCCATTCATTCCAGCCAAGCTGTCACCCAGCAGGGTGGCTGTCCTTGCCTGACAATCAGCTGGCCAATCACCAAAGAGTACATTTGGGTCTCCTAGGAAACTCAGCACAGGGAGTTTCAGGCATCTCCATCACTTCCTGCCTACCCAAGACACCCTGGAGCCAGAGGCGGGCTTCGCTCGCAAATCCCACCAAAGGCAAAATCGAACAATGGGTCCAAACCTGGTAAATCTCAAGAAGTACCTTTCCACAAAGAAATGGCGAAAAAAGAAGACTGGGGCCATTTTAACAAAAATGGCACCCATGGGTGATTTACTGCAGCTGCTAACACAGCCCGTGGTAAATGCACAGCATGGTAGTTAAAACGAAACCACTGCCACCAGCCATTCGGTGAGGAAAAGGCAACATAAAATTGTTACATGAGAAGCTAGACAAAGGGTATACTAGGGAGCCCCTCCAGCACCCTATTGTAAGATAGCGTGTACTGAGTCTAGAAAGTTACAAAGGTAAGTAAAGTCAATTATACTTTATTGCTCTGGGAAACAGTTTATCTCAGAGAAGGTATTTAAACGGTGGGGAAATCTGAAAGACTTTCCTGTGCCACTGCACTGAAAGTGCTGGGTTTGTTTGTTTATTCATTTGTTAAGCGCACCAGACTCGCGAGTAAAAGGGCGCAGCAATATGGAGATGCAAAGCTTACAAAGTTACAAATATGCACAGGATTTACAAAAATGAACAGGATACAATAATTACATGCTTACAGGAAATACAATGTACAGAGTATGAACAGAGACTAAAAATGGCCTATGTAATTACAAAAATAGGCAGTGAACATTATACACAATATAGATTACAAGGTGAGGCCCTTCGTGAATCACTTAGGCTCACAGGTAGAATAGATTACGCATGGTCTTCAGATGTAGACACAGTATTACTCTATTAGTGCCAGGTGAGAGGTCTCTTCAGATGTGAGCAGGTCCACGGCCGGTATTGGGAGACTAGGGAATGGTAGTGATGTGTTTAATTACATTTTTTCTAAAGTGTGGGTAGGGTTGGTTGGCTCTCAAATCTTGTGGCAGTGAGTTCCAGAATTTAGATTACATTTAGGTGATAATGTAAAAGATGATGCCTATAGACATATAGGTGCTGGAGACCAATTGGTGTATGGTCAATTAGCATCATGTCATCGGCATACAAAAGGCGAGTAGTTTTGATCATACCCATTGTGGGCGGAAATGATCTTATATTTTCCTCTGAGTCTTTGAAGTCGCCCATGTATGCAAGAAAAAGCTCGGGCGACAAGGGGTACCCTTGTTTAACCCTCTCGACGATGGTATTTCTTCGGATAACCAGCCCTGTTGACTCAGACGCACCCTCATTTTGGTATGGCAAGAAGTGCACAGATGGGATGTAAAATTACAGGCAGACATTGCCACAATGTTAATTTGCACCAGAGACTTTCTCGATTTACCTGGTCAAAAGCTTGAGCCAGGTCAATGAATGCCACAAAGTCTCGAGCCACCCCCTCCTGGATCTTCCTCTTGAGGATGCTCATAAACATGATATTGGCACTAGTCCCAATATATTTCGTGAAGCCCATTCGGAAGGGGTCAGCACACGGTGCAGTGCTAGCCCAAAGCCGGAAGCGTTTTCAATAGTAAAGAGCCGAAAATCTTGCTAATCACGACAAGTAACGCAATGGGACGATAATTTCTCTGGTCCTCCTTACATCCCTTTTTGTAGATGGGGACCACGATGGATGAGATCCAAGATGTTGGCATGGATTTTCACCTCCATGCATCTCTCAAAGACAGCGCTAATGAAGATGGCCTATCCCTCGGGTGGTTTTGAGATCAATATTTGTGATATCATCTGGTCCGGGGGCTCTTGATAGTTTCAATTTTCGGATGACCTCTATGATTGCATGTTTGTCTCCCAAGTCAGCCCATTGTTCGTTGTCTTCACCCCGTTCTGGGATGGAACTGGACGGCACCCTGTGAAAAAGTGTTTTGAAAAACGTCTCCCATGTTGCTTCATCTATACTGTTCAACATACCCTCTTCCACTGGGGAATCTACAGATCTGATTAAAGCCCAGAATTCTCGCGGGTTATGGCCACTCACTTCTCTTAACATTTCCTCTGAATCCCGTTGGTATAGTGATAAGCAATGGTTTTTGACCCAGGACTTGTACGTCTTTGTGGCTGCAAGCAAAAGCTCGCCGTTATAGAATTTTGTCTCTAGACCAAACGTTTCATTTTCGAAATTAGTCTTTTTTCTACAAGGATCTTGCTGTAGATGTGATTTTTGGTGTTCAGTGGAATCCTTTATTTGTTTGCATTTATCTTATATGTTACAAGAAGTGGTTGATAGTCCAAAACCGTTGTGTTGGTTGATGACCGACTGTCCCCATTCCCGTAGATGTAATAATTTGTAAGTTCCAAAAGGTTTCCAGCAGTCAATTTGAGTGGCGTTCTTTGAGAATTGCATTTCATTTGTGTCTTCATTTGAGATTTCTGAGCTAAGCGTGATTTCCATGAGAAAGACAAAAGGTTACGGTTTCTTGATTTTGTCTTGATAACCTCAAACAAGGCTATTTGGGGTATTAACACCCTTGTTGCAAAGATGTAGTCAATAGTTGCGTGAGATTGATCTCTTTCCCAAGTTGGTGCACATTCCACTTGTGTGAATAAAGCACCAACAATGAGGAGGTCTCTCGAGGACAAGGTCAATCCACCTATCCCCTCGCTCTTCCCCTCAAATTTTGCACTCCTTCAACTTCCACCTATTCTCATGGGTACAACAGATTGCATTTAGATCCCCACAGATAACATGGGAAACCTGATGTTCAGAATAAGCCTCGTCAATTGCTTTTTCCATCATTGACAGAAAGCTCTTGTTGTCCATAACCTTCGGATTCCAATGCGTATTCATGATGATCATTGGGGTAGAAAGTAACTCGTCTGACATGCCCATTTGTCAGTCCCATCTTACAAGGATAACCAACCGGAAAAGGTTAGCGATCAGCGTTTCTTGAAGGTGCAAGCCGCTACCCGAGCGTATCGCTGAAATTAATCCCGAGGAAGGACGGCCTTGAGCCCTTTTTTGAGCAGGAGCAAATGCTACATCGTAGCCGTCCATAGTAGGTTTTTCAGTCATCCAGGACTCCTGTAGACACAGTAAATCGAAGGAGCCCAAGTTTATTCCACCCTCTACCATCATGTGTCGAAAGCCGCACGTATTCCAAGATCCTAACCTAAACACCCATTCCATTGGTTTTTGTAGATCTTTCGGAGAGGGTGAAGAGGCAGGTCGCGTTGCTACTTTGAGGTTTGAGGTTAGGGCTTTCGGGATCCAGGACCAAAGCTGTTGAAGGGGTGCAGACTTCGCATTTTCGTGAGTTGATGCCAGTTCACTTGGGGGGACTTGGATTACTGTCCTTTGGATCTTCTCCAGAGGTCCCGATGAAAACCTTCCAACCCCAAGGTGGTCTTTATAGTTTGTGCTGTCCACAGGCCTCAGGCAAGCTAAAGGTTGTTTACCCGTTATTAAAGGGGCTCCCCTTTTAACTTTCTCTGACTAACCTTGATATAACTACAGTTCCCAAAGATGGAAAGGATCTTTGGATCCCTTTTACATTTTATTTTGTGAAACCAGCACACCCCACCGTATGAGGAGTGCTGGAGAGGTACAGTGTATCCCCTTTCACACTAAAACTAACAAATCTGTTACAGGGACAAGCTTACCTTCAATGACTGGTGGCAGTGATACCTTGTATTAATTTGGTGCATCTTTACCACGGGCTGTGTCCACAGCTGCAGAAAAGGCACCCAAGGGTGCTCATTTTACCAAAATGGCCCGTCTTCTTTTTTCGCCATTTTAGTGTTTCTTTTCCTTTCTTGTTCCTTCCCTTGAAATCCAGGGTGGGAAATTCCTTTGTGTGATTTGTATCTTCTGTGGGAGTCCCCTGGACTCCACGCACAGGCTCCAGTCTGTCTGTCTGTGAAGGCAGGAAGCGAGGGAGGAGTCCAAAATTCTGCAGCACTTTGTCCTCCTCCTTGCCTGAATGGACAACCAGACTACCCCTTGTTGTAAAAAGCAGGGAGAGAATGCAGAGGTTGTGCTGTATTTCCTGTTAAATGCTGCAGACCTGGAAGCTCAAGACAAGTTGACCACTGGAAGCAAAACCCAAGAGGACAAGGGAAAAAGTGGATGGAATGATGTTCAGCAAATGGAGAGCCTGCTGTGTAACCGGAGTCTGATGTAGCCCTTCCTTCCAATCGACCTGGGGACTCTGAAAACAACAACCCTGACCCAGAGCCTGGTGAAGCCCACTAGACTCAAGACCACCTGCATTTTGAGCCATCCCACACATTGCTGCGACCTTGCATTGCTGCAATACCCCAATGTCCAGAATCTCGCTGAACCATCGAGGGCATCCTGGTGTATCTCCAGAGACACAAATAGAGTCTGAAAAGTCCCCTCACAGAGTGCTGGACCTTTGTAACAACGAGAATTCAACCGCAATGTTCCGTCTTCTTCTGTGATCCTTGAAAAGGCAGCAAATCCGCAGAACTGCATTCAGCTGCGAGGAAAACATTGCGTAGAGCCTTCTCCATTGATCCCTGTTGCAAAGTTCCTTCTGAGGTCTTGTTTTCAGTCACCACAACAAGGAATCCACTGACCAGGTATTTGGCTGCAGATCCTGAAGTCCTCCTGCTGCAAAATCTTCAATGCTGAAGTACTGTGTTGGCTTGGGAATGTACTTGTAACGCTCACCTGATTCCCGCAGAGGCGCCGGTCTTGACTGGGTGAATGCCGTATCTTCAAAGGTGATGTGTAACACACGGTTGGCTCTTTGGGCTGGACCTCTGTGCACTGTATGTCTGACTCGGAGAGCAAGATGTCTGCAGATAGAAAATATGGGATTAATGAACTGGGGTTATTGGGTGCCTCTCTCCTCTTCCCTTTCTCTTCTCCTGTAGAACCCCAAAGGTTAACGCCCTCACCTTAGGTAAGTGAACGCCGAGCTCTCCATCTGCCTCGGGGCAGGGTGCCGTAACCAGTTTCTTCACTGGATAAGGGTGCAGGCCTCTTGACCTCAGAGGACTGCTGTCCGTCGTTAACTGCACGAACGGTAAGTTCTGGGCACTTCAAATGTCTTAAAAGTCTTTTGTAATGATATCTCTTGTTTTGCAGGGTTCCGGCGATGGCGGATGGCGGGCTGATGAGAGTTGAGGATCGAACCCGCGTGAGGAATAGAAGCGCCTGGAAGCACGTAAGTAAGCGCTTGTAGCCTGCTTCACGATGCGCACTAACTGTCCCTTTTATCTTGCAGGTACAAGTTCGGAGCTTTAGAGAAGCTGAAGGGTGCTGGAATACCCACTGGATTCGGCGTGGGAAGGAGGAATGGCACGTGAGTAATAAAGTTGCCCAATGTCTTTAAACGCACCTTCTTTTGTCTTTCAGATGCGGGATGCAGCGCCGAATGCCTCCGGAGCATGCGAAGAGCTGGTAAGCTTTTGTCTTTCAGATGCCGGAATGCAGTGCGAAGACCTCCGGAGCATGCGAAGAGTAGGTAAGCCTTTGTCTTTAAGATGCCGGAATGCAGCGCGAGGCGTTGGTGAGAGCCGATGGACCAGGTAAGAGATGTGCTGCCACTGAAGACCGTAGTGCTAAACTGTTCTTTCTTTGTCTTTACAGGTGCTGCTGAAGACTGGATTCCAGGATGGTAAGCCTTTGTTCCCTTAGGCCCAGGATCAGAAGCAGAAGACACGATGAGCGTTCTGCTGCAGAGGATGCAGACTAACACAAAGCAAGATTCATCCATCGGGTGTGGTTTAAATAGCCTCCTGTAGTGCTTAGGTGTCTCCTTCCACAGCCACGCCTAGGTAAGAAAAGAGTTCCTGCTTTCCAGAAGAGTTCCAGTGTTCTGAACCTAGGGAGTGGCTCCTGCCCCACCCAACAGGAAAAGTAGTCCCAAACAGAAGAGAATCAGGGGTTCAACTGGCAGGTAAGTAAGCAGCATGGTCTGCTGCAGGTAAGTCCACCCAAGCATTATGAGCCCGGCGCTTCCAGCGCTGGGACTGGGCTTCTTTATGAGCCTGGTGCCACTGGCGCCAGGACAGGGTCCAAAAAGGTCCCAATTGGGACTGGCTGGCACTCGGAACCGGGGTTATGGGTCTGCTTCCAAGGGAGTCGGGCAAGTCCTGATCTTTTGGAAGCAGAGATCATGACAGCACCCTCCCTCAAGGCCCCTCCCAAACCGGGCTTCTCCGGGGGTTTGGGCTTGTTAGGAAATGTTCGATGAAATCTTTTGATTAGACGAGGCGCGTGGACATATTCTGCAGGTTCCCAGGATCTTTCTTGGGGACCGTAGCCTTTCCAGTCAATCAGGTAAAATAGTTTAGATTTGGAGATCTTGGAATCCAGGATGCTTCTGACTTCAAACTCGAGTTCTCCATCAACTAGAATGGGTTTTGGAGATGTAGTTAGTCGGGTTTGAGGTTGCACGGGTTTTAATAGAGAGACATGGAAGACCGGATGTATCTTCATGTGAGGGGGCAAGTCCAACTTGACCGCTACTGGATTTACTATGGTAGTGATGGAATAGGGACCAAGGTATCGTGGGTTGAATGTGCGTGGTCCTTTTAGAGGTAGGTATTTGGTGGATAACCAGACTTGATCTCCTACTTGATATTGGGGGGCTTCCTTCTGATGTTGGTCTGCTCCTTTCTTGTATTGTTCTTTAGCCCTTTGAAGGTGAGAAACGGCTTCCTTAAAGGCTTGGGTGATTGTAGAATGCAGGTGGTCTACTGCTGGTGTTCCAAGATCTTGGAGTGGATCCAACTCCGAGGTTCGAGGGTGAATACCGTATAAAAGAAAAAACGGGGTTTTCCCAGTTCCCGAGTGGACAGAGTTATTGTAGGCATATTCGGCTATCCAAAGGATATCTTTCCAAGTTTTTTCAGTTTGTTGTAGCATGCAGCGCAAATAATGTTCCAGAGTTTGATTGGTCCTCTCGGTTTGTCCGTCGGTTTGAGGGTGGTGGCTGGTCGAAAGTCTCACATCAATTTGAGCTGACCGACAGCAACTTTGCCAAAAATGAGAAATAAATTGACTACCTCGACCCGAAATTAGAACTGAAGGAAAACTGTGCAGTCGGACGATGTTTTCGAGAAATTCTCGGGCCAGAGTTGCTGCTGTTGGTAAGCCTTTGAGTGGAATGAAATGCGCCATCTTGGAGAATAGGTCCACGATTACTAGGATCATATTGTATCCGGAGCATGGAGGTAGATCGGTGATGAAGTCCATAGAAAGCGTATGCCAAGGGCGAGGCGGGATGTCAATAGGGCATAAGAGGCCAGCTGGTTTTTCCTTTTGACTCTTGTTTTGGGCGCATACTCCACAGGACATTATAAAGTCTCTGATATCTTTTTTCCAAGACGGCCACCAGAAGTAGCGCTTGATCTTTTCCGAGGTCTTGGTCATACCGGGATGTCCTTCCATTAAAGAATCGTGATAACAAGAGATTACCTTTTTCTGTAAATCTGTGCTGGGCAGGTATAACCGTTCTTGGAAATATAATAGGTTGTCCTTCACCGTAAAGTCCTTTCCCTGCAGATGCCAATTCTGTATGTCTGCTAGAGTTACCAGTAGCCTGGCTTTATCCTTGACTTCCTCTATGGATTGTGTGGCGATTACACCTAGAATTCTTTGTTCGGGAATGATAGGTACAGGTTTAGGATTGATCAAATGTTCTTCCACTCCCATCCGAGAAAGGGCATCAGCTTTACCGTTTTTTGTACCAGGTCGATAGGTAATTATGAAGTCAAACTCGGCAAAGAATAGTGCCCAACGGAGTTGCCTAGAGGATTGAGCTTTTGCGGTTTTCAAATATTGCAGGTTTCGGTGATCTGTAATCACAGTAACGGTGTGTCGGGCCCCCAGAAGATAATGCCGCCAAGCCTTAAAGGCGGACTTGATAGCTAGAAGTTCCTTATCAGTAATAGTGTAATTGATTTCAGGAGGCGAGAATTTGCGGGACCAAAATGCCACGGGATGCAACTGATTGGTTACTGGGTCCTTTTCTGATAGAACTGCCCCCATGGCAAGGCTCGAAGCATCAGTTTCAACGATGTAGGGGAGTTCTGGGCGAGGATGTTTTAAGATCGGTGCAGAGATAAATCTAGTCTTCAAATTCTGGAAAGCTTGTTCCGCCTCGGTAGACCATTCAAAACGTTTGTTTTTCTTTAACAAGGCGGTGATGGGCTGGACTATTCGAGAGAATTCGGGGATAAACCTGCGGTAAAAGTTAGCAAAGCCTAACATGCTTTGAACACCTTTTACGGAGGATGGCGATGGCCATTTGAGAATTGCATCGACCTTCTTTGAATCCATACGCACTCCGCTAGGTGATAATATGAATCCCAAGAATTCAACTTCAGTCACGTTGAAAACACATTTTTCCAACTTAGCGAAAAGTTTGTGTTGACGCAATCTCTCGAGGACCATTTTCACGTGTTTCGATGTTCAGTTTCCGATGAAGAATAAACGAGGATGTCGTCAATGTAAACAACAACACACACATCTATGAGCTCTCTGAGGACATCGTTCATAAAATATTGAAAGGCGGCCGGGGCATTGCAAAGTCCGAAGGGCATGACCTGATATTCAAATAGCCCATACTTGGTGCGGAAGGCCGTCTTCCATTTATCGCCCTCTTTTACTCGTACCAAGTGGTAGGCTCCTCTAAGATCCAGCTTTGTATATATGCATGCTTTTCTGACTTGGTCCAGGAGTTCAGGGATCAAAGGTAACGGATATCTATTCTTAACGGTGATCTGGTTCAGGGCGCGATAATCTATACAAGTTCTAAGGTCCCCTTCTTTTTTTGGAACGAAGAACAAAGCTGAGGAAGCAGGGGACTTGGAAGGACGAATAAACCCATTCGCTAGGTATTGATCCAGGTATTGTCGGAGGTTAAGATTCTCAGGCTCGGTGAGGGCATAAATTCTACTACAAGGAGGAGTAGATCCAGGTATCAGGTCTATCTGGCAGTCATAAGACCTATGAGGAGGTAGAGAGTTAGCCTGATCCTTCCGGAAAACATCTTGGAATTCTAGGTATTCAGGAGGTAACTGAGGAGCCTCCGAGGAAATTGCTGCCAGTGCAACACCAGGTCGAGGGTGACAAGTGGAGACACATTCTGGAAACTGAACAATTCTTGCTCGCCAATCGATCTGAGGATTGTGCTTCTCTAACCAAGGAATTCCTAGAATAATCTGGAACTGAGGGGCCTTGATCACATCGAACACGATCTTCTCATGGTGTCCATCTTGACTTACTAGCGTCACTTCTTGGGTGGTATGCGTTACTGGTCCGGAGGCTATCTCCGTACCATCCACCGTAGTAATGACGTCCTTTACAGCCTTTGGACAAAGAGTCAGATTCAACCTCAAAACCATTTCATGATCCACATAATTGCCGATGGCACCGCTGTCGACGTAAGCTTCAATCGCATGTAATCGATCCGGATGTTCAGGGCTAATGAGGACCATAGGTATCACGAAATGCGAGGTCACGGAACTGGTTTTAACGCTCGGCAAGAGGACCTCTATTCTTGTCGGGCGAGGTCGTTTCCCTGCTTGGAGTTTGTGACCCTGGTAACTGCAGCTCCTACTGCCTTCTTGGCTGGTTTCACCGGACAGTCTCGAAGAAAGTGTCCCGAGTTTCCGCAATAGAGGCATAATTGCAGCTGTTTTCTCCTTTCCCGCTCCTTTTGTGTTAGTGGTCCTTTCAGCCCCCCAATTTGCATGGGTTCCCCGGAGTCTACTCCTTTGGTAGGAGTTGGTGGTTTGGAAAATACTCGAGCATCAAACTTGGAACGATCGGCCTTCCTGTTCTGCAGTCTGTGGTCAATTTGAACGACTAAGTCAATATAGTCCGAACAGTCTTGCGGGGGATTCACTACTCGGGGTAACACATCTTTGAGCTCTCCACGTAGACCTCTATAAAACAGCGTAATCCTTTTGTCCTCAGGCCATCGAGTTTCCACTATCAGTCTGTTGAAAGACGCAATATAAGCCAAAAGGTCTTGATTACCCTGTCGCAATGAAAGGAGCTCATTGTCCAAGGCCTGCCCCTGTGAATGTCTTGCAAACAGTTTTTCCATACTGAGCTGAAAAGCTTGAAAATCATGGAGAACCGGATCATCTTGATTAACTAGAGGGATCGACTAGTCTGCCGCATTGCCACTAAGGTACGAAAGCACGAAAGCTACCTTAGCTTGATCAGTTGGAAAGGCTGCTGGCCGGCATAAGAAGTGCAACCGGCACTGATTAATAAATACTGCAAACCTCTTTGGGTCACCAAAAAATCGTTCGGGCAGAGCCAGAGGTACATTCCCAGGTAGGTTGATCTGCACTGGGTTCGTAGAGGATGTTGAAGGAAGATTTGCCCCTGATGCAGGTAACAGAGTTTGTCCGGCTTGTGACTGTAGCAATTGTCTAGCGAGATCGTCTGTTCGCTCCTTGGAAATAATCAGTTCCCTTCTTAGAGCATTCGTTTCCTGACGGGCTGCATGCACTTCTGCTCTTAGTTCCCCAAGTAACTGGGCTAGCTGGTCAGTATCCGAGGTTTCCATAGCGCCTGGGTGGGAGTTTTGCGGTAGGCTTTGTGTTCTGTAACGCTCACCTGATTCCCGCAGAGGCGCCGGTCTTGACTGGGTGAATGCCGTATCTTCAAAGGTGATGTGTAACACACGGTTGGCTCTTTGGGCTGGACCTCTGTGCACTGTATGTCTGACTCGAAGAGTAAGATGTCTGCAGATAGAAAATATGGGATTAATGAACTGGGGTTATTGGGTGCCTCTCTCCTCTTCCCTTTCTCTTCTCCTGTAGAACCCCAAAGGTTAACGCCCTCACCTTAGGTAAGTGAACGCCGAGCTCTCCATCTGCCTCGGGGCAGGGTGCCGTAACCAGTTTCTTCACTGGATAAGGGTGCAGGCCTCTTGACCTCAGAGGACTGCTGTCCGTCGTTAACTGCACGAACGGTAAGTTCTGGGCACTTCAAATGTCAAAAGTCTTTTGTAATGATATCTCTTGTTTTGCAGGGTTCCGGCGATGGAGGATGGCGGGCTGATGAGAGTTGAGGATCGAACCCGCGTGAGGAATAGAAGCGCCTGGAAGCACATAAGTAAGCGCTTGTAGCCTGCTTCACGATGCGCACTAACTGTCCCTTTTATCTTGCAGGTACAAGTTCGGAGCTTTAGAGAAGCTGAATGGTGCTGGAATACCCACTGGATTCGGCGTGGGAAGGAGGAATGGCACGTGAGTAATAAAGTTGCCCAATGTCTTTAAACGCACCTTCTTTTGTCTTTCAGATGCGGGATGCAGCGCCGAAGGCCTCCGGAGCGTGCGAAGAGCTGGTAAGCTTTTGTCTTTCAGATGCCGGAATGCAGTGCGAAGACCTCCGGAGCATGCGAAGAGTAGGTAAGCCTTTGTCTTTCAGATGCCGGAATGCAGCGCGAGGTGTTGGTGACAGCCGATGGACCAGGTAAGAGATGTGCTGCCACTGAAGACCGTAGTGCTAACCTGTTCTTTCTTTGTCTTTACAGGTGCTGCTGAAGACTGGATTCCAGGATGGTAAGCCTTTGTTCCCTTAGGCCCAGGATCAGAAGCAGAAGACACGATGAGCGTTCTGCTGCAGAGAATGCAGAATAACACAAAGCAAGATTCATCCATCGGGTGTGGTTTAAATAGCCTCCTGTAGTGCTTGGATGTCTCCTTCCACAGCCACGCCTAGGTAAGAAAAGAGTTCCTGCTTTCCAGAAGAGTTCCAGTGTTCTGAACCTAGGGAGTGGCTCCTGCCCCACCCAACAGGAAAAGTAGTCCCAAACAGAAGAGGATCAGGGGTTCAACTGGCAGGTAAGTAAGCAGCATGGTCTGCTGCAGGTAAGTCCACCCAAGCATTATGAGCCCGGCGCTTCCAGCGCTGGGACTGGGCATCTTTATGAGCCTGGTGCCACTGGCGCCAGGACAGGGTCCAAAAGGTCCCAATTGGGACTGGCTGGCACTCTGAACCGGGGTTATGGGTCTGCTTCCAAGGGAGTCGGGCAAGTCCTGATCTTTTGGAAGCAGAGATCATGACAGTACTTACCTTAAGTCGATTGGGATTTCTGTGTAGCTGTGGGGCGTTTTCTGTGATGGAGAGGCCTCTCATCCAGTGCACCAAGTTCCACTGCTAGGATCCTGCTATGGTGTCTTCTGTGAAGCCCCTGGACCATCGTCTAACTCTACAAGTACAGTACTCACCTGTTTGCCCAGTCCTTTTAAAGAACTCTGATTTTTGCTACTTAAGAAACTATTCTGACACTGTTGGACACTAGATCCTAGTGATCCCCCACCCCCTTCTGCCACTGAGAACACTCATTATCCAGGAATCACAGAAATACTTCCAAGGGATTGGGCTTGTTTAAAAGTTACTTACGGTGATGCTGGAAATGCATGGGAGGGACAGGGCCTCCGTATCTTGTCCTTTACTGCCTTATATATGTTCTGTCTTGTTTTCTGTGCAGGAGTTCATGTGGGACTCCTGGTGGTGCAGCTCTTCCTCTTTTTGGTTTGAACAGACCCTTGGTATACCATAATGGCACCCATGGGTGGGAGTATGACCCTGTACTCTAGTGTATGTTTTTGGGCACCTGCGTGTGGCCCACAGAGCAGGGTATTGGCTGGTGGCAGCTCCATGCTGAGTTTGACAGGTGCTCCGAATATCCTCCATTTTGGGATACCCAGGCCCTGCCATTGGAATCGGTCGATTCCTGATAGGAAACAAGATGGCCCCTGTGGCCTCTTGCTTTCTATCACCTGTTACGTTATTTTCCTGAAGTCCCGGGAAGCCCCGACTCTGTCCCTTCCCCCCTGCCCCCCTGACTGGCTGTTGGGTGGAAGTTACATATATGGTAGTGTGGGGACGTGCAGGCCAGACTGACTGGAGCATTCCCAATGACTATGTTGTGGGTACCACCTTGGGTGAGACCTGGGTGAATGGAGTGTGTGACAAATACGCATTTCATGTTATGGGTGTCTAGTATCTGGTGTTTGACACAATGACTGAGACAGCCCTGCCCGAAACTGGTATGAATGCAGTGTGGAGTGCTGAATGGCAGAGTGCTTGTCCGAATACACATTCCATGTTGTGTCTGGATGGAGAAGAATTGCCTGAATGCACCGAGACTGTGGGCTGCCTGACTGCCCTTCTGAATGATTGGTTGCCCGCGTGTGACCCAGCAGAGTGAATGGGAGATCAACAGTATATCTGGGTCCTCTCACTGATGGAAATTATTCAGAAGCTGAAGTTGATACTGGATGCTTAACCTTGAAGCACGCTGGAAGAAGAAGAAGAATTGCTGCTGCTGTCCTTCTCCAATCTGAAAGCTGTGCGACTGTCAAGGAACTGATCCAAGAGAGGACCTGGCTAGGAGACCTATTCCCAAACTACGAGGGACCATCGTGCACGAGCTGATCTTTGCCAACGCTCCCTGGATGTCAGACCGTCGAAAGGCTGCCGACCGGAGATCACGACCGCCGCGGATTCACAAAGTGAAGTGCCCGGACATTGAAGTCAATCACCGTCGCTGACCGGATCCGCAGTGCTACTTTGCCTAAGAAATTTGATCCAAGGGCTCCATTGCTCATCACCGTCGACCACTTTCGTCCCGCTGGTGACCGAAGAGAATCCGCTAGTGGGTTTCCCGCCACCCCAAGACCACAGAGAAGCGGGTGACCCGACGCCCTTGCTGTGCCACAGTTCTTCATCAACTCTTTGCGGCAACGAACACTCGTCGTCTAGGTGCACTGCACGCCTCAGCTTGCAGGACGTTTTCGACCAATCGTCAACAAGCACCGCAAGAACGGAAGCTGCTGCCGCAACAACAGTGTTCACCCCTTTTCTTCACCAACTCAAGACAACCTGTGGCTCGTGCCTTAAAGGGAGTGCACTCAAGAAGGGCCTGTTGACGCCCCACTGAATAACTCCACGAAACCAGGCTCTTTGGGGTCATAGAACCTTTAGAAGGAATGAAGACTATATTAAGCATAATTGGACTGGGCTTGTCAATACGCTTTATTTACAGGTTGCCCAAGTGGGGGATCCTCGCACATAACTGTCTCTAAGCAGACGGGGGACTGTTCTGTCATTGCTTGATTTAACTTGCTTTCTTCCTGTGTCCATCGTTGATTCATCTTATAATCTGATTCGTATGCTATTGCTGGGCTGTTAGCCATGGATGCATTTTAAAGGAATCGATAGAAAGAATGGTATCACAGACCTGTATATATTTGCCATTATAGTGTTACCAGAGTACAAAGTGTGTTATTGTGACTGTGTATATAACTTGAACCTTATTTATATAAAGACTGTTTTCACTAACAATGTGTGGCCATTCCTTTGTGGGTGGTTGGGGACTACACTGTACTTAAGAACCAGTCAGCATCACCTCCTGAGAGCCAAGCCTTGGTTGCTCGACGACGTTACCAATAATAGAGAATCTTGGCTGGGGTGCTCTGTGCTTCGACTGCCATATAGAGAGCAGGAGTACAGATAACCCCCCTCCAGTCTTTAAACTTACTTGTAAAAGAGTTGGTTGGTAATTGTAATTCTAAGAGTGAACAGTTACAAAAGTTCTTACTTAGCTTGGATGTGTGATGCACTATTCTTAAAAGTATGGTTAACATCTTTCTTTCCTGAGAAAGCGTTTTGCCATTCTAATAGAAAGTAGATGTGCAGGTATATTACTCACCTGCGATTAGGTTGTGCCTCTTCCCAAAAGTAATGTGTTGGTTTCACCAGATTATTCCTGCTAGGATAACTGTACAAGTGTCCCCCAATTGGGTCTTGCTTCCCCCCCCACCCCCCCCCCCCCCCCCCCCCCCGAGTTGCTGCTAGCCTGTCCAGAATAGGTATGTATTAGGTTGTTGCCTACTTAGAATAACTTGGAGTCATTCAGTAAAGTGTAACATTGGGTTGTGCTTTCCCTATGCTGTTGTAGACAGACTCACGGAGTCTCTTTGGTTCCAACTGTCCCTCATGAGTCATACATAAGGTACTTGTATAGCTGGGAAAGATCTAACCTGGACTTCATTGTGAGGTTAAAAAAAAGTATATGGTTTTTACTTACCTTGAGATAGCTGTGTGCCATCCGAAAAATGAGTTACAAGAGTTACTGCTTATCTCAATCTGTGTTTCACTGATCTCAAAAGCACCTGTAATGGAATATTACATTCTTAGGTTTTACTCACCTAGTATAACTTATCACAAAAGTAGTTGTAGGTTTTTACTCTACCTGGAATAAGTGTTCTACTATTCACAAAACATTCTGTCCACTTGACCGATTATGTGATTTGTTACTGAGAGTCATTGTACAGCTGGTAGGGTCCAATGCCCTGGCATTACTGAATGTAATTGTGAAAGAAACCATTGTTTTTTAATGCCCAAGAATAGGTGGGACTTATACCGAATGTGTATGAAAGGGTTTTAACCCACTGTTCGGTGTTCCAAATAAGGTTTATGCTTTGGTCTGTGAACCTTCAAGCATAGTGTGTTTTTAGAATTGTGATTACATATAATGTGTGATAGTACTTATTTACCCCTAGATTTATCGGGGTCTACCAGTATCTAAATACATCCTGTAGTTTTACAACATAGTGTGTCAGTTTCTCTTTGGACCATTTGTGCTGATTCTACAGCCCTCACTCCGTCCAAAGATAAGGCTGGCTGCTCCGTCTACCCTCCTACTAACAAACTCCGGTGGTACAGCCTTATATTAAGAGTGAGGTCTTGAACTGCCTCAGTTCAATGGTTTTCCTAAGCCCTTAGTTGCACTTCAGAAAAACTGTC
Source organism: Ambystoma mexicanum (assembly GCF_040938575.1). NCBI lineage: Eukaryota > Metazoa > Chordata > Amphibia > Caudata > Ambystomatidae > Ambystoma > Ambystoma mexicanum. The sequence goes on along the minus strand of NC_090932.1, from coordinate 692,238,121 downwards.
CTAACATGGAGTTCCCCAATTTGAACAGATTGATAATTGCCTGGGAGTTTTTACAAATTGTGGCGTGTCCCCTGTTATAAACCAGTTGCAGAGTGAAGGGTGCACTGGGATTGACTCCCTGAATTGGTAGTGTGTTTTTTTTATATTTGGAAGCACAGGTATTTTCTGTGCGCTGGCAGCATTGAAATATTAAAGTATGCATCTCTCATGTCCAAAGCCGCTGTTGGGGACCATTCTCATTTCTGTGCCAATTCCCTTCAACCTTACAGACCCCCAGCTCTTTTTCTGGACTTTAGGACTTAATTTTTATCCTGGCGTGGGTGAGACCTTTTTCTCACTCATGCGTTTGACCCGATTTGGATTATATGTTTCCCATGTATTTGGAGTCGAACAAACTCCATATGCATCTACTTTTTGTATGGTGACAGCACCTTTAGTGCAGTGTCACAGAGTAATCTTTTAGATTTCTCATACGGTTTAAACACGTTTTCTTGTGTGAACTACTGTTCGCAGGAATAGTAAAGTGTAACTGACTTTACTTACCTTTTTCTCTTTATGGGTCCGGCACACACCATCTTACATGGAGTGCTGGGGCGTTATCTAGTAGCCCCTTATCCTACATTCTCGTGTAACATTTTTTTCTTGGGTGCACTACGGTTCCCAAGAAAAGTATGATGACCCCTGACTTACTTACCTTTACGGGTCCAGCACACACCACCCTGTGTAGAGTGCTGGAGGGTTACATAGTAATTCCTTTAACCCATCCCTCATGTAACATTGTTACACTAACTCAATTGGAATGGCTGGTGGCAGTGGTTTCTTTTTTACTGCCTAGTGACATGCATCTGAAGGCCGATAACTCAGCAGCAGTGCTACACCAATGGGTGGCCATTTTCTCAAAATGGTCCGGGCCTTCTTTATTCATCATTTCTTGTTAGTTTCTTCAGGGCTTTTACTCTTTTTGCATCAGGCTTGAGTCCTTTGTGTGTTTTGCCTTGGTGGGCATCAGCCCAAGCTCCAGTGTTTCTGGAAAGGCAGTAAGTGAGCGAGGGTCACAAAACTCCCCCTGTCCTTTGTCTTGTGTGCCTGAGTGAAACCAGGTCCAATTGGGTGGCTGGCTGTCCTGGGAGACAGCAACCCTGCTGTGTGATTGACAGCCTAGGGCTGTAAATGAACGGGAACTTGCATAAAAAGTGAGGTTAATGGGAATAAGAGCCGAGTCGACCACTGGAGGACAACATTCGAAGACGAGAGAAGACGCCAGCGAAGTGCCCAGTGAAGCCCTGCAGCTCTGCTGACCCAGTTTTTGCATCGACAGGGAAGACACAGGTTAAAGAGAATTTTCATTTCTGTGCCAATTCCTTTCAACCTTCGAGACCCCGAGCTCTTTTGCTGGACTTGGGCCTTTTTAATTTTAACCCTGGAGTGAGACCTTTTTCACACTCTCTCGTGTGTTTTGACCTGATTTGGATTTTGTGTTTTCACAATTATTTTTTTTTTTTTATTTGATTTAACTGTTTTTCAAAGTTTTTAAAAAGAGTGAGATCACTGTTCCTTGAGTGACTGTTTCTTGGTCATGGTTTGCTTCATGTTACTTCATTTTGCTTTTTGCTTTCAGGTAATTTCTCCAGTATTTAAGTTTATGTTCTGAAGGAACTGGCCAACCGCGATGACTACTTTGGTGTCTCCCCCTGACATCAGGATGTTCCACCAATGTTCCTCTTCCATGCACCTTCTGTTTTTTTTTTAGGTGATTCACGTGGATCATTCTCTTTGTGGACAGTCCAGGGCAGGACAATAGAAGATGCCTCAGGGTTTCAACAGTTTCCGATTTGTTTTAAAATCGGCAAATTTTGTTTGTGACGATGCCTCTGATTGACAGTATTTCTTTAGTGTTAGGAGATTCAGCCTTGCCCTTAAGTATGTGTTTCTGATTTGTTTGCTAGGGCCTTTAGGAGGTAGCTCATGGGCTCGTTTTATTTTCGGTGGTTGGTTGGTAATTCGAGAGTTAATTTGTTTTTAGAAGCATCTTCTAGGGTTTTGATCCAGTCCATTTGTTTAAATTTTTTTGATGTTTTGTTTGGATTGGATCCCAGTTCCTCCCAAGAGCTTCCTATTTCTTCAAGGAGCCGTGAGTTTCTTTGATCCCACGCAGAAAGGATTTTGTTTGAGCCTTTGTTTAGCTCTTCTCGGATTATCCCGAAGATCTTTTAGGAGGAGAGCCCGATTTTCCTGTGGAGCATCAAGGCGTTCAAGTTCAGCCCCCCCCCCTTAATGATAGCACATTGATTTATCTGCGTATAGACGCCATTGGTGTTGATTGCGGAAGCATCAGTAGTTTCCTCCAGAATAGGCCTTCTAAATTTGCCCAGATACTCTGAGGCATCGCTTCAGCTCCATAAATGATGGCTGGTACTGCTTTTACTGTGTTAAAGTTTAGAGCTGGCTTCAGAGTGAATCTCCTGAATTTTTTGTCCATTATTCATGCTTGGGTTAGCATAATTTTGGTCTTTGCAATCATGTTTTCCTGCATTGGGATTTCGAAGTGATTCCCAGGTATCTGAAGGCCTATATTTTTCCTAGTCGTTCTCCTGCTGAGGACCATTTTGATTTTTCTCTCCGGGCAGTTTTTTTTCGAGCGTCATCACTTTTGTTTTTGTTGAATTGAGTTTCAAGCCATTAGTCAAGAGATATGATGACAGGAAGTCAAGTTTTCTTTGGAGGCCCACGGCAGTTTGATCCATGACTAAGATGTCATCAGCGTAGAGGAGTCTGCTTATTTTCTCGTTCCCTGCATAGGAGAATGATCCGACGGTGGGTCCCAGTTTTGGCCATCTACCATGTATGTGTTGTACAGTGCAGGAGCCAGAGGACAACCTTGTTTGACGCCTCTGAGTGTTAATCGCCTCTGAAAGTTGACCCAACCCGTTCAGTCGAACTCTCATGGAAGTGCAAGTATAGTTCGATGATTGGGTTAAGAATTGATGGGGGGGCAGTTCCATTTCCTCAATTTGCTCCAGAGCTTGTCTATTGACTGTTGAAATCCTGGGAGAGGTCAATGAAAGCCAGACGGATTTAAGGGCTTCCCTCTAGGACCTTTGCCTTGGGAGTACTTAACAGCATTATGTTGGCCGTTGTTCCTGTGTTTTTGACGAACCCCGTTTGGAAGTCCTCGTGAGCTTCAGAATTAGCTGCCCAAATCTTGAATTTGTCTAGGCGGAAGGCTCCAAATAGTTTCCCAATAGTGTCCAGTAAGGCGATTGGTCGGTAGTTTGCCGGATTTTCCTTGTCGCCTTTTTTTAATTTTGGGACAACGTTGGCTGTCTTCCAGGATTTAGGGATTGAACGGACATCTGCGCATTGTTGGAATATTTGGACGATGAGAGCGCCCCATGGCTCAATGTTTTAAGATCTACATTGGAGATTCCATCCGGCCCTGGCGCGTGGGAGTTTTTCAGCTTCCGAATTTTAACATGTCTGAACATGTCAGAGAAGGAGGAGATCCAGTGAGCTTCCCCGATGGAGTTGACTAGTGCGTCCTTGGAGCTATTCCCTTTAGGATCCATCAATGCCCAGAAAGCTTTTGGTTCTTTTTGGCTGTTTAAAGTTCTTAACATAAGTTCAGAGTCTTCTTGGTAGTGCGGCACAATGGTTTTTTACCAGTTCTTCTAGGTCTTTTTTGCATTCTTGGCAGCTTCTTGGGTCTGTGCCGAAGGGGAGATTTTTGCTTTCCGGCGGGCTCTTCTCATGTCCCTTGTTTTTTCCATGGGTAGTTTGTTGGTCACATGAAGAGTGCTCTTGGCAGGTACTTGGTGTTTCCTTTGTTGCTGATAGGGAATCAGCAAAGGGTAGTAATCCACAAGGGGTGTCGCTGACCTGGCGGTGTTACCGATTTTTCTTGCGTATTGTGTTGAAAATGATCTTATTGAGTCAGAGGTAAGTCTCAGTCGGGTCCCTGCCCCGTTAATGTCAATTGGAGGGGCCATGAGCTTCCTCTTTTCCAGAGACTTTGCTTCCGGGACCATCCAAGTAGTCGTCAAAAGATTGTGGTCGCTATGCTGGGTCCTGACCATCTCAAATGAGGTGGTTTTTGAGAGCAGGTTTCTGGAGATATGTGATCCAAGGAAGCTTTGTGGTTGCCTTGTTCCCAGGTGGGGATGGGATTGGCTGTTGAACAAGTTAGATAGGGGAGGTTATGAAGGTCCAGTCCATCCATAAACACCTCCCAGCTTTTACCTCTCTGATCAGATTCTCAAGCTGTTTTAGGTCCGTTGGTTATTGACCCGTTATTTCATGATTGATCCTCTGTGTTCTGGCCGATGTTTGGTAGGGTCCAATTCAAATCTCTGCATATGATAATGTGGTCGATATCCATCGAGTTTGAGCGGACCTCTATCAGATGGCCAATCTTTGTCAGGAGGGATGATTCTTTCAGGACTTTCGGGATCCAGTATATGTTGAGGACCAGGTACAGTGTTGGTTTATCGGTGTTCCTACAGGCCGGGTTGGTCTGCCATGAGATCAGCGATGCAAGGATGGATGTACTGTTTATCAAGGTTTGTTTGAATCGTAAGCCGCTGTAGGCTCCGATTGCGGTCAAGAGGCTGGCGCTAGGTCTGCCCGTTGCTCCATGTGTGGCTGGTGAGAAGTCTATTTCGAAACCGTCGATCATTGGTTTCTTTAGGAGCCACATCTCCTGTAGACAGAAGAGATCGAAGGACCCCAGGTTCACGTCCGACCTACATGTCAGGTGGGAAAAGCCTCTCGTGTTCCACGAACCCATTATTAGGTCGCTTTGTGTGTTGAAAGTCCTTTTGGGTTTGTGTTTCTCTCTGATCCGGCTTATTCGTGGCTATGCCCTTCGTTCGATTGAAAGTGTTTTAGGGAGCCAAGCCTAGCCGGCTTTTTCCTCGTCTTTCCGAGACTGTCTCGAGTAGTTGTAAGATTCAGTATTCCTCCATCTCAAGAGATCTTGATCAATTGTTATGTTCCAATTCGGGAGTGGGCCCCACGTCAAGAGTTCTGAGTCTGCATAAATCAATTGCTCCTTTGTTCGGGATTTGATGTTGTGGGGTCCTGTGTTTGATTGCTGAGTTTTAGATCTGTACATTGAATCAAATCTGTCCTCATGATGAGTCTCTGCTCGCTGCAGTGTTGCGTTCCTTGCGATACGAGAGCCCAGAGCACAACCTTTCATCAATGTCTTGCACCCCATGTTTTGATGTCATCTTGTGGGGTACGCAATGTGATGCTTGACGGGATGGGCTCTGTGCATTGTCATTATAAGCAGGTACCCTTCTTGATTTGGCATCCGCTCGATGTGTCTGTCCCGGCGCGGCAGGAGTTAGTCTCTTGCCTGCTCACTTCTTCAAGGTCGTAACCTAAAGCTCTGAGGGTTCTGGTCTCCTCTTTAAGCATTCGTCTGACTGTTGGTGATGATATGTGGATGTACACACTGTTGAAAGAGTTTGGTCCTGTGAACTCGACAACGTCATCTGATGCTAATGATCGCAGAGGGGGAACTTGATTTAGTAGATTCAATATTGCAGTTCTGCTTAAGATCGAGTTGTTCCTTGGTTTATGACAGGGTTGCAGAGAAAATGAGCGAGTATCAGTTGTTCAGTTCTCTCTCGATAAGCAAGTGCGCTTTCTTTCTCTGTCAGTGTGCTTTGTCAGGTTTGAGCGGCTGGCCTCTTTCCTGCTTATACTGCCGTGGGTCAGTTTCCCGTTTGTGGACCCTAGATTTCCAAGTCTTTGTTTGAGCAGTATTTTTGTAGTTGGCCCGACCTTATAGTGTGTGAGGTGGGTTTGGGTGTTTGCGAGGCCAGGGTCTTTCGTTTGTCTTCAAGACTAAGAAAGGGTGGAGTTTTCGGGTCCAGTATTCTGATCTTTTTAGGAGGGGTGGCATGGTCCGGGTTCTGCTTGAAGGAGACAGTTTTCCTTTTGGTTTGAGGTGGCTTGTTGAGCTTAGCGTCTTGGGCCGACCATTGTGTGGAAAGTTCCAGGGCATTATCCATCAGGTCACTTTCTGTAGAAGTAGTTTCGTTGCTGATGGGTCGTGTGTGTCTTTTTGGGTTGTCGTTTGGTGTAGATAGTTTTGTTGAAGCTTTGATGAATTTCTTTTCTCTGACAAAGAAGTTGTTCGCTTTGCCGAGGTGTGTTCGCTGGCCGGTTTAAGTAGGGCAGGGTTTCTGATGTTTTGCTTGGAGCCTGCTACTGCAAAGGGTCCATCGACGATGGAAGTTATCTCCCGGTATTTGCCGTCGATTACGCAGCCATTGGTTAATTTGACTTGTCTGTTGGGAGCAGTGAGAAGTTCAGTGTAGTTTGGTTCCCGTGGGTTGGGGCATCACAGGTTTTGATTATTGAAGGAGATGTGAATCTTGTGACTCAGTGTCTCGGATGTTTGTCTAGGGTCTGGCTGGTTTGGGGTCTGTTTGTTGGTGCAGCTGATGGAGGTCCCTTCTCATTGGCAGCTGTCGCTTTGAAGTGAAATGTTTTGGTTAATGGTGGGTAAGTTTGAGATTGAACTGATTTTTTACCTGGATGATCTTGGTCGTTGGTTTGTGCACCGATTTATTAGTTGCACAGCCTGTTTTGGGTTTGTGAAGGTTAGTTTAGTCTGTGCATAAGCAGGCAACGTTAGTTGGTCCTTTAGGGTGTCATTGAGAGCTTTGTACAGTTTGGTGAATGGAGCCAAGGCTATGGTGAGTGAGGACATGATTGAAAATAGGTCCAGTTTTTTGTTTGGCGTTTCTTTGCCACCGTCCCCCATGAACTCACTATATCTTCTGTTCTTTGGTGGTGTACTGAGGGTAGAAGACTTTGAGGTTTGCGTTTCTTGAGATGTATTGCTCGTCACTTTGGGGGTTGCGCGAGACGACTGAGATGTTGGTACCAGTGTGGATTTGGTTGGCAGATGCTGTTCTGGTGTTCTATTGAATGTTAAGTTGTGTAGCACTGGTTGTTTGGTTGGTGTGCACAAATGGTTCGCCAGTGGGTGGTGAGTGCGTCCGTCAGCCAGTTCATTCATCACATCATGGGGTACATTTCCGTTCAGCGTGTGTGGATTGCTTGGGCGTAGAGTAAACCCTGTAGGTTGTGGGGTGCTTTGTTGCATTTGGTACGTTGCCACTTATTGGAGGTGGTTTCCCAAAGTGCCATCTTTTGTTAGTATAAAAGTGTGGGCTGCAAGGATTAGGGTTCGTAGAGTTTATGTTGAAACTTAACTGCGTCGGAATGGCGGGAGAAGGGATATGTTCATCATCTTCCAGGGTTCCTTCAAGCAGGTCTGCGTCAGTGATCTCACATTTCCCGTTGGCAAACCTTTTTCCTTGTTTAAAGAAGAATTAGTCTAGGGTGCCCACAGATGGTTTTTGGGCCACTTTGTGCCTATTTAACAAAGTGGTAAACAAGTGATTTGATGGTTTGCACGTGCTGTCCGTTGGTTGATGTTTTGCTTGGTTTTGGCCGTTCGTTCTTCGTAGTCGTTACTTTAGTCTTCCTTGTAAGTGTGTCATTTGTTTTCAGTCTTTTGTTGTCCGGATAAAAATCTGTCAGTTGCCCGAGTGGGCACTGTTTGGTTTACTTGCTGTTGGTGTTTGTTCGTAGTTCATAGAGCTATCGGACTCAGAGTCCTCAATTGTTGAATATGAACAGTCTCCTGACCATTCTATTTTGAGGTTTCCAGCAGTGGAGGGAGGGCTGGCTAAATCTTTCCTAGCAACCACGGGATGGATTTCGATGGCGATTTTTACAGTTTTCTCCCTGTTGAGAACAAGAGTAGCATTTGGGCACTTTTCAACGGCATGGTTTGAATCCTTGTTTGTGATGTCAGTTGAGTCTTGATGCAGTTCAATACGGTGTGGTAGGAGGCTCGTGGAGTTCCGATTGTGGATAATGATCGACTGAGCGGGGTCCTTAGGGGCCGTAGACTTTCCTACTCCAAGCCCTGGGTCGACTTTCTTTCCAGTCCTGGGCCGAGCGGGATGGCTCTACTGAGGCCCCACCCTCTCGAGGTCGAGCCGACACTCCCAGACTGAGAGGGCTGAGGGGAGGTAGCCGGCCCTCATGTGCGGTCTCCGCACCGGTCCTGTTTCCCTTGTAGCAGGTTGCCTCGCCCTCGGCTGCGGGCCGCGAGGTAGATGAGGCTGCCATTTCCCCACCCTCCACCTTAGGAGATGGTCAAGCCGAAACTCCCAGACCTGGCGGTAGGTGGAGGGCGGCTTGAGACGTCAGTCCCGCCGGGGCACAGTCGCCCTCGGACTCCGTACCCCCGGGTGGTCAAGCTGACGCTCCCAGACCACGAGGGCTTGGAGTAAGCGACCGTGCTGTCTTCCTGGACTCTGTTCATCCCAGGACCCCCTGACCCAGCGAGTCCGGCTCCAGCGGAAAAAGGAGGAGTTTGCGAAGGTAAGGGGGGCGGGGATCAATTGACGCGCCCCGTGTATGCGAGGACTTGGGGATTTGTTTGGGGTTCTGTTTAATGGCCATGAAAGTCTTAGTCAGCTGTGGTTTCTTGGCTCTAAGGGGCATTTTGTGAGGACTGCGGTGCTCCAGTCCGCTGTCCTCGCTGCATGTTCTCTGGCTCCTCAGCCAGTGGCCGTCTTCAAATGCAGCACGGTTCATGGCGCTGTAAGGCCAGTCCAGGCGCGGACTGCCTTCACTCTGCAGCCTTCGCTCCGCGGCTTGATGGGCGTTTTAAGGACACCTTCCAAAAGCAATAGCACTGTAGAGAGACTGCCACGGACTGCCTTCACTCCGCCATTTCACTATTTTAGGAGTCTGACAAACTCCATATCAATCAACTTTTTGTATGGCGACGCACAGCACCTTCAGTGCAGTGTCACTGAGAAATCCTTTTAGATTTCTCAGGTTTTAATACCTTTTCTTGTGAAAACTACTGTTCCCAAGAAGAGTAACGTGAAATTGACTTGACTTACCTTTTCTCTTTGTGGGTCCAGCACACACCATCTTACGTGAAGTGCTGGGGGTTTCCTAGTAGCCCCTTATCCATCATTCTCGTGTAACATTTTTTATGTCACTCGCTACTTATAATGTCTGGTGGCAGTGGTTTACATATTCCTACCATTGTGTTTTTCTACAACATGCTGAATCCTCAGCTGCAGTATAGCAAACATGGGGGACCATTGTGTGAAAATGGCCGTGATCGTAATTTTTCGTCATTTTCTGTTTGTGAGGTCTTACTTGGGTTTCACTCTGCACGCCAAGCCAGGTTGGATCCCTTTGTTCGTTTTGCCTTTGGCGGGCTTCAGTCCTGAACCCACCCCTGGCTAGTGTGTCTGAAAAGCTAGGATGTGATGGAGGTTCCGGAAACTCCCTGCCCTTTGTCTACAAGAGTGCATGAATACAACCAGTCCCAATTGGCTGGCTGACCTTTCAGGACAGCCACCCTGCTGTTTGCGCGACAGCCTACGCTGTGCAAGAATGGGAGAAAACTGCTTAAAAAGGCAAGGGTTTTGGGACTAGAGTCAGAGGTGACCACTGTGAGAAACCCCAGAAGAAGAATCCGTGAACGAAGCTTGCTACATCCTCTTGGACCTTTGAATTGCCTGGTGAAGCCCTGCTGCTGTGCTGAAACTTTTTCTGATCAAGAAGCTGTGGAAGGGATGACTTCTTCCCTTGGGTTAGTGGGAACAACTAACCCCGAGATGAACTGCACTGGACCATCTTGCCTGATTATTCTTGCAGCAGCGAAGACGTACAGCCAGAGTGCCAGGGGTCGAGCAATCCGTAGGCAAGGGCAACGTCTGCAATCCGGCCAGGAGTCTCCCAAGAAAACTCCAGAAGCAGGGCGACCAGAGCTAGCGTCCCCTCACAACAGTGCAGAACTCAAGGATTGAACGAAGCCCAACTGGCATCCGAGATCGGCGTTGGTGCTCCTTACCGCACACTGAAACCACGAAGAGCCGCTGATCCAAAGAGCCCATAACTGCCGATTACCTCCAAATTGCTGCATGAGTCCTCCAGAAGCCCTCCCTCTTCTCCCCACGACTGAGGCTCAGGAACCCAGGATCAGCATTGCTGCAACAGGACACAATCCAACTGGACCACTCTTCTTCAAATCAGAGATACTGTTTAGACTTGGGGTACTCATTGTCTTGAGCTTTGCTTTTCTCAGTTGAAACTTGCATTGGCTTACCTTAAGAGTTGATTCCAACTCTGATTTTCACAAGTGTAATAGCTTGTGACCCTACAAGAGATTTCTACAAAACACTAACTTTGTGCAATAATTTTATTATCTAAGAAGTGACCCTGTTCCATAGACTGTGCTACAATTGACTGTGGCTGTCCTAGCTCCCTGCAGACTCTTCTAGTCCACTGACATTGAAATTTCGGTCCCTCATAGGTGGTAACTTGTTTTTAGACTGTTACTGCTGGGAAAGGCTCGTCTAGACTACATTGGAAGATTGAAGTATGCTCACATGCCCCGGGAACCGGTTTAAACCTTTTTCCGTTCTTTAACCTTTCCTTTGTGCAACCTCAGAATCTGCTAAATATAATTAGCGATATATAAAGAACAAGTTACTTACCTGTAACTATTGTTCTCCAGCATGGGTCTGGCATGGATTCACAGGCTCATGAATATTCCCCATCGTCAGGCTGGGAATCCTCAGTAAAAGGAAAAAACAGTTCCACTTCCAAACTGTCTTTCTCCTCTAAACCAATCACTGAACTCTGGGTCATACTGCCCCCAGCCCATGACTTCCCTCTCCCCAAGCTCCTGCTCACACTACCAACTTGTGCAGTACATGCCTATACCAATAGGTGGTTTATCTAATACCAAGCAGATAAGTGTTGTGTAGTATTATGGAGAATTCTCAAAAATGTGCTAATTCCCTCTACCTTAGAGACCCCCAGCAACTTTGATGGATTTCGAGGAATTGATTTTTTTAACCTACAGAGAGAGTGAGACCCTTTTTCCCCCACTCATGTATTTTAATGTGATTTTTGGTTGTGGAGTTTGAAACTCCATAGGCATCTTTTACATTGTGTCACACAGCACCTTAAGTGCAATGACACAGGGAAGTCTTAGATTTCCCAAGGTTTAACTACCTTCTCTGGGATGAACTACTGTTTCCCAGAGCAGTAAAGTGAAATTGACTTTACTTACATTTGTAACTTTCTAGACCCAGCACACACTATCTTACAATAGGGTGTTGGAGGGGTTACCTAGTATCCCCTTTGTCTAGCTGCTCAGGTAAAAAAAAAAATATGTTGTTACCCTTTCCTCACTGAATGGCCGGTGCAGTGGTTTTGTTTTTACTACCGTGGTGTGCATTTACTGCAGGCTGCGTTCGCAGCTGCAGTAAAGCACCCAAGGGTGCCATTTTTGTCAAAATGGGCCCAGTCTTTTTTCACCACTTCTTTGTGGAAAGGTCCTTCTTGAGATTTACTCTGAGCGGCAAAGCAGGTTTGGTCCCTTTGTTAGTTTTGCCTTTGGCGGGATTCACGAGTGAACCCCGCCTATGGCTTCAGGTTATTCAAGGGTAGGCAGGAAGTGAGGGAGGTGCCCGAAACTCCCTGTGCTTAGTCTCCTAGGAGACCCAAATGCACTCGGTGACGATTGGCTGGCTGACTGTCCAGCAAGGACAGCCACCCTGCTGTGGTGAGTGACAGCTAGGCTGGAATGAAAGGGAGAGAAGTGTATAAAAGACGAGTCTTTTGGCTTGGAAGGCAGAGTCTACCACTGGACGAAGGAACCGAAGACAAACTAGAAGAGGACACCTGCTGCAAATCCTGGACCCTTGGTTTTCCCAGTGAAGCCCTGCTGCAGTTCCGTAACGCCAAGTTTGCATCGACAGAGAAGCCCCTGCAAGGAAGACGACTTCTCTCCTTTGGTGGGACCAATCAACTCCAAAGTAAGCCACCTGGACATCCATCTCAGAGCTTGTTGAATTTCCACAAACCGTAGAGCCAGGGAGAGGAACACCAGATTGTGTGCAGTGATTTCAAATTGGCCAAGAGCTCTAGGAAGATCCACCGGACTCCCAGGAAGCGGGACTGTCTGGCCTGAGCCCCCTCAACAGAGTGCGGGACCCCAGAAGCAAGGAAAGGCTATCTGAACAACCAAGAACCGCAGTGTTGCCATTTGCGAAAGACGCAAAGAGCTGAAACACTGAACAGCCACTAAAAATGAAGTTTGCCGGTTGCGAGTTTTGACCGTCCCAGAGAAGGAGTCCCCTGACTTCCTCCCTCTTGTCCCCACGACTGAGGCCCAGGAACAGTGAGATCTGCAGAGTTGCACATGAACAGGAGTCACCAAGTGCATCCATTCTTCACTTTAAAAGGTACTGTACAAAGTCTAAGATAACATATCTCTCGCTTGCATCTTCTACTACTCACAAGTCGAACAGTTTTTGGCCCTACATTGATTCATCTTTTTCTTCAAAGACTTCTGAAACATTGTGCAAAGACTTACTTACCTTCAAAGAAGTGCTTCAGCCTATCTAGACTCTAGCCTATTTACTTTGGCTTAGCCTGTTTTAATTGAATGACTCTTATTGAGGGACCTGAAAGTATTTGCTTGCTTAAGAAATATTTGTGGAGTCTTTTTTTGCTCTAATAATCTTTTTCCTTTTTACTTGCTCTCAATTTAATCTGAATGCTAACAGTAATACATTAATGTCAGCAGCAAACTAGCAATTGAAGTTACCTGTGGGTTTAGGTCTCTGCCGTATGCCATCCCAAATGGGTAGTTACTGATTCTGAACTAAGAGATTGTGTAATTTTTAAGTATATTTGTCTTGTGTTTTACAGTGCTCCCTTCTGAAAAAAATCTTACATTAACTGACTGGTAAATTAATAATTTATCAAGAATCCCTGTGTGTAAGTGTTTCTTTGGATACTTGTCACTGTGAACCTCTAACTCCCGTACTGCTCACATTGACCCCTCTTGAGATAAGCCTGGCTACTCGTCCACACTACCAACCTGTGCAGTACAGACTTATACCAATGGTTGGGTTACCACTGCCAGGAGGTCAGGGTTGTTGTAGTGCACCCTATGGGTCCTGCATACAATCTTGCCTAACATGTAGTCTCACACAGTGCTACTACATTAATTCTTACCCACAGTTGCCATGAAATCCCTTGTTTAAACAGTGGGATTTACTGCCTGTAGCGTGGTCATGCAAAACCTTTGTGATTTCGCATAATTGTTGGCTTGGGGAAGGTCTAGTACAGGGCTTATAGTCCAGTCTTTCTTTGGCACAAGGCATACACTGAATAGATACCCTTGTTTACCTGGTGTGAAAGGACCAGTTTGAATCTGTATTTTTGGAGCAGAGACTTAATCTCCTGTAGTAGAATTTACTTGTGCTGTGGCGACATCTTCCAGTGTTTTTGAAGCTGGTTTGGGGGGGCGGGGAGGTTTCTAAAAAAAATATGTTCCCCCTGCCACTGTGGTTAACACCCAAGGATCTGATGTGATCCACTCCAATGCGTGGGTCAATTGGCAAAATGCGACTGGAGTAGCATGGGAGGGAACCCGTACTGGGATATCATGTTTAGAGGGAGGGTAGCCTCTAGTAGTGGAGGCGTGTTAGGACAGTTGTTCTGAATTCCCACTAAGGGCTTAGTAAAACCATTCAACTGAGGCAGTACAAGACTCCCCTCTTAGAATAAGACTGAAACACCTGAGTTCATGGTAGCGTAGACAGAGCAGCCAGGCTTATCTTTGGAGGGAGAGAGGGTTGAAGAATCAGTACAAAGAAATTGTAATACAAATGGTCCCAAAGGGACACAAACACTAAGTATTGTAAAAATAAATGATTTATTTAAATACAAGTAGGCCCAGATAAAGCTTGACTGAAAATAAGTACTATCACATTATACATAACCATGTGTTAGGCACGATTGTATGTAGTAACCCTGAGGGAGACTACACCAGCTTTGCCCTCTTGGTATTAGGTAACCCACCTATTGGTATAGGTCTGTACTACACACGTTGGTAGAGTGACTGAGCAGCCAGAATTATCTCAAGAGGGGTAAATGTGAGCTGTAGAGCTGTAACATTGAAATCCACACATACAAGTGTTATGACAGATTTTCTGAAGTGCTATGTCAAAACCATTCAACTGAGGCAGTACAAGACTCATCGCTTGGTATAAGGCTGTACCACTTGAGTATAGGAGTGCATAGACAGAGCAGCCAGGCTCATCTTTGGAGGGAGAGCGGGCTGTAGAATCAGTACAAATTAAATTGCAATACAAATGGTCCAAAGAAACACTATGCATGTAAAAAATAAAGGATTTATTTAAATACAAGTAAGGCCAGATAAATCTAGGGGTAAATAAGCAACATTATATGAAATCACAATTATAAAAAAAACACTACACTTGAAGGTACACACTCCCAAGGATAAAACGTATTTGAAATACCTAATAGTTCTAGGGAAGTCAAAACCTGTACATACACATTCAGTATAGGTCACACCTAGTGACCTAGTCCACCAATGAGCAACTAGCTGTCCATATAAACAGTCCTGTAAATTATGTCACTTCCTCTTTCTTGCTGCTCACAGCAAAGATAAGTACCTTTTTTATCTCTTTGCCAAAAAATCTATAATTTTATATTTAAATGATATTTTAATAATTTTGATTATGTATTTACATATTACTGTATAATCTGAATCTACGTTCCGCGTGTAGTTTTACACTATTTGTTTTCCAATAACGTTTGTTTTGTTATACGCGCGTAGCGTACTTCCTTGTTTGTCAGTTTCGGCGATCCTCCAAGTCAGCTGCTTAGCTGCCGTCGGAGGATCTCTCCCAACTGACAGGAGCCCTCGCGTTCGGCTCTGCCTCATCAATATCCACTGCTCCAGTGCGCGCCCCCCTGCTCTCCTTTTCACTCCTCCAGACCCCGGGGAGGCTGCGGACAGAGAGCTTTTCTATTGCTGTTACCTCCCGCGGCTGCTAGAGGGAGCCTCTGCTCCCGCTCCCCCGAGTCCTTTTCTCTACAGCTGACGCTCGCTTGTCATTTCCGTTGCTTTTACAACAGATTTTGAAAGCGAAAGCCAGCTGCAACTACAAGCCCCTCTTTTCTTCACTTTGACAGTCCAAATATATATTTTAAAAAAAAGGAAACGGAAAGAAAACGATGGAAGCCTCTGAGCACAAGCTCCACAGAGGGGGGATTTTCTTCCTTTCCAAGACAGCAAGGTATCGTGCTCCAGACGTTCCTTTACTGAAATTAAGTGGGCTGAGAGAAGGCTGTCTACTGCCAACAACCAACCTTTTTTTTCTAATATAAAAGTGCAATACTCTCCCCGCCCCTCCCCCTCCCTCCCCCCAGGCAAACCAGGATTGGTCTGATAATGAGGAGGAAGAATATCAGATAGATGAGGTGGCAATGGCAGACAGCCTCAAAAAGGTGCTGGGATCTTCAGTGGAGACCAGCATCAAGAAGGCAGTATCGGAGATGCTCCTGCCTATCCAGCAGCACCTAGACAGTATGGAGGAGCATCTACAGGAGGCCTCCCCGCCAGGGAGAAAAAAACTCAAAAGGAAGCACCTTACAGATGGGGGTGGGGGGGGGGGATGTACTCCGGCTCGTAGGAGTAAAGACTCCATGACCCCCCCCCCCCAAGCCAGCCTACACCTGCCGTCTCAGACGCCTTCTCCAGGCTGAAAAAAGCCTTTATGGACAGGAAGGACACCCCTTTGCTTGAAAGACCCTCTTACCCAGAGGACGACAACAGGGGTATTAGACCTTCAAGCCCAGAGGGATATCAACAGGGCACTGATGACGAAGCTAGAGGGGTCTATGATAGCTATCCTCCCCTTTCATCCTCCGAGGAGGATACTCACTATAGGGTTGCGACCCTCTACCTCTGGGATTGCAGCAGTCCCCATCCCCAAGAAGGTAACGGAGGAACTGGCCACTTCCAGCGGGATGTTTACTCCAGAAGATCTTGTGCACCACAGATCCTCCGACTGGGAACCTTCATCCAGAACAACCAATTGCATCATGAGCAGGCTTTGCAAGCCTCTGGATAAGGAAGTAAGGGCCGGATTAAAGGCAGAATGCCCCCGTCCCGAAATTCCTCGGAAAGTAGCCCTCACCCCAGAGCTATACTCCAGGATGATCACATTTCTGGGAAAGAATGTGAAAGACCTGAGAAAGGGTAGCGACTGCGCTTGGAGGTCCTGCCAGGACAGGGTCCTGGACGTTACTGGTCCTCTAGCTAAGATTATGGACCTGGCTGAGGCGGCCATTGATTCCAGTGATCCATTGACCCAGCGATCCTTTCAGGTTGGGCGCAAAGAGTTCTGTCTACTGGGTAATGCCAGTTGCGCCATTTCGGCTGAACGCTGTAAGAGTATGCTATATAAAATTGACAAGCTAACCGAGCTAGCAGATACGGAATCAGGAGCAGCAGCCCAAGGTCTGCTTTTCGGAGACTCGTTTATGAAAGAAATGTCGAAGTTCGTCGGCACCTTTACAGCCTTGGATAAGGCTCAAGCCTCCATCAGAAGAGTTTTTGCTACTAAGATTTTCTCCAGGGCCGGACGAGGCAGAGGTCGCTCCTCCGACCGCTTCGCCTTTGATCGAAGACCTTGGCAGTCCCGAGACCAATACAATTCTTGGCAAGACCGCTCAGACACTTTCTTCCCCTCAAGAGGACGGGGAAGAGGTCGTGGATGGAGAAGAGCTGCAAGATATCCAGCCCAAAATCAAACTACAGGTCAGTGTACCCAAAGCAGCGCCTGCGCCACAGACAACTATAGGGAGGAGATGAGCTCTTTTTGCACAAGCATGGGACTCCATTTCAGGAGATGCATGTGTCAGGGACGCAGCGCACGGCCTGCTCTTAGAGTTCTTCGCTCAACCTCAGACCGCTCGCCCTGCTCCATTAGTCATGTCTATAGCAGCCGAGGAAGCGTTATACAGCGAAATCCGCAGTCTACATCTAAAACAGGCAATTCGCCCCTGCTCGAACCAAGGCGGTTTCTTCAACCCTATATTCTTGGTTCGCAGGAAGCAGAAAGTACACCCGGTGATAAATGAGGGCTCTCAACGACTTCATCGTCTACCATCACTTCAAGATGGAAGGAAAACACATGCTCAGGGATATCCTGAGGCCAAACGACTGGCTCGTGCGCCTGGACTTGAAGGACGCTTACCTAGCAGTTCCCATTCACCAGGCCCCACGTAAGCCATCTCAGGTTTTGCTGGAAAAACCAAGACTGGGAGTGCACGAGTTTACCTTTCCGGCTCTCCTCAGCGCCTTGGGCCTTTACCAAACTTCTATGGCCCGTAGTAGCCCGCTTGAGAGAACTGGGAGTCAGATTGATCGTCTATCTAGATGACATTAACTTCATGGCACATTCTCAAGCCCTAGTAGAGCATCAAGCCAGACTAGCCATCGACCTACTACAGAGTCTTGGTTTCCTCATAAACTGGAAGAAATCAGTACTAAGTCCATCTCAGAATCTAGAATTTCTCGGTTTCCTGGTAGACATCATGAACTCGCAACTTCATCTTCCCGTAGCCAAGATACACGTGACATGGAGGGAGATCCGCAGACTCCTGCAGAGGGACTTCATATCTCTTCGAGAGTTGGCAAGAGTAATCCGTCTCCTGTCTTCTTCCATTCAAGCGATTTTTCCCGGTCCTCTTCATTACAGAGAATTGCAAAGGCTCAAGGGTCAGCACCTGAGATGGAGCCTCTCCTACTCTCAGCGTCTGATACTGTCAACCTCCGCGAGAACGGAGCTCAATTGGTGGCTCACTCACATGGAAGCCTGGAACGGCAGAGCCATTTTCGGATCCACCTCCGATATCATAGAATCAAGACGCCAGTCGCTCTGGTTGGGGAGCGAGATGTGGCTCTGTGGCCACAGGAGGGACCTGGTCACCTCAGGAGCTGGAAATGGATATGAACTGTCTGGAGCTCCTCGCAGGCTCCTTCGCTGTGCGCTCTTTTGCCAGAGGCAGAGCGAGTTGTTGTATCTTGCTGAAAATGGATTACATTTCCGCAGTACGGTACATCAATCACCTGGGAGGGACCAGATCAAGACCTCTAACGGAGTTAGACAGATTTTTGGCATTTCTGTTTGGAGCATCGGATCTCAGTGACAGGAATATCTCCCAGGGCTCACAAATAGTGGCGGATTGGCACTCCCGTCAATCCAGATTTCAGCGACTGGAGGCTCAACAGAGAAGTTTTTCTCCACCTCCAGCAAACATGGAGCCCCATGTCCGTAGATCTCTTCGCATCCCGTCTCAACACCCAGCTACCCATCTTTTACAGCTGGAGACCGGATCCAGCAGCAGCTGCGACCAATGCATTCCTCCAGCGATGGACCTGGGGGATTCATTATGCCTTTCCCCCTTTTACAATGACAAGGACCCTGGCGAAGGCCCGTCAGGAGAATACGGACCTGGTCCTCATAGCCCCGGTCTGGACCTCTCAGAGCGGGTATCCAGTTCTTCTGGAACTTTCTTTGGATTTTCCAATCCTTCTACCCCAATTTCCAGATCTCCTTCTGGATCGGTCAGGGCAGCATCACCCCCTTCTCAACGGATCACTGAATCTAGCAGCCTGGAGGATTTCAGGTCAAGGTGGAGGATTCCCGGCATCTCAGCCATGGCCGTCAACCTCATCGAGGAAAGCTGGGCCCCTGCTACCCTCAAGAGTTATTCTAACTCCTGTAGCACCTGGAGTAACTGTTGCCAGAGGAACGGTTCACATCCAGTTTCAGCACCTATAGAGGAAATCCTAAATTTCCTGGCATCTTTAGTCGAGGTCTCGCCTATAGGACAGTTAACGCCTACTGCTCAGCTATTTCTACCTGACATGACCTCATTCAGGGGCTTCCAGTAGGAGAGCATCAGCTCATTTGCAGATTGCTTAAAGCCATCAGACTTACAATTCCGCCCCCGTCCCGCTATGATAAGCTTTGGGACGTCAATAAAAGTTCCAAATCTCTTTGTCATGGCCACATAACAAGGACCTATCCCGGACTGCTTTGTCAGGCCAACTTACTACACTGCTCTGCTTACTTTCCTGCAGGAGGGTCACTGACGTCAGAGCTCTCGATCTAGCGGGCAGGACCTTTTCTCCTGATGGGGTAGTATTCCACTTGTACAGGAGGACTAAATGTAGCTCCAGGGTGATTTCGTACCCCGCTTTCAAAGACCAGACTAAGATTTGCCTAGTTAAATGCTTAAAAGTTTACGAGGAGCAGACTGCCCCGCTTAGAACTTCTCCTAACGGGCAACTGCTGTTAGCCCTGCGTAAACCGCACAAGGCAGTTTCAGCTCCAACACTAGCACGCTGGGTGCACTGGACTTTAACTGAAGCAGGAATAGATACCCTGCATTTCGGGGCCCACTCCATGAGAGGAGCTATGGCTTCCAAAGCATTTCAGGTCGGAGACCGCCTAGAAGATATCATGAGAATGGCGGACTGATCAGCTGAATCAATTTTTAAGGAATTCTACCTGTAACCGGTAGAACAACCAGCATCTATTGTGGCGAGTAAGCTTTAAACAAGCATAATGGGAGCCTCCGGTCTTGACAGAGTAAAGATTTTTCATAATAACTTAATAGAAATTCTTGATTCTATTAAAGACACGGAGGCGAGCATTATCCCACCCAGCAAGAGAAATAACAGCGCTAATCACCTTTGGGTAACAATTGAGCGACTTGTTTGGGAATGTTACTACTGCTTATTTGACTAAGTAATGTATGTCAAGTTAACACACTATTTCTCTCCCACCCCGTAAGGGGAACTAGGGTTCTCTGATGCATAAACTAATTCTAGCTATTTTCGTTTCCCTGACAGCGGCTACAGACAAGCCCTCCTGATCGTCTAATCGGCTCCGTTTCAGCTTCTGTCTTGAGATGACCTCAGTTGCAGTTCTTCTTTATACCATTTTTCTTCTTGAACAGCCAAGTTCACAGCTTCGAAAGAGGAAGTGACATAATTTACAGGACTGTTTATATGGACAGCTAGTTACTCATTGGTGGACTAGGTCACATGTTGGTGACCATTGCTGGACCTTTCCCGACGAACTATGGGAAATTGAGTTTCTCGGATTTACACTGTTATTGTTCATGTTTTTCCAAGTTTTGTGTTTTTCATGCACCTTTTGTCTGCCACGCATACCTTTGCTATCAGTAAGGTGCATAAACACTTGCTGCTGAGCTTTCCATTTATACATTAATAAAAGAAAGAAGCATAATTGGAGCCTCCTTGTCTTTAATAGAATCAAGAATTTCTAGTAAGTTATTATGGAAAATCTTTATTACAGGTGCTTTTGAGATCAGTCAAACAGATTGAGATAAGCAGTAACTCTTGTAACTTATTTGTGGATGGCACACACCAAACTCAAGGTAAGTAAAACCCATATACTTTTTATATCTCACAAGGAGTCCAGGTTAGATCTTTCCCAAATATACAAGTGACTGGTGTAGAACTTATAAGGGATAGTTCAAACAGACTCTGGGTTAGATAGCACAGGGAAAGTAAACCCTAATGTTACACTTTATTGAATGACTCAGTTATTCTAGGTAGGCAACAAACTAATACAGACATATTCT
Organism: Ambystoma mexicanum; assembly: GCF_040938575.1. NCBI lineage: Eukaryota > Metazoa > Chordata > Amphibia > Caudata > Ambystomatidae > Ambystoma > Ambystoma mexicanum. The sequence continues at coordinate 692,217,550 of NC_090932.1, read as the reverse complement.
GGACAGGCTAACAGCAAGTCAGGGGAAGCAAGACCAAGTTGGGGGACACTCCTACAATTATGCTAATGTCATGACCCTTGCCCCTGGCCCCAACAGATAGGTCATCTGGGCTACACCACTGTCTTCCATCATGGCTCCAAGGGCCTTACCAAGACTCATGGAGTCAGTCCGGTCGCCTTTGGCACCAGGCTCATGTGTAAGGCCTGGGAACTGGAGTACTGGGACTTGCAACAGCCTTTGGGCAACATGGATGCCCACGCATAGCTCATCCCAGAATTGAGCTATGCAGTCTAGTGTTTTAGGTGTGGTCAGACCTAGGGGCTCCTGGGATACCTGCAGGCTATATAAGCCACGCCCAAGCGGAGGAACACGCTTCGCGTTACTCTGCTAGCTGCAGCGTGACGCTCACCACATTCTGTTTGGATCCTCATCTGCATCCTTGAGCCCGCTACCTGCAAGAACAAGAACAGTGTTAGCATACACTTACCTGCGAGCGAATCTTGCTTCTGTCCTCCGCTTCTGGGTCTTGAATATACAGCATCTCAGCGAGCGCTCCTTCGATTGGGAAAGTCGCACCTGGGAAGAAAAGAGAAACAGAAAAGCAGCATTAGTAAGCGTTTACTCTCCAATATCGAACACTATCAGAACAAGCGCAAGCTTACCTGGGGTTGATTCGCCCTTGGCCCACAGGGCCATTCCGAGGCCATTTAACGACCTGCAAGAGGGAATAAAACACTGATCAGCACACAAGAGATCAAGAAGGCGGCACATGCTACGCTTACTCACTGCTCTTCATCTTCACGGCAGCATCCATTGCGGAACATCGCAGCGGCCTGCAAGGAAGATAGAACAAAGAGGTCAGCACAAGAAAAGGCACATAGCGGCGAGCATCACGCTTTCACTTATCATCTTGTGCACAGCCCCAAGTAGCACGTCACCACCAGAACTCCATTCGCACCCAAGGAAGAAGGAGAGACATTAATAGGGGTAATTGCAAAGTAAAGGACAAACTGCCAAACCAGCAGTCTTACCTGGACAAACGGGAGTCGCAGCAGGTCTGGACTCTGAGGGTCCGCACCAGTGAAGCAACTAGGTTGCGCCGCACCCATCCAACAATGCGCCCCTGCACAGAGCAGCAGGATGGCAAGCACACCATATAATAAAGCATGGTGAGGAGACCACTAGGAGGGTGGAGGGGGACACGGGGGGAGTTGTTGGGTCCACAAGGGAGGTGGGCTCCAAGCTGGAAGAGACAATAAAACGAAACCCCAAATTCCTGTGTTTCAGACCCGGTCCTCAGCCAAACAAGAGTCCAAGGGAGGGGGTTTAAAGTCGGAGGTGGTCCAAACAGACTGAGTGGCGTCCCTGTGGATATCAGGTGAGCGTTACAGCTAACAGGACTAAACTGGTGATACCAACAGTTGGAAGACACTCATACAATTATCCTGCAGGAAGAATCTGGTGAAACCAACACATCACTTTTAGGAAGAGGCACAACCTAATCTCAGGAGAGTAATTTACCTTCACATCTACTTTCTATTAGAATGGCAAAACAGTGACTAAGGAAGAAAAGATGTTAACCATACTTTTTTCCCCATTGCCATCACCCCCCAGCTCTTGACCCACCACCAGCCCATCAATGGCCCCGTCTCACATTTCCATCTCTGTGCCAGGGTCATTCTTGCTGCTGACAATAGGCGAGTAATTAAGACGGCTCTAGGCCCCGACACTGCATAAGAGCCTTCCACTGCTGCTCCCAGCAGAATTGTCCTGGGAGACATTGGTAGCGCCACGCCCATTTTATGTGTCCAAATACTCCCTTCCAGTATGTCACTGCCTTAGGACAGGTCCACCACATGTGGTACAAATCTTCCCTCTCCCCAGAGTTTCTCCAGCATGTAGGGGGGGTATCCCATATTGATTTTGTGCAGGCGATAGGGGGACATGTACCACATATAGCATAACTTGTACAAAGATTCTTTGATCGTGGTGCACTTGCCCATATCGGACTCCACTCCTCTTCCGATATTGATTCCCCCATGTCCCTTTCCCAATTTGCTCTTCTTACAAGAGATTGTCCTCTAGTTGTACATTGCACAGTAATCTGTAGAGCCTAGCCACCCCTTTTGCCGCAAGGCCCTCTCCTGCAGTCAACTCCAACAATGCCAGAGGCCTCGTGCCCGCTTTTTTTCACCATTGGGTGCGTAATCCAATGCCTGATTTATGTTTATTTATATAGCTCTTCCCCCCCACCCCCCTCCAAATTCTAAATTTCTGTTGGCAGTCTGAAGAGCAGGGGGGGATCCTTCCCTGTACATGTCCTTTAGAGTCAGTGATTCTGCGCCCAACCACCCCTCCCAAAATTTCCGCTGGTGTAAAATCTGGGTTCTGCGTTAGTGGGGCGAGTGGGCCCAACCCACGAAAAATGCATTTCCACCCCAGGGCTTTGTCCCAGCTTTGTAGGGGCATCCTGGTCGCTTCCAGCAGGGCTGCCCCCTTCTCCCGAGCATTCGCGTTTAGTACCAACTGTGTTCTCAGGGGGGGTTATTGTGGCTGTCTGTTCTATCTGGCACCACCCCTTATAGTCCTCTAGTCTCGCCCACCTCAGCATTGGCACCGGTGAGGCGCCATTATGTATTTGCCAACCTCCGGACACCCAGTCCTCCCAGGAGTGGGGGGTGGGGGGGACGCATCAGAATTCGTTTTAGTATTCTTGGCCTCTTGACATATAAAGTTAAATATTGCTTTTGTAGTAGTTTGGTCATGGTAGGAGGTATAGCCACCGGCAGCGAGCTCACCACATGGAGAAGGCGGGAAGGATGGTAATTTTCACCGCCGCAATGCGGGCGATCCATGACAGATCTTGGGTTTCCCATCTGTGCATGTCCCCTTGCAGTTGTTTTCAAAGGGGTATAATGTTTGTCTTGTACAGTTTGCTTAGGTTTTTAGTTAAGTATATCCCCAGGTATTCCAGTGTCTCCCTTTCCCAGATTAAGGGAATGCCTTCTCCAGGATCTCAATCACTTCCCTTCTCTCTGTGATGCTTATTGCTTTAGATTTAGAGACGTTAATGGAGAAGCCAGACACCTTTTCGAACTCCTGCAGCTTTGACATGGCCCTGGGCATCGTATCTTTGGTGTCCCTTATGAAGAGCATGATGTCATCCGCATGTAGTGCGATTTTATGGGTCTCCTTTCCGCATGTTACCCACCAGATCCCCCTAACCCGTACAGCCAACAGTTAAACAACTATTGAGTTGACCAGACAGGAGGGGGGGGGACTGGGAAGAGTGGAGAAAATAAACTGACAGGATTCTTCTGGTTCCCTTCAATTCTCCAGACGACTCGGAGCACTGGAATCCCTGTAAACAATACAGTAATGATTAGCATAAACCTCAACACTATTGCCTTTTAAATGAATGTATTCTTCTCACAACCTCTTACCGGTCTGCCTCTGCTAACTGCTTCGAGACAATCTTGGAAGTTCTCTTAACTTTGTAACTTTGCTTAACATGCTTGAAACAGAAGCTCTCCGACTTCTGAATCTTCCTGCCAAACGTTGCTCATTAACTTTAACCTTTCTTTGTTCCATTTTATTACATTGAACTAGAACTGTTAACTAGACTCTCAGAAAGAAGTGTGTTTTTGGTGATCCATATTATTGCTTCTCAACAAACAACTTCACTTGACTGTGGCGTTATCTTTAAACTATTTTCCTGCTTGCTGCTTCTTGCTTTAATAGTTCAGTTTCTTTAGAAGTTTCCTTGTAGCTGTTCTGCTTTCTTCCTCATCATTTCTAAACAGTCTCTTGATACTACAGGTTGTCATTACTTTACTAATATGTACATGTCTGAGTTTCTTGTAAAACGTTTACACTGTCTAAGCGCTTTAAATATGCAATGACTCACTTACTCTTTAGTGGGTGCTTACACAGCTACTTACAGCGCCTGCCTGCAAAGACGGGAGGATGTGTTCTGATCCGTAATTAGAATGCACGCATGGAGGAAGGCGTGTATGCATAGCTGACACGCCGCGCCCGCCTGAACCGTTGAAGATGGGATGACGATTCTCCTCTCACGTACCACGCACACAGCTGCTAACCTGAACAGCTCAACTGTACAAATACTGCGTCACTGCCGACTTCTGATACACGAACGCGGCTCACCTCCAAAAAGTCACACGCATATACCTATGTCGCTAGGTCCTTTCTTCAAACGTTTCTTCCTATACGAAGCGCACAAAATATAAATGCAATGCTTTTTAAACTCACGCGCTTCCAAACATGGTTTCTTGGTCAAACGAGTTCTAGCGCATGCTTTTTCTTTATCCAATTCAATATAGAAGGTAAACAATATTTACAGTTCCAACAAATATTTAAAAATGTTCACTGGTAAACAGATGCTTTTCCTCAGGCTTCATATCAACTGGTATTTACAACTATTGTTTAAGCAATTGCAATTTTCACTTTAAAGATTGAAACAAGTTTCTTCAACAGTCACTTATCTGGATGAAGTCTTGGGCACTTTCTGATGTTTTTTCTTCCTGAAGTGTGATTCTTATTCTTAGGTTTCTGTAGTCTTCCTGAGAGCTCTTGAGCACTGTGACCTCTCCTTAACAGGTCTGGAATGAAAAGGTAGTTTAGAACCTCTCCAGAGGTTCCAAACTGCATCACAGTGGTCTGTAGCCAATTATGGCCAAGCAGGAAGATGACCATCTTGAGTTGGGAGGCCAGCATACTCTACTAAAATCAGCAGTTTAAAAGCCTCAGTACCCTGGAACCTGACAATGTCAGCCATGACTGCTCCCCCTTCCCTGATTGTATTGAAGAGGCGTGTCAGCGGGGCCAGCAGCTGTGCGCGTAAGGTTTTGTAGTAGCCACTTCCCAGGCCATCAGGGCCTGGGGCCTTGTTTGCCGGCAATGCTGTGATCGCATCACTGACCTCCTGCTCTATGATCAGGCCCCCCCCCCCCCCCCCAAGTGTCTGACTATTCTGCTCTGATCTGGGGTAAGGGAGCGTGGGGGGGGGGCATATAGGAGCTCTGCTGTTCAGGGTCAAGGTTTTCGCTGTGTGGGAGTTCCTTGTGGAATCGCACCATTATTTCTAATGCATCTTTCTCTGCTGTGCGTGGGATCCCTTGTTTGTCTTAATCGTGCTATATAGTTGTGTGTTTTTAGTTTCTTCAGTTTTGCAGCTAGGAACTGGTTTTCTTTCCCCCTGTGTATGTAATAGGATTGTTTCGTATTCAACAGTGTTTGGGCTACCCGATCCACTGTGTGGTTCTCGAGCCGTGCTCTAATCTTCCCAAGCTCCCTCAGGGATTTCCTCGATTGGCGGGTTTTGTGTAGGTTTCTGCTTCCTTTACCTCCTTTTCTAACTTTTGTGTTATAAGGGCTCTTTCTCTGCAATATGCCACTGCTTGAGAGATGAACTCTCCCCGGACCACCCCCCAGTTTGTTTCAGAGTTATCGGTCTCTCTGAAGTAGTTATTTATAGCACTCTCCATATATGCCCCGAGTGGGATGTCCCTCAGTATCAACTCGTTTAATCTCCAAGCTGGCTTTTTCCTGCTCCCTACTCCCCCCAGCTCGATGCCAACCACCACAGGCACATGGTCCGAGAGATATTTGTTAGGCAGAAACCTGTGCAGTTCCCTTAGGGACCACTGCAAAAAGCTTAAGACCACAGGTGTTCGCAGTAAACCCAATTGGTAGCAGTCTGTACCACCCAGATTTACCTGGTAGCTGTGGCTGAGCAGTCAGACTTCTCTCAAGAAGAGTCAGGCAGTATATAGAGCATACACATTAGGTACAAAAATACAGTAGCACAAGCAAACACTGACCAGAGCTTTGGTATAAAAGTATATCATTTATTTAAAAACACTTGTAAAAATACACTGGCACTAATATGTCAAGCAAGTTCAAACAGTCACTAGAAATATATACACCTCCCTGATTAATTATTCGACAAGTCTTAGGAAAAGAACACCACTTATTATCAACACAGAGGTGAGCTCTTAACCAAGATGGCACCCCAATAATTATTTAAAAAGGGAGAGAAAAGGCAGAAATAGTAAAGCACACAATACCAACACTTAACAGAACCACAGCGAAACAAGAAAGGCAGAGTCTACAGTGGAGCAAAAAGTTCATAGGCCAGGCCCACTCTTGGAGAGCAAGGCGGAAAGTGCCCAAGATCACACAGTTCAAGTACTCTTTAAAAGTCCTTGCAGATGGTTCAAAAAGGAGTTCGATCAGTTCAGAAAAGTTAGTTAACAGGTCCCAGGTCACCCCAGGATAGAGAGTCAAGGATTTACGGGACAAATTGAACAGTCTGTTGAAAGGGAGACCAGGCGGGACACAGTACCTGAAATGGTGAGAAAGCTCCAGCGGGGGCAGTTGTTCCTGGCAGCGGGTGCAAGTCGGTGCTTCGTCCAAGGGAAGAGAAGATCTCGACGTGGAGGAAAGCTGGAGGTCGTTGCACTGCCAGGGAAGAAACCAGCCACAGAGTTTCCTGGTTAAAAGGTACTACCCATTTATTCGCGGTAGTGGTGAAGCGTGGCTCCGGCCGCCGGGGTGCTTGGCACGGGCGATTCGACCAAGAGGCCATCCAGGAAGGCGAAAAGAGGGCGAACTGGTTAACCCCACCAGCTCAAAGGAAGAAGACTCTCCTGGAAGAAGATCTTCTCTGTCGTTGGGAAGTGGTGAGTCAGTTCAGCAGGGCTCCACCGGTGGTGTCCTCGCTGCAGGTCGGCTCAGCTTCTCCCTCTTCGGATTTTATGCAGAAAACCCCCATTCACCAGTCCTAGCTGTCACTCAAACATGCTAAGTGGTGAACCGGGAGGCTCACCACTGGGCCAATCACACAAGAGTGCGACTTGAGTTGCCGAGGCAACTCAGTCCAGGGTGCCTATTCCCCCTCCCACACATCCTGTAGACCCCAGACAGAGTGGCACCACTTTTGGAGGCTTCTGTGCAGAAGCCCGCCAAAAGTGGAACAAAGGGCTCGACTTGGGTTGGAGTTACAGAGGCGAACACAAACGCCATTTTAAAACCGAGTCCTGGCAAGAAAATCCAACCGGGGAATAAATATTAAATAACCCGGCGGTATCTTTAACACTGCACCAAAAAAGTGGTGCGTTTAAAATGAATGGGAAAATCCCATAGGAAATTTTCTAGTGGAATATTTCGCGTGGTAACCACTGCCACCAGCCAGAAACTCGACGAGGGGGGACTGCACAGTGCCCCCCTGGGAAAACAGACCCAGGGGCAATCTAATTACCCCTACCAGAACTTCCACAATATGATGGTTTCTACTGGTTCTGTTCACAATTTAAGACTAGTAAAGTCACTGGTGACTTTACATGCCCTGGGAGACAGTAGTCAGTCCCAGGGCATGGAGTCTATGTTTGGGGGTCACTATGACACCCCAGTGTTACTGCACTGAGGGTGCAGTGTAACACTTATCAAAAACACATGAAGCCCTATGGAGTAAAGGACCCCATAGCCCATAAAACACATTACAAAGTCAAAGGACATTCTCAAATCATGCCTAAGAGTGGGAGAAAAAGAGTCTCACTTTTAGCAGGAGAAAAAAATAAAACCCAAAAATCCAGCAAAGCTGCTGGGGAACTCACTAGGTTTGGGAAATTAGCCTTTACAGAGAATTCTCCCTAACAATATTCCACTCTCTCTACTTTTGTCACCTGGGGGACCAATGTTGCTGTGATCAGGATCAGGTCTAGCCTAGAAATAGCCCATGTGGACTGCAGAGTAGTGTGTGTATCCTACATTTCCCCCCCTGGAAGAACCGCCATATTTCTATTACCCCCAGTTCCCGAAAGAGAATTTTTCCTAATGCTTGCCTATTTTTCTGATCCGCTACTGTGGGTGGGAGTGTTTTGTCCAGTGTCAGGTCCATAACACAGGTAAAGTCCCCCCTATGATCAGCTGACCTTCGCACCAGCTGCTAAACCTTTACAATATTCCAGAGATAAATATATCCTGCTTTTCATTGGGGGCATATGGGGCTATTATTGTATAAGTGTTTCCCCTTATCGTGCCTTTAAGCCTGAGGTACCTCCCTTCTGTATCTCTGCGGAGCTGTGATTTTTTTTTTTAAACCCAATTCCTGACTGATCAGGATGGCCACTCTCCGCTTCTTTTCCCCACTGGATGCGTAATATTGCTGGGGGAAGGCCCTATGGATGGGCCATCCTCTTTTTGTCGTTAGGGAGGAGATGAGTTTCTTGAAGGATCCCCATCCAGAAGTGCCCGGCATTTCATGGGCGAATTCAGCCCTTGTGTGTTCAGGGATACCACTGTCATGTCCATTTCAGTGTGTGTAAGGGATGTTGTGCACCCTCCCTGCCATCTTGCCTAACCAGGCTCTCACCCCACTCCCCCCGCTCTCCTCTCTCCCCTCTTGGACTCTGGACTGTTCCCCATTACTCTTTGCACTCTCAGGATGCTTTCCTTTCATTCCGTAGGATGTGAGGGAAACCAATACATCCCTGGGCCAAGCGCCTGTATCATTTCTCTTGGGGCCCACACAATATATTCTATCGAACCCTACTGTTTCGGGCAAGGTGTCGGGTAGCATGTTGCTGAAGGTTTGTTGCATCGTGTCCCGAAGGTCCCTGTCTAGCACTGTCTGTCAGGCCTTTAATCCTTATGTTGGACCTTCGTGATCTGTTTTCAAGGTCCTCGGCCTGCAGTTCAAGGTTGATGGTAGCCCTGGCCACTTGGTCTAGCAGGATGCTATTCTGCTTTGCTTCTTCCGCAATGCTAGACAGACCATTCTCCACTGAGTCCACTCTGTCCCCTAGCTCCTTCAGCTCCGTTCGGACCTCCTGCAAGGATGTTTTTAGTTCCTCCTTCAGCTGCCCTATTTGGGCCTGAAACGTGACCGTCATCCTTGCTTCCATACCTTTCAAACATGTCAGTAGTTCTTCATTGTCGGAGGTCATTGTCGGCCCGCCTCTGGCTCCAGGGTGTCTGGAAGGGCAGGATGTGAGGGAGGTTCCCGAAACTCCCCTGCCCTTTGTATCTGGAAATGCCTGAATGCAACCAGTCCTGATTGGCGGGCTGGCTGTCTTCAAGACAGCCACCCTGCTGTGTGATTGACAGCCTAGGCTGTGCATGAATGGGAGAAATATGCTGGGACTAGAAGCAGAGTCAACCACTGGGAGAAAGACCCGATGAGGAAACCGTGAACAAAGCTTGCTGCATCCTCCTGGGCATTTGAAATTGCCCAGTGAAGCCCTGCTGCTGTGCTGAAACTTTTCAATTCGACAGAGAAGCTCCGGATGGAAGGACTAGGGTTAGTTCCTCGCTAAAGAAGATTACCACAGGAACTCTTGACTTTCTACAGCGTGTGCCTTGTTTTTTTTAACCTCCAATTTGACCCGGACAGACTTCATAACTAGATAGGGATGGACTACTAAAGCCCAACACTTCTTTCAAAGAACTGCAAAGTTCTTTACCTTGAGTTGGTGTTTCACTATCTTCTTTCATGAAACTAATTAGATGCTGGTTACAAAACTGATTTTACTTTGTGAATTGCTGATTGCTGTTATGAAAAGGTTTACTACAAAAGTAATTTAATTACTGCATTAGCCATTGGTTTTTTCATTGTATTATGGAATGTATAGTACTTACCTTACTGAAGAAATATCTTTGCCTTGGTGCATGTATAGAACAGAACATTATTTTTCATATAACGTTTAGTTTGTCAATGTTTCTTTGGCCGATGTGTATGCTCCAAATTCTCTGTACTGCCTACAGCCCTTCTCCCTCCTAGACTAAGCCTGGCAGCTCAGTCATAGCTACCAAACCTTTTCAGTAGTTCAGGTCTAAATCGAAGAATTGGAGCCCTGTACACTAAAGGAGAGTCTTTTACAGTCCTACCACTGGTGGACTTTAGAAAAACACTAACAAGTTCGAGCAGCAAGGTGTTGTGTAGGGAAGGTGTTCGTAATGTGCTTCCATTCTCTTCGGGTTTATGTTTTTATTCAGCCCTGATGCTCATCTTCGCTCAGTGGCTAGTTTTTGGTCTAGGGTTTTCTTAACAGATTTTCTTGTGATGTGTGTCTGCTATGGCAATTAACAATCTGATACAGCACAAAACAGTATATCAAGGTATTAAATGCTTTGTTTCAAACAATTGTGATACTATGGATGAAACTGTCAAACTATTAACGGAGCAAGGAATAGAGGATCATTCATTTTCCAAGATTTTACTTATAGATGCTTAACAAAACATTTACTTGCATGTCTGGGCAAACATTCTTTCGTACTAAACCAGTATGTGAAATCTGCATTGAAGTTTACATTATTTTGCATGCAATCTGCACTCTTGTTCTTTCTCGATTCCCTGTAAATGAACTAGTCTAAATAATCAAATATTATTTCACTGCCACAGAAACCCTATTTGGTAGCAGCTTCAAGTGACAAATATTGAGTTTACACCTTCCCCAAATTAAAATTAAATGAGCCTTTGTAACACAAAAAAGCCATACCTTGTAGCCTTCCCATCTCTGAATCATCAGACTCACTCTCTCCAGAGGTGGTCAGGCCCACTGCTCCAGCAACCGAACTGGAAGCTGAAACATAAGTCAAAGGTATGAAAACCATGCAATTTCAATAAAACAAGTTATGGTTATTGTTCAAATGGATTTCTAGAAGCTGGCCTGCTGGACAGGATTTTAGGAGGCCACCTTAGTGATCGTGATGTGGGAAGCCAAAGGTTAGCCAAAACCCAATCAGGGTAGCAATGGAGAGCAGGCTAGGCTTATTCCCAGGAAAATACGACTATTTATAACAGGCCTCGTGAACACACTGGAAAATTAATCTAACAGGTAGTATTGTTGCACAACACTATAATACAAACATATACAGTCACCATATGTTAAAATATACATCAAATAACTTATTTCGGAAAAGCAGGTACGTATTTTAGATGCAGTCAATGATGGAACCAGATCACAAGATAACCTCACTTAAGAAGTGCAAACCATGAGATGAATGAGGCCTTGTGCTCAAAAAGTCACAGGAGCGAAAATGTTTCTCACCAGAATGAAGTCTCTGTAGGAGGGTTTCAAAGGGTTTGTGTTGGTGGTAGGGACGGGTTGCCAATGCTATCTTAAGGAGGACAGTTAAACAGAGTTTACTTACCCCCAAGGCTTTGAATTTCCCAGATGCCAATGTGACTCATCTGGGGGAGAGAGAGGGAGGGGAGAGGGTTGACCTTCCGGCTGTTGGTTCCAGTGAGCGGTGCATATGTATTGCAGGTTCAATCATTAATTCGGTCTAGTGCAGCTGCAGCCTGTTGACTAAAATGCATGAAGAACCATAATTGCAGGCCTCTCCAGGACACTTCACAGGTTGGAGGAAGGCAAGTTCCGGCTACTGTCCCAAAGCACAGGCAGGAGTCTTTCGAGTTGCGGTCACAACAGTTGATTCATGACAGGTTCCCTTGAAGTTAAGAAGCTGGAACAAAGGGAGAAGTCGACTTGTGGCACGTTGGGGAGAATTCTCAGAAATGTGCTAATTCAATTCCACCTTAGAGACCCCCAGCTCTTTTTGCTGGACATTAGGACTTTTTGTTTATCTCTCATGCAATTTTAATGCAATATATTATGTGTTTCTTTTGACTTTGAAGTCTGACAAACTCCGTAGCCATCATCTTTGCATTGTGTCACACAGCACCTTCAGTGCAGTGGCACAGGGAAGTCTTCGATTTCCCAAAGGTTAAAGGGCATCAGGTAATAAAACTGCGGCAAAAATGTCACAGTAAAAAATAATTGCGGCAAATATGCTGTGGTTTGACCCAGTAAAGGTGTGCCCCATTATACCATTTAAGGGGAGTGGGGGTTGCGGGGGTGTCCCACGCCCGCCTTAAATGGTATAATGGGTCCAGGGGTTGAGGGGGTATCATTTTTGCCACAATATTTTGTAACCACAGCAATTTTTGCTGCAATTTTATCACATGGAACCGGTTCAAATACCTTCTCTTGGATAAACTACCATCTCCAAGACCAGCGAAGTGAAATGGACTACTTACATTTACATTGGGTGCTGGACGGTTTACTTAGTATACCCTTTGTCTAGTTTCTCATGAAACATTGTTATGCTACACTTTCTACAGTTATTGGCTGTTGGCAGTGGTTTACTTTTTTTACTACCATGGTGCGTTTTTACCGCGGGCTGCGTTCGCAGCCACGGTATGGCACCCTTGGGTGCCCATTTCGTCAAAATGGCACCAGTCTTCTTTTTTCACCATTTATCATCGGGAAGGTCCTTCTTGAGATTTACTCTGCGCGCCAAACCAGGTTTGGCCCCTTTGTTAGTTTTGTCGTTGGCGGGCATCACAAGTGAAACCCACCTCTGGCTCCATTATGTCTGGCAAGGGCAGGAAGTGAGGGAGGTGCCTGAAACTGCCCGTGTCTAATTCCTTTGCTTACAGGAATGCACCCGAAGGTCACTGGCAGGCTAGCTGTCCGGCAAGGACAGTCACCCTGCTGTGTGATGGACAGCTAGACTGGAATTAATGGGAGAAACCTGCTGTTAGGAAAAATTCTCATGAATGTACCAATTCCCTTCACCTTAGAGACCACCAGGAACTTTGCTTGATTTTGAGGACTTGAGTTTTTTACCTGGAGAGAGAATTTGCCTTTTTCCCCCACTCTTGTGTATTTTGAATGTGTTTTGCTCTTGTGTTTTCTTTGGTTATGGAGTTTTAGACAACTCCATAGGCATCATCTTTTCATGTGTGTCACACAGCGCCCTCAGTGCAGTGGCACAGGGAAACCTTTTCAGGCTTTCCCAAGGTTTAAATACCTTCTCTGGGATAAACGACAGTTTCCCAAAGTAAGTAAAGTGAAATTGACTTTAGTAGACTTGTTTTAATTCCTAGACCCAGCACACCCTAATTTACTATAGATTGCTGGAGGGGTTACCTGGTATCCACTGTCTAGAAAAACATGTAGCAGTCAAATGCTACTTTTTCCTCTCGAAATGGCTGGTGGCAGTGGTTTTACAACGAACTACCATGATTTTTCCCGACCGCGAACACCGGTAGCGTTAAATCGCGGGAGCCATGTTTTTCAAGATGACGTCTGAGCCCCCTTTGTTTAAACAGGTCCTGGTCTTTCCCCCCCACCCTGCCCATTTCTTTGGCGAAAGGTTCTTCTAGAGTTGGTCTCTGTGCACCAAACCAGGTCTGGTCCCTTTGTTCTTACGTCTTTGGCGGGCTTCAGGACTGAAGACTGCCTCTGGCACCTGTGCCTCTGGGGTGGGCAGGAAGTGAGGGAGGTGCCCAAATCTCCCTGTGCTTAGTGTCCTAGGAGACCCAAATGCACTCTGGCGTGATTGACTGGGTGAGTGACAGGTAGGCTGGAATGAATGGGAGAGAACTGAATAAAACGCGAGTCTCTTGGCTTGGAAGGCAGAGTCGATCACTGGAACGAAAGACCCGAAGACGAGCTTGAAGAGGACAACTGCTGCAACTCATGGACCGTTGGTTTGCCCAGTGAAGCCCTGCTGCAGGCCGAATAGCTAAGTTCACCTTGTCAGAGAAGCCCTGCAAGGACGACTTCTCTTTGAGTTGGTGCGACCAATCAACTCGACACGAAGCCACCTGGATACCATTCTCGGAGCTGGTAGTATTTTCCTCAGAATGCTGCAGGAAACCTAATAACCAGCGAGAGGGACACCAGTTTGTGTACTTTACTACAGCTACCGGAATCGAAGATTTGCCAGTTGCCAGCTTTGCAACCAGCCCCAGTGCAGGAGTCCCCTCTCATGTCCCCACGACTGAGGCTCAGGCACAGTGAGATCTGCAGGAACTGCCAGGAACAGAGGTCTTCAGCTGCAACTTTTTCTTCATTTGTAAGGTACTGTGAAACGAGACAGAGTCCTTACCTCTCACGGTGAAAGTGCTTGAAACTTTCCCAACTTGCAGGCCTAATCAGCTTGTGACCAAACATATGATTCTCTCTTTTACAAACTACTTCTGAGAACTTTGGCAAAGACTTTTCCGTTTAACTTCCAGAACTTATTTATCCTATACAAGACTTCAGCCCATTGACTTTGGACTGACCTATTGCATTGAATGAACTCCTCTGATGAACTCAAAGTATTTACACTGTGTAAGAGTAACTAATCTTATTTATTTTATTAACCTATGCCTTTTTTGCTCCTACTTCAAAGTACTCTGAATGCTATTTTGTTCCTCCTTCAAAGTAGTTTAAAGGCCTCAGAAACGTACAGTATAAAGTACTGAAGTATATTTGTGTGTAATATAGATTGCCTCCTTCTAGTGAATGTTTTATAACGGACTGTGAAATACATTAAGTGTGTTACCAAGAAACCTTGAGTGTAAGAGTTTATTTGAATACTTGTGATTGTAGACCTCTGTGTAACATTACAGCTCACATTCCCCTCTTGAGATAAGCCTGGCTGCTCAGCAACGCTACCAAAACTGTGTAGTACAGACTTATACCAAACCTTGTTTTGCTTACACCTGTAGTCCTAGTTGTGTGTAGTGGTTCCAAAGGGTACTGCATAAAACTCTGCCTAACACCTGCATAAAAGGTGAGGTTTTTTGGCTTGGAAGGCAGAGTCGACCACTGGAGGAAGGAATCTGAATAAGAACTTGGAAGAGACGCCTGCTGCAACTCCTGGCCCGTTGGTTTGCCCTGTGAAGCCCTGCTGCTGCGCTGAAGCTACAAATTTGCCTTGATTAGAGATGCCCTGCAAGGACAACTACTCCCTTTGAATTGGTGGGACCAATTAACTCCAACATAAGCCCGTCTTGACATCCTCTCGAAGCTGGTTGCATTTCCACTGCAGTTGCTACTGGAACCGAAGAGCCAAGGAGAGGAACACCAAATTGCGTGCGTTGCTTTTAAGTCTGTCCCGAGCGCTAGTAGGATCCTCCGGATTTCCCTGTTGCAGGACTGACCAAGCCTGAGCGACCTCAACAGAGTGCTGGACCCCAGAAGCGAGGAAAGTCTGAAGTGGTATCAGAGCACCGCTGTGTTGCCATTTGCAGTCAGACGCGAGGATCTGAAACACTGAAGCACCGCTGAATTGAAGTTTGCCCATTGCTGCCGCCGACAGTCCCATTGCAGAGCAGGAGTCCCCAGACGTCCCCCCCTCTTATCCGCAAGACTGATGCTCAGGAACAGGACCTGCAGAGCTGCATGGGAACAGAAGCCAGCTGGAACCATTTCTTCTAACCAGAGGTACTGTAATGTCTATGGGATCTTACCTCTTGTTGTGTAGCCTTGCTTGCTCTCAGTTGAGACCCAACTTGGTTACCTTGCAGAGTTGCTAACGCTTTGCCCCTCACTAGCCTCCCAGCGTGTGGCCCTTCAAGTGTTCTATTTTCTACACCCATTTCTACACTGTGCAAGACTTTTTCTTACCTACCTGCAAAGAAGATCTTCAGCTCCCCTTGACACTGTGCAATTAACATGGACTGTCCTGGCTCCCAGAGTGACTCTTCTTACATCTGACTCTGTGCTTGATCTTTCCCCAGGAAAGGGTTAATTTATTCTGCATTGGAAGGTTCCAAAAAGTACTTGCCCGTTGCTGAATTATTGGGTAACCTTGGTTTTATTCCTACGTTGCATCTTTTGCACCAAACTCAGCATTGCTCTAAATGTACCAGTGATAAATCAATGTCCACAGTGCCCTAGCTATTAAAGTCACCTGAGGGTGTAGGAAGTGTGCGTGCCATCCCCAGTGGGTATCATCTGATTTAGAGAAACTAAGTGTGTGTTTTGTAGTATAGTTAAGTGTTCCATGTTTTGCTCCCTTTCTAAAAAAAAAAGGCTTGTATAACTGACTGAAATAAATTATCTTATCAAGAAACCTTGAGTATCGGTGTTTATTTGGATAACTGTACTGAAAAACTGTCAACATTACTGCTCACATTGACCCCTCTTGAGATAAGCCTGGCTGCTCAACCATACTACCAACCTGTGTAGTTCAGACTTATACCAAAGGTTGGGTCCCTATTGCCAGGAGGTCAGGGTTGTTGTAATGCACCCAAAGGGTACTGCATACAATCTTGCCTAACATGGCACAAGCTGGCGACCACCAAGGCTTTGTCATTTGCGCAGAGCAGATGGGATCTGAAGACTTTTGGGAAGGAGGACTGTTCAAAATCCAGTAATGAGGGGTCAGGACCAGAGGAACTGCAGTGTAAACTGTACGCAGTCTGTGGTAGTTCACTATGCAGGGTTTCCACATTCATCTGACTCAGGATTCAGCTTCTGAGTATAGGGTCATGGAGACCCAGGGGAAGAACAATTATTCACGGGGAAGCAGCCAGTCACAGGGAAGGAATGAAAAATATGTTTGGTGATGCAGTCACATGAATCTAGGTACTCCAGGTACCTGGAGGTTCCCATTGTGGGGGTTTTGAACCAGAGGGCTTGCCTGATGTCCTGGGATAAAGATTCTTAGGTTAGTTGGGCACCGAGAGCCTGCTTCTGGAACTGGTGTTGAAGGCATGGTCAGAGGTATTACACTAGGAGTTGATGGATTTCCAGAATCAACCCTGGGGACAGATTTTGGGAGGCCGAACTATTTTTAACACGAAAGACACCGAATTCTAGTGAAGGTAGGAAGCAAAGTGCTAAGGCTTAGACTCAGGAAGGGGGAAAGTTGTCAGGGCTACAATGCGTCCATGCAGAGCAACACAATAATTCCAGATAGGCGGGCAAGTACAAACATATACAATTATTTATTAGCATTTTAAAATGAACACAAAGCAATATAATCTATAGTCAAATATTGACACATAATCCGACAAACGACACATGCATTTGTCTTTCCGATTCTTATCTGCTTCGATTCACATGCTTTACATAGGCCGACATCCAGGGGTGGGTGCGGAGTATTACATGATTTGTTTTCGAAATCGAAAAGTGACATTGACAGGGCGTATTTGTAATACTATCCATACTGTGATGTGTATTGTATCCATGGTCCTTCACGCGTCAAGGTCCGCAGATTGTTTTATTTCTGACTTGAGGTTGCATGAAGTGTGTAGTAAAAACATTAAAAGTTGTGAAGAGGTGCATGTTGTCTATGTATCTTCTACTCCAAAGGAGGGGAGGCAGGGTGGGCACATGTGAATCTAAGCAGATACAAGCATTAGAAAGACAATGACAGGTATGTCATGTTTGTCTTCTGAGGCTTGTGGCTCTGCTTAGAATTATATGCTTTGCATAGACTTGCGAGCAGCACCAGGAGTAGGTGTGTTAGAAAGAAGAGATGCAAATAGACGTTTTAAGACTGCGTGTCCCACTTGGGTGTCACTCCTTGATGTGTGCCCACACAGTAATGTGGAGTGTATGTGTGGACTGAACTCCATGTTGCTACTCTACATATTGACTGCAAAGGAATATTCACAATGAAGGCTGATGTGGCACATGTACTATGTGTTGTGTTCTCTAGGTGTAAATGGTAGTTACTTGTTGGCTATTGATGTATGCATTTAATTATCAATTTAGAAATGGCTGCCTTTAAGACAGGCTCACCATCTCTTCCTGCAGCTTGTGTAACAAAGAACTAGCCAGTTTTCCTAATTGGCTTAGGCTTTTGAGGTAGTACACGACAGCCCTTCTAACATCTAGAGTATGGAGGGCTGAAAAAATGTTGTCAGTTCAAAAGATTGGTTGACATGGAATCTGGAAATTAACTTTGATGCAAAACCGTGGGTGCGTTCAAGACCACCTTGTTTTTATGTATTCTGCCAAAAGGCTCTGAAATGGACATCGCCTGGAGCTCACTTAGCCTTCTTGCCGAAGTAATAGCTATACGAAAAGTGGCTTTGTAAGTGAGAACCTTGAGGCTTGCCTTATGCATAGGCTCAAAAGGGGGGCCCATGAGCTTAGTCAGAACTACATAGAGCTCCCAAGCCGGAGCAAGAGCCTTGACTGGTGGGAAAGTCCTGAAGTGCTCCTTGACAAGTCTGTACAACCACAGAGGCGGCCTACCCGGAGACCTAGTGTAATGGGATATGGCGTGAGATCCACCTTGATAAAGTGTGAGCCAGTCCAGCCTTTGCCAAGGAAAGCAAGTATGGTAAAATCTGCCGGGCTATTACACGCAGAGGAATAGTCTGAGCCCAGCACCACAAGGAGAAGCGCTTCCACTTATGGCCGTAGCAATTCAATGTTGACAAGGCTCTGGCACTGGACAGAATGTCCTTACATTCCACAGGTAAAGGATCACTTCCAAACTCTGGGGTGGCAGGAGCCATGCCCTCAGGTTCAACAACTCTGGGCCGTGGTGCAGAATCGCCTCTCTGGCGGAGGAGGTCCAGGAGCAGTGGCAACCTGATGGACGGGGCCACTGAGACGCAGCCTGTCCGAGTAGCAGATTTGCTGCAGCCACGCCGGGGCAGCCAGTATCATCCTGCAGTGGCACTGTCCAAGTGTGTTAATCACACATAGCACGAGTGGAAATGGATGAACAGCATACAGAACAGTCCCTCCCATGGCAAAGAATGCATCTCCATGCTCCTCGGCTGAGGGAACCTGCTGGCGAATTTCTGGCACTTGTAGTTCGCCGCCCTCACAAATAGATTTATCTGGGGTTGGCCCCATTCCTTGAACAGAAGGTCTGCCTGTTCCTGGCAAAGCTTGCACTCGTGGAAAGAACACGGCTCCCTGCTGAAGGGGTCCGCAATGGTGTTCTTGAAGCCCGCCAGGTGAAGGGGGAGGATCAGGTCTTCCCGAATGGCCCAGCGCCACATAACCTGGGCCTCCTTCAAGAGGGCCAGCAAGCGGGTCCCTCCTTGCGCCCGGATGAATAACATGGTGGGGGTGTTGTCTGTGAAGATCCTCACCACCTTGCCCCTCAACAACGGCAGAAAAGAATCCAGGGCCGCAAATACAGCCCAAAGTTCAAGGATGTTTATGTGGAAGCCCTTTTCTTCCGGTTGCTAGAGGCCTCTGGCGTGCAACTGCCCGGTGTGGGCTCCCCAGCCTTATGGAGAGGCGTCCGTGGTGACTTTCTCCTGGTAAGGGAGAACTTGGAACAGAGTGCCCTGGACCAGATGCAGCCGTACACCCCATCACGATATTGCCCGACTGCTTTCTTAGTAGAGGGTGATCTTGTCTGCAAAAAGTGCCCAAAACTTGCATCCAACTCGCATCCAATAACTCCTGGAGAGGTCTCATGTAGTCTGCAGAGGTGGACAAGGCTGATGCAGGAGGACATTCTCAGCAGCGACTTGATGGCCAGTACTGTGGCAGTCTGCATAGATGACCAGTGCTGTACTTTCCCCTGTACGGCTACCACGCTCTACTCTGAAGGGGAAGCCAAACACATTACTGTGAGCACTACAACAACCCTGACTACAGGTAATAGGAAACCCAACCTTTGGTAGAAGCGTGTACTACAAGGTTTGGTAGCGTGTTGAGCAGCCAGGTTTATCTCAAGAGTGGCCAATGTGAGCTGTAGGGGAGTGACAGACATTCACAGTGACAAGTATTCAAATAAACACTTACACACAAGGTGTCTTGAACAAACAATTATTAATCTATCAGTCAGACAGAATAAGCCTTCTTCAGAACAGAGCAATATAAAAGTAACACAAATACACTTCTAAACTGTACACTTAATTTCTAAATCAGTAAAGACCCTTTTGGAATGGCCCACAGACACAACCTAGACCCTCAGGTGACTTCAGGAGCTAGGGTGCTGGGGACATTCATATCTTACTGCTTGCCTTTAGAATACTGTCAGAAGTTGGTAAAAGGAAAAGGTTATTAGAACAAACAAGAGGCCACAAATAATATTAAGCAGGCAAATACTTTTGGATCCCCTAAGCAGAGGCATTCAGTATAACAGGCTAGGCCAAAGTCAATGGGCAAAAGTCTTTTATAGGATGAAGCACCTCTGGTAGGTAAGTAGAAAAGTCTTTGCACAATGTTTTAAAAGTCTTTGAAGAAAAATAAGAATAAATGTAGGGCCACAAGCTGTTCAGACTTGTGAGTGGTAGAAGATGCAAGCAACTCTACAACAAGAGGTAAGTTCTCTCAGACTTTTACAGTACCTTTGCATTGAAGAAAGAGTGTAGCAGATGACTTCTGTTCCTGAGCAGCTCTGCAGATCTCACTGTTCCTGGGCCTCAGTCGTGGGGACAAGAGGGAGGACTTCTGGGAACTCCTGCACTGCAATGGGACAGTCACCGCTCGCAACCAGCAATCTTCAAATCAGTGACTGCTCAGTGTTTCAGCTCCTCGCGTCTACCCCAGATAGCAACACTGCGGTTCCTGGCTGTCGAGATGGGCTTTCCTTGCTTCTGGAGCCCCACACACTGTTGAGGGGGCTCAGGCTCGGTCAGTCCTGCTTCCTGGGAGTCCGGAGGATCTTCCTGAAGCTCTTGGCCAACTTAAAAGCAACACACACAATCTGGTGTTCCTCTCCCTGGCTATTTGGTTTCCAGCACCAACTCTGTGGAAATTCAACCAGCTCCGAGAAGGATGTCCAGGTGGCTTACTTTGGAGTTGATTGGTCCCACCAACTCAAGGGCTACGAATTTGAAGTTTCAGCACAGCAGCAGTGCTTCACTGGGCAAGGAGACCAAGCACAGGGAGTTTCGGGCATCTCCGTCACTTCCTGCCTACCCCAGACACCCTGGAGCCAGAGGCCAAACCTGGTTTGGTGCGCAGAGTAAATATCAAAGAGGAGCTTTCCACAAAGAAATGGCGAAAAAGCAAGACTGGGCCATTTTGACAAAAATGACACCCTTGGGCGCATCACTGGAGCTGCGAGCGCAGCCCATGGTAAATTCACACCATAGTAGTTAAAACGAAACCACTGCCACCAGCCATTTAGAGAGGAAAGGCTAACAACATTGTTACATGAGAAGCTAGAAAAAGGGGATACCAAGTAACCCCTCGAGCACTCTATTGTAAGCGTGTGCTGGGTCTAGAAAGTTACAAATAGAAGTAAAGTCAATTTCACTTTACTGCTCTGGAAAACAGTTTATCCCAGAGAAGGTATTTAAACCTTTGTGAAATCTGAAAAACTTCCCTGTGCCACTGCACTGAAGGTGTTGTGTGACAATTTAAAAGGTGATGCCTATTGTCAGACTGTTACGCTCACCTGGCTCCCACAGGGGCGTCGGTCAGACCCGGCCAGCTGCGGTCTCCACCCACGGGATGGGTAGTGCAGCGATGACTGACTGGATCTGCCCTCCTAATCTCGTCTGCTTAACCCGTAGAAATATTCTCCTGCAAGTGGAGAGATGGATTTAGCCACT
The DNA here is from genome assembly GCF_040938575.1 of Ambystoma mexicanum. Classification (NCBI taxonomy): domain Eukaryota; kingdom Metazoa; phylum Chordata; class Amphibia; order Caudata; family Ambystomatidae; genus Ambystoma; species Ambystoma mexicanum. The sequence goes on along the minus strand of NC_090932.1, from coordinate 692,196,261 downwards.
TGTGGATTCAAGTGATGGCACCCCCACAGTCCTCCCCAACTAATCACCTCCGAAATGCCCTCACAGCAATCTCACCTTATATTCTTGAAAGATGAGCTCTCCATCCTGCGTGGATTTGCAGGGGCGCGTCGATTCCAGTTACTTCACTGGTTTGAAGGCTCGGGAGTGTTCCGGAGAGTATTGACTCTGAGGTTCCTGGTGAGGACCAGTAAGTATTAAGTTCATAGAGTTCAATATGTCCGATGTTCACTCTTGTTCCCCCCTTCCTTTCTTGTCTTGCAGCTGGCTTGTGAAAAGATGCTCTTTTGGCAGCTGGTGGCGCTCAGGTAAGAGTCTGTATTACCTGGCGCTGTCCGGTAAATGTTGCACGTGGAAAACGTTTTGTCGCTCTTTACAGATGCAGCACATGAAAATATGGAGAGTCACAAAAGGATGCCTCCGGTGGTAAATCAGGTAGGTCTATGGTAGTAAGAATTATATTTGTTGGTTCCCTCGGCTCACCTTGTGGTTTTCTTTTGTCGCCGAGGTGCCGAAGTTCGGCGAAGAAATGATGGAGGCAGCGCCGACCCGAAGGATGCTGTGAAGACTGCCGAGTATGGCGCGGCACTGCAGCTGGAGGTGCGGCGCGTGCAGAAATGATGTTCTTTACAGGTCTGGAGACGAGATGGATCCAGAATCAGGTTTGGAATAGAAATAAGTTCATTTTCTAACCTTGTCCCTTTCTTTCCTCTTTGTTTTAGGAGCTCCGGATTCGAGGCGGGCGTGGCAGAAGACTGGATGCAGGCTGCAGGCACAGTGAGCGTTACGCTGCTGGATGCAGAATAACGCGAAGCGTGTGTTGCTGGTCGGGCATGGTTTAAATAGCCTCAAAAGTAGTCCCAGGTAAGTCGTCCCTAGAACCACACCCGAGTAAAAAAATAGTCCCTGTAAAAAATAGTCCCTGTAAAAAATAGTCCCTTTCAGGCTTCATGTTGGATTGGAGTCATTTGCAGCATGGTCTGCCTTAGGTGCCAGGACTGATTTCTACTATGAGCCTGGCGCCTAAGGCACCAGGACTGAACCCAGATAGCCCCTAGCCGGGGCTGCTGAGGTTTTACTAAATGTCTAGATGCCTGCTCCCGGGGCTGATAGGCTCGGTCCAGATGCCTGGGGATAGGCATCATGACACAGACTGCACAACCAAAAGAAACACAAAGCTCAGAAATCACATTAAAATACGAGAGTGGGGAAAAAGGGACTCACTTTCTCCAGGTGATAAAAATCAAGTCCTCAAAATCCAGCAAAGTTGCTGGGGGTCTCTAAGGTAGAGGGAATTAGCACAGTTCTGAGAATTCTCCCTAACAGTGGGCACCTAGAAACGGTGCGTTCTAAGATAGTGTCAAGCAGGACTTTGGACAGTTTATGGAGAACCCCCAACTCGGTCAACAGACTTACGGTCCTCGATATGTGCTTGCTCGCCAGAGCGTGGGATCGAAACGAATCAATCGTCCAGGTAAGGTTATACATGGATGCCCTGCAGACAAAGGGCCAATCGCTTTGTATAGAACCTCCGCTGATTTTAGGCCAATGTGCAGAGCATTTGACTGGTAGTGCTGGCACTGAACCAAGAATCGTAGGAATTTACGCTGCTTCTTGTGAATGGGAATGTGTAAGAAGGCATCCTCCAGATCCAACGTTGTCAAAAAAAAAAAAAAAAAAAAAAAAAAAAAAAAACTTACTCCAACTGGCCAAGCACATGTTGCAACGTGACCATCGAGAACTTCTGGGACTTTAAGTACTTGAGACGACGCAGATCCAGGATTGGCATCCAAACCCCCGTTTTCTTTCGAACCAGAAAGTATCTGGAATATACAGGAGCCTGACAGGTGCTGGGGGACGGGTTCCATCACCCACTTCTGTATCATAGCAAGAACTTCTTGCAGTAGCTGTGGCCTGTGATGTTCCATCGAGGCCCTGGTGGGATATGAGGACACCTGCATTAGAATTCCAATGTGTGCCCCGTTTGAGAGCACCCAGCACCTATCTGACTGTGATCTTCCATGCGCTGACAAACTTTGCCAGCCAGCCTCCCACTGGGGTGCATAAGCGGGTGCCCGAGACTACAGCCGGTTCAACCTGATTGGGGGTAGCTGCCCTGCCGCTGTCCTCTACTGCTGTAAGCCTGAGAGTGACCCCTGTATGCTTCTTGAGGGGAGAAGCAGGAAAGCTGCCAGTACAGGGTAGTATATCCCTTGGAGGATCTGCCAGGCTTTCCTCTGGACGAATGAAAGGATAGTTGACGTTGCTGTAGGGTTCAGAGGAAGTATGCCGTCTCCATGTGTCTTTGGTATACAGTTCTATTGCCGCAGGATTTTTCGTTGCGGGACTTTATCGCCGTTTTTTTATCGAATTTTTTTGGGGGGGGGTTTAAAAATTAAATTTATGGGTGAAAGGGAATATTTTTTTTTTTTTTTTTTTTTTTTAAAAGGGTGGTTTAGGGGTAACTCCTAAAAAAATAAAACTATTTTTTTTTAATAAAAAAACAGCGATGAAAAGTCCTGCGACGAAAAATCCCACGGCAAAATAACGTAGAACCTAGTCTTTACGGCTTGCAAAGACTCATGGACTACCTTGCTGAAGAGGTTTTCACTGTCGAACAATGGCATATCCAGCACCTTTGCCTGAACATCCAGGTTTAAGTTTGTGGCCTTCAACCATCCTTGTCAACCAAGGGACAGGCTGTTCCCCATCTGACGGAATCCTGTGTCTGATGTCCACCGCCACTCTAATGGCATGGTCCAATGCCACCTCTCCCACCTGAAACAGTTCAAGTGTTTCAACCTTCTTGTCCTCAGGCAGCAAGTCTAGAATAGTTCCGAGCTTGTAACAGTTCCCGGTCCTAGCCGGACAAAATGGCTAGGGCATTAGCCGCCTTGATGGTGGAGGGTGCTACATGACAAGCATTGCTCACCGTAATAGTATTCCTGATGATTGTATCTTCTTAGATGGATATGCTGTGCATATAGTCCGACATCCATTGGTAACTGCAGAGTATTGCATCTTGTCTTTCGAGAATCGAAAGGGGACCTCGACATGGGCGTGCCTGTAACACTATCCCTAACGTGACGTGTAGAGTACCCAAAAGCTCTCATGCGTCGAGGTCCCTCCGATTGTATTTTTTCTGCAATGAGGAAGCCCAAGGACTATCGTGAGCGAGAACATAAAAGAGAAAGTAGTAAGGCGTCTAGGTTCCTTCCACCCGAGCAGGGACGACAGTTGGCTGCATGTGAATCTAAGCAGATACAATCATCAGAAATGCTATTAAGGTGAGTAATGAATGTCTTCTGATGCTTGTTATTCTGCTTAGAATCACATGTTGTGCATAGACTAGCGAGCAGTACCCTGAGTTGGAGGGGGGTTGGGAGAAGGAACAGTAGTGAAAAGATGTCTTAATACTGCTTATCCCATCTGAGAATCAGATCTAGAATGAGTGTCTAGGCAATAGTATTTTGTAAAGGTGCGTACACAACTCCAGGTTGCCGCTTTGCAAATGGATTCTAGGGGAACATTTGCAACGAAAGCTATGGAAGCCCCAGTGCCTAGAGTAGAATGTGCTCTAGGCTTGAAGGGCAGTTCTCTCTTAGCAAGAGAGAAACAGAGTATGATGCATTTGACAATCCACCTTGAGATGGCCAATTTAGACACAGGATCCCCTTCTCTACCAGCTGCCAATGAAACGAAAAATTGGTTGGTTTTTCTCAGTGGTCTAGTTCTTTCCAGGTAAAACGTGACTGCCCTGCGCACCTCTAATGTGTGTAGGCTTCTTTCGGCCACGTGAGTGGGATTCAGGAAGAAAGTAGGCAGTTCTATCGATTGGTTCACATGGAACTTGGAAATAAATGTAGGCGCAAATCGAGTGCGAGTGCATAGAACCACCTCATCTCTTAACTAACAAAAGGGTCTAGAACTGAAAGGGCCTGTAGTTCAACAACTCTCCTAATAGAAGTAATAGCCACTCTGAAGGCTGTCTTATAGGTAATATGCATAGGCTCAAAAGGGGACCCCATAAGTCTAGTCAAAACAACATTTAGGTCCCATCCGGGAGCCGGGTTAGAAATGGGGCGGTGAATTCTTTTAACCCCTTGCATGAAAGCGTTAATTGGTACTTTCCACCACTACACCTTCTGTTGTGACGTAGTGTAGGCTGAGGGAGCCGCTTGGTGAACCTTTAGGGAATTAAAAAACAGGCATGAGTCTAGCAGGTGAGTCAGGTACAGTACAATGTGAGTAGGAGAGCAGTCAAGAGTATTGACGCCCTTGGAATTGCACCAGATAACCGCTTCCATTTACTGGAGTAGCAATATCTGGTGTATTGTTTTCTCCCCACCTTAATTATTTCCATGCATTTATGAGGGAGCTGTAGGTGCCTGAACTCTTTGACCTCAGGACCCAAGCTGCTAAGTTCAGGGTTTGCGGGCATGGGTGTAGCGGCTCCCCCTCATCTTGAGATAACATGTTGTTCAGGCAAGTCAGTTTCATTGTCAGAGATAGGGACATCTCCATCGGATGGGAGAACAAAGGTTGGCGGGCCCACATGGGGGCCACCAGAATCAAGGTGACTGGTTCCTGGTGCATTTTGTGCACTATCTTGTTGAGGCGGGGGGGCATAAACAAATTTCCCTGAGCATGTTATCCAGAGACCGTTCCCCTTGGATCGGTTCTGGGGGGTACCTGGAGGTGTAATCTTGGCACTGAGCGTGCTCCAGAGTTGCGAACAAATTGATCTCTGGGAAACCCCATTGTGCGAAAACGGAGATTATGTCTTTGTGTAGTCGCCATTCGTACGCTAGAAGATTGAGTTCCCCTGGAACATATTGAGACACCAGGAACATCCTGTGTTTGAGAGCCTATATCCAAATGTTCTGGGGCAGCTTGGATAGCCCTGCAGAGTGTGTGCCCCCTTGCTTGTTCAAATACATGGCTGTGGTGCTGTCTGAGAACCAGGACTGTCTTCCCCTGTAACTGTCTAAAAGGTTTTCAGTGCTTTGAATATGGCTAACAGCCCCAACAGATTTATGTGGTTGGATGCTACTTCTGGGGACCACACGCTGTGTGCCGTCTGCTGAAGCAGGCGAGACCCCACCCCGTGAGAGATGAGTGGGTCATGAGAGTGGCTTCTACTGCGGGGGTGGTGAAGGTCTTCCCCTTCAAGAGGTTTTCCCTTGACCACCACTGCAGAGAAAGAACGAGGGCTGGCGAGACAACCATCAGATCTTCCCATTGTCCGCTGGCCTGACACCACTGGCTGTTGAGCCACTCTTGCATAATAGGAAACATGCGCAGGGGCGCATGAGAAACTAAATAAATGCAGGACGTCATCATTCCTTACAGTCGCATGGCTTTGCATACAGTCACCTCTCGACCGGCTACATATTGAGGGATCTGAAACAGCATGTTTTGAACCCTCTCATTGGCGGGGAAGACGAGGCAGTCTGTCCGAATTTAGAGCCCCTAGGAACTTTTTGACTTTAATGGGGTCTAGGCTGGACTTCTCGTTGATGGAAAATCCCAGGCTGAATAAGAGGTCCATCGTCTTTTGGGTATTGAATACACATGTTCCGTAGGAATCCCGTGTTATGAGCCAGTCGTCGAGGCAAGGGTAAATCAGGACAGATTCTCTGTGCAGGTTCGCTGCTGCCATTGCCAGTACCTTAAACACCCTTGGCACTGAGGCAATGCCGAAAGGGGGCACTTTGAACTGATAGTGCTTGTCCTCTATCATGAACCTTAGGTATTGTCTTTGTGCTGGCAACATTGAAATATGAAAGTATGCATCTTTCATGTCCAGTGTTCCCATGTAATCCCCCTGTTTCAGCAGAGTGATTACCTCCTGCAACGTGACCATGCAAAACTTTTGAGGCTTGACAAATTTGTTCGCTGGGCACAAGTCTAGCACAGGGAGCATGGTGAGATCTTTTTGGGCACCAGGAAGTACACTGAATAAAATACCCCCGTTTACCTATAGAAGAGGGTTTTCTATGGCGCCCTTTTCCTGCAGGATCTCGAACTCTTGCAGAAGGATGCGTAGGTGTTCCAGCGACAGGCGTCTGGGTTTTGGCGGTGTGAATTGAGGTGGTTGTCAAAATTCTATGCAGTACCAGTGGGCGACGGTCTTGAGCACCCACTGGTCTGTTATCTCCTCCCATGCATGAAGGAAAGATGTTAAACATCCCCCGACCAGGGAGGCATGGGAGGGGACCTGGATCCGAGGGTCATTTCCGACTTGAGGTCGGGGAGCCTCGGAGTGGAATTCCGGCCTCTACATTTTCCACAGCATTGTCCTCTGGGTGAATACGTGGTGGTGGTGTTGGATCATTGTCCTGAAGACCAGTTTCCTGAACCTTACTGGTTTTGAGTGGAGCGATATTGCCTGTGGAAGGAGCGACGAGAACCACCCCCCTCTTTGTTGTGAAGGCCTTTGGGTAATCTGGTTTAAGGTTTTGAGAGTCTCATGCTCCTCCTTAGCTGTCTCAAGCACTTAGTCCACGGCCTTGCCAAACAAGTTGGTCTACTCAACTGGCTTGTTTATTAAGGCTGCTTATGTTTCAGTCTTAAAACCAGAGTTCCTCAACCAAGCGTGCCGTTTAAGTAGTGTACCCTTGGTCAAGGTTAATCACGCTGTTTCAGCAGCGTCCAAAGTGTTTTTCAGAATGTTGTGGTTGATTTGCTGGTCTTCCAATACAATTGCGAGCAGTTTAGCCTGCATTGGTTCTGGGACTTCTTGAAGGCCCTCAACAAATTCCACTGCACATCTGAGTAGCTAGCCAACAGAGTGGTGGTGTTGGCTATTCGGGTGGAGAATGCAGCAGCAGTCGTGACCCTTTTTCCCAGTCCATACAACTTTTTGCCCTCCTTGTCAGGTGGTGCCTCCCCTGTAGACCGGGGGACACCTGCCCTCTCCTCACAGTCGTAACTAACAGGGAATCTGGAGTGGTGTGCACTTTAATGTAAAGGGGGTTGGTAGGAGAAGGGCATAACAACTGCTATACCCTGGGATTAACCACCCTGGTTTGGGCTGGAGTTACAATGAAGGCGCTAGACGTCTCTTAATAGAGTTCAGTAAGGGAATGGCCTGACTGGCAGGAGGCTTTTCCTTCAGTATGTCCTCTACAAAGTCTGAATTCTGCACAGCCTCCCGTGTGGCGATTTGAAAATGTTCAGCCACCTTCTTTAAGATGGCGTTAAACGCCATTTGATCATCCACAGATGAGGCCTGACAGGCTGAGGTGGTAGGAGATGAATCCATACACAAAGCATCGGGGACCAGAGTAGGAGTAGGGGATGCCCAAGGTTGATCAACTGGATGCCTGTCCTCCCAATTGCCCATGGGATCAGCAGGATCATCCATAGGGTCCCCAAAGGTCTCAATCCTTTATATAGGTATTGATAGGCACCTCGTCATCTGTAAGGTCAAAAACATTATGTTCATGAGGATCCTCAAAGGTCCTCTGAAACTTAGCCATATAGTCTTAAAAGGAAGTTCCTCACAAAGCCTCTTGGGAGCAAACCTCTGAGAAATTAAACTTCTCCAGTCTGTCCTTACACCCCTCAAACTTCTCCCTGGTCCATGATGATGAACCAGAGGAGTCCATGGGGAGGAAAGGGATCTTCTTGATGTATTTTCTCTGCAGAACGTCAAGATTTTCCTTCTAAACTCTTGGCTAAAGATACAGTGCTTTCAGAGTACTCTCCGATGTGCGCTTTGGAGCGCTTCGACTTAACCGCCGAAGCAGAACCATGGTTTGTGCGTTTAGTGTGGGAAACTGGTGCGTCCCTGTCGCCGGGTTGCATCATCCCCATAGCAGGACTCGTGTCGTGCCCATAGGGGCCGGGGACCGACGCTGCAGAACGAGTACTTCCCGTTGTAAGGTCAATGGCCTCCGAATGGAGCCTTAGTCATTACTAATCCCTTCGCCACACTCGACGGCTGTAGCGGCGGGGAATTAATTTCGGCCAGCAACATACCATAGGCCACCTGTTAGGGAGAATTCTCAGAAATGTGCCAATTCCCTTCACCTTCGAGACAGACCCCCAGCAACTTTGCTGGATTTTGAGGACTTGATTGTTTAACTTGGAAAGCTTGCGAGCCTTTTCTTCCCACTCTTTCATGTGTTTTGATATGTGTTTTACATTTGTGTTCTCAGATTATGGAGTTTTAGATAACTCCATAGGCATCATCTTTTCATGTGTGTTACACAGCACCCTCAGTGTAATGACACATGGATGTCTTTTAGACTTCCCAAAGGTTTAAATACCTTCTCTGGGATAAACTACTGTTTCCCAGAGAATGTAAAGTGAAATTGACTTTGCTAGTCTTTTCCAAATTCATAGACCCAGCACACACCATCTTACAATGGAGTGCTGGAGGGGTTACATAGTATCCCCTGTGTTTATACTCTCATGTAGCAGTCAAATGCTACCCTTTCCTATTGAAAAGGCTAGTCGCAGTGGTTTTACAACAAACTACTATGATTTTTCTCGACCGCAAACACCAGTAGCTACAAATCATGGGAGCCATGATTGTCAAGATGGCGCCTTAAGCCCCTTTGTTTAAATGGGTTGCAGTCTTTTTTCGCAATTTCTTTTTGGAAAGGTCCTTCTAATGTTTGTCTCTGCGCGCCAAACCAGGTTTGGTCCCTTTGTTCGTATGCCTTTGGCGGGCTTCAGGACTGAAGAACGCCTCTGGCGCCGGAGTGTCTGGGGTGGGCAGGAAGTGAGGGAGGTGCCCGAAACTTCCTGTGCTTAGTCTCCTAGGAGACCCAAATGCACTCTGGCATGATTGGCTGGCTGACTGTCCGGCAAGGACAGCCACCCTGCTCGGTGAGTGGCAGCTAGGCTGGAATGAATGGGAGAGAACTGTTTAAACGGTGAGTCTATTGAGCTGGAAGGCAGAGTCGACCACTGGGACGAAAGAAACGAAGACGAACTGGAAGGGGACGGCTGCTGCAGCCACTGAACCGTTGGTTTGCCCGGTGAAGCCCTGCTGCAGGTCCGAATTGCCAAACTCCATTCGACAAAGAAAGAAGCCGTCCTTGAAGGAGCTTCTCTGAGTTTGTGGGACCAATGAACTCATGAGACACTTGGATACCATTCTTAAGGCTGGTTAGGTTTAACCAGGGAGAGGGACACCAGTTTGTGTTCTTGAATCTACAGCTATTGGAACTGAAGCAACTCCATTTTGTTTGCTTTCTTCAACGATCCCGTGCAGTGCAGAGGACCCCAGACGTCCTCCCTCTTGTCCCCACGCCGGAGGCTCTGGAACAGCAAGATCTACAGGAACTGCCAGGAACCATGACTTCAGCAACATTTGTTTTCTTCATACAAAGGTACTGTGCCAACCTGATTGAGAGAACGCCACTCTGAGAAAGTTTGTGAAACTTTCCAAACTTGCAGGCCTAATCAGCTTCGGACCCTACAAAGAAAGTATATATAATCTATTCTACTTAATTTTGTCCTTTTTGCTCACTGCTAAGTAACTGAACTGCCATTTGGCTCCTTTTTCAGGGGAGCACATACTGTCTCAAAAACTTAGTTTTGTATTGAAGTGTATTGGTCTATAATATGAAGTTGTCTTCTTCTAGTGAAATATTTTATAAATGAATGTGTATATAAATTAAGTGTTTTACCAAGAAACCTTGAGTAGAAGTGTCTACTTGAACCACTGCGATTGAAAGTCCTTTGAGTAACTACTTGTACTGCTCACATTCACTCTTGAGATAAGCCTGGCTGCTCAGCTCGCTACCAACAAACTGTGTGGTACAGACTTATACCAAAGGTTGGTCATGCTTACACACCTGTAGTCCTAATTGTGCGTGGTGGTCCAAGGTACTGCATGCAATTCTGCCTAACACCGCCCACCGCTTCAAACAGCACTCCTTAAGAGTCTTTGGTCGTAGGAGTTTACAGGCCGCCTCATTGTGGTCGAGGGAAAGACAATTGTTGCATACGGTGCTGGTCTTTCCACGGGTATTTCGCCTTACATTAAGAGCAAAATCTAAATGGAGTCCTGTCCATAGCGCAGGATATAGCTAGCGACGACAAACCGAAGGGAACAAAGAGCGGAAAAGGAAATGAATTTTTGAAAAGAATGTGACCACCCTGACCCCACTCTCCCTACTGTAAAAGCCAGCCAGAAGGCGCTGCCGACCACATTAACAGCGGTCGAAATTCCGTCGCCAGCAGTCTTCGGCGGTGGGACAGGAATAATCAGCCGTCGAAGGGCGTGACGAAGAGAATAACCAAAGGTCAAGAGATAATGCAATTTTTATGAAGAGCTGAGCATTAGGGTGACCAGATAGCTGGGTGGGAAAAAACTATCTGAGGGACCTCGAAGCGTGAGGGATTTTGGGTACACTACACGTTACGTTAGGGATAGTGTTACAAGCACGCCCAGGTCGACGGCCCCTTTCGATTCTCGAAAGACACAATGCAATACTCAGCGGTTACCAATGGATGTCGGACTATATGGACAGCATGCGATTCTAAGCAGATTAACAAGCATCAGAAAATGAAAATTCTTTACTTATGGTTTACTCACCTGATGTATTGCATTTGTTTTCTATTGTGTCAATCAATTTAAATAGTACTTATTGACCTGAATAACTTGCTTGTGTATATAAAATAAATATCTGTTTTATTATAACTACAAGTGTGTAAGAGTTTGTTATGTTAAAAGTTCTTGTTAGGGAGAATGTCTATTTCTGTGGCAATTCACTTTAACTTTATAGAACCCAACTCTTTTGCTGGATTCAGGGCTTTTTAATTTTAACTGCTGAGTGAGTGGGACTATTTCTCACTCGTGTTTTTTCTGAACAGGATTTTTGTGTTTCATACTGTTTAATGGAATCTGGTAAACTCCATAGGTATCTGCTTTTTGCAGTCAGACAGCACCTTTTGTGCAGTGCCACTGAGAAGTCCCTTGGACTTCTCTCAATGTTTAACTGCATTTTCCTGGGTGAACTAATGTTCACAAGAAAAGTAAGATGACCCCCGTCTTACTTACCTTTTCCTTTGTGGGTCCAGCACACATCCTCTGGGGCGTACTAGGGAGATTACATGGTAAATGTTATGTTAATTGGCATTTATATAGCACTAATATATCATTGGTATGACCTCAAAGCGCTGGTAGGTTGAACGCCCTCAGGGACCGTAGTCCAGGTCAGGTGAGAGAGTAAGGCGTCATAGGATGTTTGGGTGCACCTATTATATGGGCAGTCGTTGCAATTGCCCGATGGTAGCTTCAGCCTAGCATTAGGTGTGGTGGTATGATATCAGTTGAATGTGTGCAGTCTGGAGGATGGACACCAAGACTGGGCCTGGCTGCGTTAGGCCCATGTAGGACACGTGTGCAGCTAGGCAGGTTTTCGTGGGGTGTAGCTGCGTTTTATTAAAAAGGATGGGGTGTTCATGGAGTAATGCTCATATGTGAGCAGCTAGGCTGAAATTGATAGAGGGGTGTAGCTGCACTCTCATTGTGTGTTGGTGTAGAGAGTAAGCATAGTGATATGGGAGGTGAGTGTTTGGGTGGAGTTATAATCTAAGGAGCTCGCTATTCCGGATTTCAAGCACGTGTTTGCTTAATAGTGACTTAAGCGTATTCAGTGGCATCATTGCTCGGGATCTCATTGAGCATTATCAAGTTCTTCATCGCCATTACGGAAAGACAGGTTTTTAGAGCTTTGTGGAAGGTCATAGTCCTGGGTGCGTCGAATATGTGGGGGGAGTGAGTTCCACAGAGTTGGGGCCAAGATTGAGAGCAGGATCCTCTGACGCTGACCGTGCTAGAGGTTGGAATCACTAGAAAGAGGGCAGTGCTTGATCTTAGGGTGCGGGATGGGAGGTAGGGTTTTATCTTCTCTTGTAGGTACGTTGGGCCCGTTTTGTGCACTGCTCGGTCAGTGATGCAGAGTCCTGAAGGTGGCTCTTTGTCCGATTGAGAGGCAGTGCAGGGTTCGGAGAGCGGGTGAGATGTGGTCTGTGTCCCAGGGCGAGGAGCAGTTTTGCAGCAGCGTTTTGGGCTCTTTGGAGTTGAGCTGGTATGCCGGTGCTCCCAGGTATAGGGAGTTGGCATAGTCCAGTCTCGACATCACACTAGACAACTGTGGCAAGTCTGTTGGGGTAGGCGAGGTAGGGAAAACTGCATCTGAGACGTTTTCAGTGGTAGCAACAGCATTTTGACATGTTGATCTGACAGGAGAGGTTCAGGCCTGAGTCCATAGTGCAGTCTAAGTTTTTGACTTTATCGGGGGTGGGGCAGTCGGGGAGGCAAGGGAGAGGTGGGGGGGTGGGGGGGGCCATGGCAGCGGATGTGGGATAAGGGCAGTATTGCCACACACCATGATTTCAGTTTTATCAGGGTTCAAATAACAGCTTGTTCTGGTCAATAGCACTTTGGATCCTTACCAACTCTGAGCCCCTCTTCCTCGTCCCAGTACTACAGACATTCTGGATCTTGAAGTCACTAATGGTTTGCATAACAGGCTCCGTTTTAATATAGGACATCACTGCTTTAGGGAGAATAGGGGAATCTGGGGTTAAAGAGATCACGAATTCTACATGATATGAGCCCCCTCCCATGTGATCCTCCCACAACCCCCAGGGTCAGTATCAGGTAGCGTCTACCTTCCCATAGGCACATGAGAGAAGGCCATTAAGGGGTTTTCAGTGATGATCTCGCTGGATTCATCACAATGTGTAGAATTGAGGGTTAAGTGACGTTATTTCTGGATACTAGTTTAGCAACATGAAATGTCTACCGCTGTGAAAACCATGCACTTTTCTCATAATCTGTGTGAAGATAAATGCACCATCCAGGTAGTTTCCATAACAATCCATATCCTCCATTTGTGCTAGTTTGTGTACCTTCCATGATGTTGCCATGCTTGAGCATGTATCCAAATGTTGTATCTATCCTTTTCAGATGTCTCCCAATCTGTTTCCTGTGTGCAGGCTACCTGCTTTGCTGGCTTCTAAACGCATAATTGTAAACATTCTCAGATATTATGCACCTCCTTTGTTTTTCATCTGCACCGAGGCTGTGGTATGTGTACTTTTGTCATAGGGCTACACTCATTATCGACTACCAATGATGTATTTGTTATCAGGCCGCAAAATTTGCACTCCCGGCTAGCCGTTGGCTAGTGATGATTGACGCTTGTCGAGTAGGAAATAGTGTGCTTTGTGTATGTAGAGAGCTGATGGGGTAGTGGCTTTTTATGCTTAGCTAGTAGCTTAATATTTGAAATGTTTACCCTGGATCGATATGCCACATATTTATTCTTCCGATTCCAGCAAGGAGAAAGGGGTGCCCATGGACTTTAAGGGGGCTCCCTCGCTTATTTGGATTGGTGCCAGGGCAGCATATCAAGCTACGCGTTGCAAGTGGGATGAAGGGGGTTGAGGGGAGAGATTCTTGGATCCCTTAACATCTTTTTTTTTTTCGGGTGGGGCCCAAATATGTCTGTCCAGACCCCCAAAAACCCTTACCATAGCCCTGCTTTGGCTATAACCCGAGTGTCCGACTGTGATGCTGGAAAGGCATCAGAGGGACAGGGCCTCTGAATCCCTGCCCTTTATTGCTTTTTATCATGTGTTCAGTCTTGATTTCCAGGCAGGAGTTCATGTGGGACTCCTGGCCTGGCAGTGCGGCTCTTCCACTTGTTGGGTTGGTGAACAGACCCTTGGGCTACCCTTATGGCACCCATGGGTGGGCGTATGACCCTGTACTCCTAGTGTATGTTTTTGGGCACCCGTGTGTGGCCCACAGAGCAGGGTACGGGCTGGTGGCAGCTCCGTGCTGAATTGCAGGTGCCCTGCGCCTCCTCCATTTTGGGATGTCCAGGCCCCGTCATTGGAATACGTGTATTCCTGATGGAGACAGATGGCACCCGTGGCCTCCATCGCCTGTAACCTTACTTTTCCCAAAGTTCCGGGAACCCTTCTCCCTGACTGGCTGTTGGGTGGAAGTTCCATAAGGTATTGCGGCGAAGTCCTGGCCAGACTGGCTGAGCCTTCACAATGACTACGTTGAGTACGCCCAAGTGGGACCTGGGTGAATGGGGTGTGTGACGAATATGCATTCTGTGTTACGGGTGTCTAGTATCTGGTGTTCAGCACAATGACAGACAGCCCTGCCCGAAAATGGTAGGAATGCTGTGTGAAGGGCTGAATGGCAGAGTGCTTCTCCGAATCCACATTCCGTGTTGTGAGTGTCTGGATGGAGAAGAATAGCCTGTGAGCCGATTGGCTGCCTGACTGCCTGAATGCCCTTCTGAGTGATTGGTTGCCAGAGTGAGACCCCAGCAGAGTGAATGGGAGATCAGGAACAAGTTACTTACCTGTAACCGTTGTTCTCCAGCATGGGTCTGGCATGGATTCACATGCTCATGAATATTCCCCGTCGTCAGGCTGGGAATCCTCGGTAAAGAAAAAAATCAGTATCAGTTTCGTTTCTGATCTGTCTCTTAGTAGTAACCAATCACTGATCTCTGGGTCATACTGCCCCCAGCCAATGACTGCCCTCTCCCTAAGCCCCGCCTCTGGCAGCCATCCTCAGATTTGGTAGCACGCCAAGTGGCAGTATGACCAAGTGAAGAGCCGCAGAGGGGTAGGTGGGAGGGTTCGCATGTGAATCCATGCCAGACCCATGCTGGGGAACAGTTACAGGTAAGTAACTTGTTCCTTCTCCAGCATGGGGTCTGGCATGGATTCACATGCTCATGAATAAAAGAATACATAGCAGTATACACATGCACAACCACGGGAGGTGGCAAAGGCTCAACATCAAGCATTACATCCAAAACTCAACATTAAGCAATTCTTACCTCCTCACCAGGCTCACCTTAGGCGAACAGGTTGCGCAGCACTGCTTGGTCGACCCTGGACTCCTCCCTGGAGTCCCTTTCGACGCAGTAGAATCTTGTGAAGGTGCGCGTCAACCTCCACGTAGCAGCCCTGCAGATGTCCAGCAGGGGCACACCAGACAGGAACGCCGTGGTAGCAGCAATTGCTCTAATCGAATGGGCTCTCGGACGGTCGGGCAGCGGTCGGTTTGCCAACCGGTGACAGTGCATGATGCAGCCGGAGAGCCATCTGGAAATCGAAGTCTTCGAGAGAGCCTTCCCTTGATTCACAGACCCAAAGTTCACAAACATTTGTGACATCTTCCGAAAACTCTTTGTACGGTCCACATAGAACTTGAGCGCTCTAGCTACATCCAGCGAGTGCAAAGTCCTCTCGGCCGGCGTCAAAGGCGACGGGAAGAAAACTGGTAACACCAAGGGCTCGTTGAGGTGGAAGTCCGACGGCACCTTGGGCATGAAGGAGGGGTGCGTCCTCAGCACCACCCTCGTGTCATGAAAAGTCAAGTATGGAGGCTTGCAAGATAGGGCCTGGATCTCTCCCACTCGTCGTGCGGAGGTGATGGCCACGAGGAACGCTGTCTTCCATGACAGGAACTTCAAAGGCGCCGAATGCATAGGCTCGAATAGGGCCCCCATGAGCCTGGTCAGCACCACATTAAGCTCCCACGCCGGGGCAGGAGTCTTCACCGGCGGGAACGATCGGAATAGTCCCTTCATAAATTCCTTCACCAGGCGATGAGACCCCAAGAACGCCCGTCCCGTAGTCCTGGTATATCAGGAGATGGCAGCCAGATGTATTTTGATGGAGGCGTGAGCCAGACCAGCTTTGGCCAGCGACAGTAGGTACGGCAGCACTTGAGGGGCCGTAATCCGCAGAGGGTTAATCTTCTGTGCACGGCACCAGACAGAGAACCTCTTCCCTTATGACCGTAACACGAGAGTTGAGGATGCCCTGGCTTTTGCAAGAACCTCTCTGCAGTCAGCCGGGATATCGTACCCTCCAAACTCTAGTGTTGCAGAAGCCAGGCCTGCAAGTTCAGCGACTGTGGGTCGTGATGGAGAATGGCGCCTCCTTTTCTGGAGAGAAGATCCGCGTCCGCCGGCAGCTTGACTGGTGGGGACGTTGACAAGTCCAGAAGGTCCGGTAACCAGATCTGCCTCAGCCACGCCGGTGCGACGAGGATCATTCTGCACCTGGACTTCTTGTGCTGGTTGATCGGGCGGAGCAGCAACGGCGTGAACGCGTATAGAAACAGGCCGTCCCAGGGGAACGAGAAAGCATCGCCCATGCACCTCGGCTGCGGGAACCTGCTGGCGAACCTCTGGCACTTGGAGTTCGTCGCCGTCGCGAAAAAAGGTCGATCCGGGGTTTGCCCCATCGTCGAACAAGCCGATCCACCTGGTCCTGACGTAGTTCCCACTCGTGGCACGAGCGCGAGTGAGTCGGCGATGGTGTTTTTTATTCCTGCCAAGTGGAAGGGAACCAGAAACATACCCTGGGCGACGGCCCAGTGCCACAGATCCCGGGCCTCCTTGGATAGGGCTGTGGATCTGGTGCCCCCCCCCTGCTTCCGTATGTAGAACATTGTGGTGGTGTTTTCGGTGCAGATCCTCACCACTTTGTTCTTGAGGGACGGGAGGAACGACTTGAGCGCCCAGAACACTGCTCGGAGCTCCAGAAAGTTGATGTGGAGAGACCTCTCCTCCGGGAGCCAAGGGCCTCTTGCGTGGAGATCTCCGGTGTGGGCCCCCCAACCCTCCAGAGAGGCATCCGTTGTCACCGTCTCCTGAAATGCCGGTGTTTGAAAGTCCGTGCCTGTAGTGAGGTGAGCACGGGTACCCCACCATAGGATCGCCCGACAGAATTCCTCGTCGAGAGGGATCCTGTCCTCGAAGCAGCCCGTCGCCTGAAACCAGCGAGCGTCGAGGAACTCTTGTAGCAGACGCATCCGAAGTCTGCACAGAGGTACCAGATAGATGCATGACGACATCATCCCGAGGAGGGACTTGATGGACCTCACCCTGGCCACGTCTGTGGCTAGCAGGCGCCGCACCTTGCCCAGGATGGTCTTCGTCCTCTCCTCCGACGGGGAGGCCAATTGACCCACTGTATCCAGCTTCGCTCCCAGAAACAGTGCTTCTTGCGACGGAACCAGTTGGGATTTGGGGTAGTTGATGGCGAACCCCAGTTCCGTGAGCAGCCGGACGGTCCTTGCCGTGTGTTCGACAGCAAGTTCTCTTGTCCTTGCACGGATTAGCCAGTCGTCCAGGTAGGGGTAGACGTGGATCCCCTGCAGGCGCAGCCGCGCCACCACTGGTGACAGGCACTTGGTGAATACCCTGGGTGCTGACTTTAATCCGAAGGGCAGGGCTCTGAATTGGTAGTGGTGTCCCTGAACCACGAACCTGAGAAACTTCCTGTGCCTTTTTAGAATGGGGATATGGAGAAGAGGGCGCTAGAGAGCCACCCAAGATGGCCGCTTCCTAAGAGAGCTCCGTGGGGCTCAAATGAATCCTGTGTAATCGCTGCTACTGTGATCGCTGAATCGTCCCAGTTTACTGTTGTGTGCATCCACAATGTCCCGCGGCCCATTTTGAGATAAATCTCGTATCTGACGGGCAACCAGAACTCGAGATACACGTCCACGGATTTGAGGCCTGCAGACCGCCTGGCGGCGAGGGAGGAGTCCCCCCAGGTGCTCGCGCTGCCATACAAGGCGAGCTCGGTCGGTGGGGCTGTGCACCGAGCCGCTCAAGAGGGCGGGTAGACGTGTGCGGGACGGCACCAGTGAGACAGAACGATCTCCGTCCCCGCAGCGGCCTGGTGGGAGACCAACGGCACAGCGACTTGGGGTACTGGAGTACCGTGAAGACCCAGGTAGGAGAACGCTGCTGTGTGCGCACTTGGCGACGCGACCGCTGGGCGGAGCGGCGACGCGACCGCTGGGCGGAGCGGCCCGCTCCTCCCGCCCTATACGGGCTCCCTGTGGGATCGACCCGAGGTCTGGGGCATCCCGACACAGACGCCGAGGAGAGGGAGCGGTCCCCCGCGAGGTCTCCGGGCGGGAAGTGCCAGTTGCTGTGGAGCCCCTTCCAGCATGCACATACAGGCGGGATACCTCTGGGTCACCAACCCACAAGCCCCCAGTTACAACGGAACACAGGCATCCTACGCCAATCTCCGATCTACGACCCCGTCATCCAGTGGCGGAAACAGTGAGCCGCGGCGCCGTGAACCGGACCCGCCGTGCGGTGGGGGACCCCACGCTCTGGTCCGCACGCTGCCGGCTGAATAGAGCCACCCCCAAGGCCAACCCAACCCACTACAGAGACAGCGTGCGACGAATCCTGCATCCGCATCACTCCGGTGAGCGGGCCGAGTGTCGCGGACCACCGGCGCAACCAGAAGCGAAAAAAGTACCTGGCTCGACCGCTGGCCTTCTACAGGGAGCGCAGAGGCGGGGGAGAGCACTGCCCGCCGCACCCACCAAGATTGTGAGCGCCCTTTCAGGAGAGCACCAGCGTGCCTCGCTTGACCCAGATCCTCTGTGGAGAGCACCAGCTGCGCCTCGCCCACCGTGTGCACCCGGTGGCATCTGTTAAACGGAGAGCGCACAAGTCCTTCTACAAAGCATCGTAGCACCGTTGATATCTGGGTCCGACCAGGTACTTTCACCGATCTCCAGAATTAACCGCAGCCTTGGCTACGAGCATCTCCCCAAGCCACCATGGGGAAAATAGACAAGACCCAAAAGAAGCTACAGTTTGAAACTAACTCCCAGAACAAACCCGCAGCCAGCGATAGGCCTGAATCCCCTATACCAGATGCGGGATCCACGGAGGAACAGACACCACATCTAGATATCAGAGAGATCCTGATGGACCTGAAAGCCGGCATCAGCGGCCTGGGATGCAAATTGGACACCCTTTCAACAAAAGTAGATCAGCTCCAACATATACTTGATAAGCAGGCAGACAGGCTTGACAATGTGGAACGGCGAGTGTCTGACCTGGATGACGGAACGGCGGCGCTGACCTCTCGTGTCTCCATACTTGAAACCCAGATGAAGGTAGTGTGTGCCAAAAATGAAGATTTAGAGGGCCGTTCCCGAAGGAACAACATCAGAATCATTGGAGTGAGAGAGCGACAACTTCCAGGTAAAATGGAGGATTTTGTGGAACAGATGTGCATGGCACTTTTCGGAAAAGAAACGCTGTCTCAGCTGTTTGTCGTAGAAAGAGCACATAGGATCCCGAACACCAGGCCGGCACCAGGCACGCACCCAGGACCAATAATAGCATGATTGCTAAACTACAAAGACCGCGATGCGGTGCTCCAGGCTGCCAGAGTCAAAGTGAAACTGCAATACGACGGCGACTCCATTCAGTTCTTTCCTGATTTTTCCCAAGCAGTGCAAGCACAGAGGAAATCATACAACTGTCAAGCGGCACCTGAAGGATAATCAAATCCTCTACTCCATGTTGTATCCAGCGAAACTCCGTATTCAGCATGGAGGGAAAGCACAATTTTTCAATACCCCCGAGGAGGCCAGCGACTATCTAGACCGGGCCGGCTGTAGGCCCAGTGGGAACAACCCGAGACCTCGTCGCGAGGATCGAGCGAAGAGACCCCCCCGTAATACAGGACTCCAGTTATGGGGGAGTCGATGTCAACACACCCTCATTTTCAGCCACTATGATCACCACAGGAACGTAATCCTGTTGTGAATAGAAGCCCGGCACCCTCTTGGTAGGCTACTAACGCCCCTAGCGCAGCAATGTTTGCAGCAACGTTTCTAAGGGAGGGACTACAGTGGGCCAGTTGGGGGTTGCCCACACAAGGGAGGGATTCTGGAGGGAGGGAAAGTAGTAATAGGGAACCGCCATCTGCTCAATCAAGAACCACCACAACCTCATACCTCACCACAAGATCACAAATCCTTGCTGAGACAATGAACAAACTCGATCTCCGGACGAATTCCACCGAACACGTCCAACACAGCACCCTCTACCCACCTGTCACCTAGTGCCGCCGCTTAAAGTTGCCACATGGAACATCCGAGGTGGCAATCAACCAACAAAAACCAGGAAAATCCTCCAATACCTCAGGAGACACAAAGTCAGCATAGCCATGCTACAGGAGACCCACCTTCTTCCTTCCGTGGAGCCACAATGGCCCCGGTCATGGGGATGCCATAGGTATTTCTCATCATATTCATCCTACGCCAGGAGGGTGGCCATCTTAATAGACAAGAGAGACAACTTCAGTCTGAGTCCAAAAAAGACACGGAAGGGAGAGCAGTGTTGGGTAAAGGGCCTCCTAGCTGGGAAAGAAAACGTTCTTATAAACTCATATGCTCCTAATACCGACGGACCAAACAATTTTGATTGGATCATGACGCAACTCGGGAAAGAGGACACTGCAACAATAATCTGGGGAGCAGACCTCAATACACCACTAGACCCCAGAATAGATAAGTCCCATAACACGACAAGTAGACCGTCCAAAGCGAGTCTCCAAGTCAAAGAAATATGCCACACTTTCGACCTGATAGACACGTGGAGACACTCCAACCAAGACGCCAGAGAATATACATTCCACTCGGCGGTTCATAACACCAGCTCCCGCATCGACTATATTCTGACATCAGCCTTCAGCTCATTCGACTAGGGACCTGGGCAGATCCATCCACGCTCCTTCTCAGACCACTCGATGGTAACACTAGAACTCACGTCATCAAATACATCACCACCTAGGTACAACTGGAGGCTCAAACCAGGCTCACTAGCAGACTCAGTGTTTGCAATGGAACTGTAGCAAGAACTTGCGTCCTTCCTGGAGACTAACCAGTTCTCAGTCAGCTCCGCCGGGACCTTGTGGGAGACATTAAAGTGCTTTGTCCGCGGAATATGTATGGCAAAGGAAAATGGAATCCTGAAATTGATTCGCCGTGAGCTGGCAGAGACTGAAAAACGTCTAAAGCAACTCGAAATCAAAAACGACACCTCAAGTGAACCACAGACCCAAGCAGACTTGAAAGGAGAACTAATAAGATTCAAAGAGCAAGCGGAACAGGAACGGAAATTTCTCGGTCACAGGCACCAGATCCGGCAATATGGTGAGGGCCAGAAGCCGGGAGCGCTGCTGGCCCGGCTGCTGAGAATTGACAAAAAACCCACTCGGGTGGAATACATCCGTGATGCCAATGGCTAAAGAGTCTACACGGAAGGAGGCATTGTCGAGGTGTTTCGTAAATTTTTATCAGGACCTATACAGCTCCGAAGGCGGCGCCGACCCCGAATTGCTCCAAGACTTTCTAAACGACTCCGAACTGTACTGAGTGGCCGAGGAGCTATGTGAACCCCTGAACGCTCCAATAACGTTGGAAGAAATCCATGAGGCAATCAAACAGCTCCCGAACACCAAGGCACCCTGTCCAGATGGGCTCACCGGAGAATTTTATAAAGCACACGCGACTATCATAGCTCCTATACTACTTCAGGTCTACGAGGAAGCCACAGAGCGGGGAATTCTTCCACCTACCCTTTGAGAGGGCACTGTGATACTACTACACAAAGAGGGACAACCCCCTGAAGATTGTACATCCTATAGACCGATCTCTCCGATTAACCTGGACAACAAGATTCTGGCCAAAATCCTAGCAACGCGATTACTTCCTATAATGCCAGCACTTGTGCTGGGTGATCAAGCCGGGTTCATCTCGGGACCCAACACGACATATGGCATCAGGAGGCTTTTCGGCGTCATTGAGGCACTGGATCCGACACAGCAGGCAATAGCTGTGCTTCTAGACGCCGAGAAGGCCTTCGACTCTGTCGAGTGGCCCTTCCTTTTTGCAACGCTAAAACAAATGGGGCTAGGGAATTTCTTCCTTAAGTTGGTCTCACTGCTCTATAACAACCCGACATCCTTTATCAGTCTTGGCAATACTAGATCCCCCAGCATCAGACTAGACCGTGGTACGAGACAGGGATGTCCCCCCTCAGCCCTTATCTTTGCCCTGGTGATGGAGCCCCTGGCTTCCAGGCTGAGAGAGCACCAAATACACCGAGGCCTTACACTATGTCCCCACAAACTAGTGGTTTCCCTATATGCTGATGATTTAATGCTGTTTGCCAGCGACCCCCAAAACAACCTTAACCCGATAATGCGCCAAGTGATCAGCTTTAGCCAAGTCTCTGGCCTCAAAACTAACCATTCAAAATCAGTGGTGCTCCCACTAACTCCGAATACCATTGAATTCACAGATGATCACGGCTTCAAGTGGGAGAACTCAAGGGTCCGTTATTTAGGCATTTATATGTCCCTTAGTCATAACGACATATTCAAGGACAACTATGTGGCAACACTTAACTCCTTACAAGAACGGGTCCAAAAGGTGGAGATCTCTCCCGTTGACGCTCTGGGGTAGGGCCTCACTCATCAAAATGGTTGTACTTCCCAAACTCCTTTATCTATTCACGAATATTCCGATACTTCTCCCAAGGGCATTTTTCCAAAAGTTCAAAAGCCTCGTATTGTCACTTCTATGGGCAGGGAAACCAGCACGAGTAGCATACAAAACATTAACCTTACCCACATCAAGTGGCGGCCTCGCACTTCCAGATATGGAAAAATATTACTGGGTAGCTCAAGCACAATTTCTAAGTCACTGGTACACTATACACTTCATACGTCCATATGTTCAGGTGGAACGTGCCCTCGCATCTCCTAACCTGCTGCGAGCCGTCATTATCAGCCACATCCCAGTACCACATAACACGCTGAACACGGTATTATCCACCTATGCAATCTGGAAAAAGATTGCACAGAAGTATGATGTGAACATAAGGTTCTCCCCCATGCTGCCAGCCAAATTTATCCCGGGTATCCCCCTAACAGCGGAGAAAGTATTTCTCAATTGGCTCGTCAAACTAAACATCCAATCTCTCGGTGACCTCTTCCCCGAGGGTGTGTTCCTGACTCCGCAAATAGCCAAAGAAAGGGGAGGTACCACTTCATTAGACAAGTTTCTATACTTCAGACTACGATACACATTGCAAGGTATGTTCCCATCATTCCCTAAACAACCTGCAACGTGGGACCTACTCCACAACGTAATTCAGGCGAAAGGTGAAGGGAGGCTAGTGTCATTACTATACAAATCTCTACTAACGGACACGGCCATTGCTGACCCCCGAACAAAGGCAAGGTGGGAAACCGCTATTCAGGCAACAATCCCCGAGGCGGATTGGTCATACATTCTCCGTCAGACCCAGAAGGTCGCACTAAATACACGCTATAAACAAATTCACTTTAATTTCTTACACCAGACCTACCACACTCCAGCAAAAAGCCATAGACGCCACCCAGAACTGTCACCACAATGCTCGAGGTGCGGCGCCGCTGTCGCTGATTTCATGCACTTAGCGTGGGATTGCCCCGGGGTACATCGCTTCTGGGCTTCTGTCCTACAAACCACAGCAGAGGTGGTGGGTGAGGAGTTACCCCCTGCCCCACTGGTGGCATTTCTTGGTTTGACCAAAAACCTACAACCTGCATTGAGGAAACTAGCAGCCCTTTTGCTGGTTCTGGCACGCAGGAGGGGCGCAATGGCATGGGGCCGTGGCCCTGCCCCCACAGTCTCAGCATGGAAAAAAGACATCCTATATTGTCAGGACATGGACACCGAATTCATACGGACATTACCGCTACATGCGCGTCCCCCCGACATTTGGGGCCCCTACACATCATACTTGTTAAGCACCGTCGTGTCACCAGACCCCCAAACTCAAGCTCCATGTTCAGTAGTGGAAGGTGAAACCCAACCAAGGAGGTCGCAAATAACTGACCAAGATAAGGGGAACCAGCAATGAACTAAGAACTGCTTCGATGTGTGGTGGGGGGAGGGAGGAGGTATCATGAGCTAAACAGATGGCACGTTGTACTTGTTATGATTGCACCCGGTTGGTGCAAATGTTTGTGTCCGAAGTTGTAAAACCCAAAAATAAAGTTTAAAAAAAAAAAAAGAATGGGGATATGGAAGTAAGCATCCTCCATGTCCAACGACGATAGGAAGTTGCCCTCCTCCAGCTGTCCCAGCACGTGCTGGAGGGTGACCATCCTGAATTTCTGCGCCTTGATGTATTTGTTTAACCGACGCAGGTCCAGGATGGGGCGCAAACCGCCCGTCTTCTTTCTGAAGAGGAAGTACCTCGAGTATACTCCGGAGCCCCGGAGCCTCCTGGGGACGAGCTCAATGGCACCTTTCTTGAGCATTGCCCTTACCTCCAACAGCAGTTGAGGGACGTGATTCTCCTTCCTGGCCACGGGAGGAATGCAAGGGAACTTTTGGAATTCCAACGAGTGCCCGTTGGCCAGGGTGTCACCCAACCGTCGGTGGAGATGGACTCCCACACGCTGACGAACTTCGTCAGCCGGCCTCCCACCAGGGTGCTTCGGTGGGGGCCCGACTACACGGCCGGGTCAGTCTTGCTTGGAGGCAGCCTTGCCGCCTTGGCCTCCATGGCGACGACGGCGGGATCCCGCTTGCTTGCTGCAACCTCTGTAGGCCTCCTGGGAAGAGGAGCGGGCCACCTGGCGGTAAGTGGAAGAGCCACCGCTGGATCCTTTCGAGGCACCCAGTTTGACTCCGGAGCTCCGAAAGGGCCATCGTCGTTGAAGTACCCCTAGGGCCCGGACCATCTCCGAGTTGGTCTTGATGGCCTGGAGAAACTCGTCCACAGCCTTACCAAAAAGGTTGTTGCCGAACGGCATATCCAACACTCTGGTCTGGGCGTCCTGGCGAAAGTCTGTCGCCTTGAGCCATCCTCGTTGTCGGAGGCAAACTCTGTTGCCCAATTGGCGAAATCCAGTATCGGCAATGTCCGTTGCCACCGTTATGGCGTGATCCGACGCCACCTTGCCTTCCTGCAGAATTTGTAGGGCCTCGGCCCTCTTGTCAGGTAAAAAGTCTAGCAGGGGAGCTATCTTGAACCAGAGCTCCCTGTCGTAGCGGGCCACGATCCCTAAGGCATTGACCGCCTTAATCGTCGTAGCTGCCGACGAGATGACTCGTCGTCCCATGGATTCCAACTTCTTGCCCTCGCTGTCTGGCGGAGAAGTGGAAGTTGAAGCCGCCACACCCGCGGCTTTCTTCTTAGGCGCTGCCGAGACAACAGAGTCTGGCGTGGGCTGGGCCCTGAGGCACAAGGGGGGGTGGCATCGGGGACTCGGTACTTCTTCTCATACCTGTCCCTCTTGGCGGGTGTCGTGGAAGGGTTGAGGACAGCAAGCCCCTCGTCCCAGATGTTGTTGAGCAAAGGCACCGCGAGGACCGTCTTCCTCTTGGCCTCTCGTCGTTGGTAAAGAGACCCTTCCTTTTTTTGTTCTTCAGGGCAGAGCTGGAAGAGCTCGGATGCCCTGGTTATCATGGCGTGAAAGGAACCAATTTAGTCGGCTGGAGAAGCCCGAGGGGGTGGTGGAGTGGATGGGTGATGACGGGATGTCCGTTGTGTCATCGTCGGTCTGCGTCGCTGTATCTGTCGTTGTATCCTCTCTAGGGTCCGGCGAGGGGGATGAGGGGTCCACAGGCCTCACGGGCACGAAGGGCGGAGAGGGGTGGACTCTCCTCCGCTTGTTCGGAGGGTTTCCTCGACGGTCCCGGTTCTGGATCCTCCGTCGGGGTCCGTGGTAATCTCGTCCTTATCTCGGTACATAAGGATTGGATCGCCAACAAAATGGCCACCGAGATATCCTGGGGCTCGGGTAATGGCTGCGACGCGCTCCACTGGGCCCACTTCGTCGCCATCTTCGATCACGTCAGCGGGGACCATCCCCTGGGGTCGAACCTTCTCCAACCTCTCATTGAGGCCTATGAACCTCTCGTTGAGGCCCTTCTCGGTTACCACCAGCTCCTCCTCAGAGGCAGATTCCGAGTCTGTAATGGCCACCGGCCCCCGCCCCTCTTTTTCCGCCAGGGACTTCACGGGGGTAGTCTCGGCCGGCTTCGGCTGGATCAAAGCCCTCACCACCTTAGGTGCGTCCTGGGCCTTGGCCTTGGGGGGAGGGTCAGCGCCTCACTCCCCCTTCGAGATAGACGGGGGCCGCTCCAGCAGCTTACCCGTGTTCTCGGACTTACTCTTCCCCGAACCAGAGCGCTGGCTCGTGGTTGAACGTGCCGTGGAAGTCTCGCCCTGCCTGCCAGCCGAAGAGCCCGACCTTTCGGCGCTCCCGGTGCCCGCGGTGCTTGGCCTTCTGTTGGGCCCCCGTCGCCGGGGTGCCCTCACAGGACTTAGAAGCCCCTCAGACTTTTCTTCGCCTTCTCACCTGCTGTGCCCTTCTCCAGCCAGGTGGCGAAGCGGGAACGACGATCTTGTTTGTTCCGTTACAAAAGGTTCTTGCAGAACGCACAGTCCTTCACGTGCGTCTTGTCCTCATGAAGGCAGTAGAGACATCGCAAATGCTCGTCCTCCTTGAAAACGTTTTGTAATCCGCATCCAGGGCAGCACCTTAACAGCTTAGATCCGGACATCGAGCTTCCCTTGTCCTGGGCCATGTTCGTTGAGGTAGGCCGCAGATCTTCCGAAATCCTCTAAGAAGCGTAAACTCGACGAAAACCTCACCCTTGAGGGGCGTAGAAGAATTTCGAAACAGGTCCCCGTTATCGGAAGTAGAAACGGTGGAGCTTGAGGCTCGATTAAACCGAAAAAATGAGAAAATCTCCTGAAAGCGTGAAAATGCAGCAAAAACTCGAGAGCTAAAGCACGAGGACTCCCAACACTTGAGCGTGCGGTACAAATCTGAGAATGGCTGCCAGAGGCAGGGCTTAGGAAGAGGGCAGTCATTGGCTGGGGGCAGTATGACCCAGAGATCAGTGATTGGTTACTACTAAGAAAGACAAATCAGAAACGAAACTGATACTGATTTTTTCGTTACTGAGGATTCCCAGCCTGACGGGGAATATTCATGAGCATGTGAATCCATGCCAGACCCCATGCTGGAGAAACAGTATATCTCAGGGCCTCTCACTGCTATGAATCGTTCAGAAGCTGAAGTTGAAACTGATGCTCAACTTTGAAACCCACTGGATGAAGAAGAAATGCTGCTGCTGCTGTCCTTTGCTAATCTGAAAGCTGCTGGGCCTTCAAGGAACTGATCCAAGAGAGGGCCTGACTAGGAGACCTCTTCCCGAGCTACGAGGGACCATTGTGCGCCTGCTGATCTTTGCCAAAAGCTCCCTGGTAAACAGACCTACGAAAGGCTGCCCACCGGAGAAGGGGACCACTGAGGAAAACAAAGAAGCACCGGACAGCCGTCCAACGTTGCCGACCGGAGCCACAGTGCTCCCTTTGCCTAAGACATTTGATCCAAGGTCTCCCCCTTGCTCATTGTAACGCTTGCCTGGACTCCTCAGGAGCATAATACCCAGCCTGTGGACCTAATACCTTGGAGCCTTTAGGAATCTTTTTCTGTTGAACAAATAATAGAAATGCTAGAACAACTATTAACCGAGATAATGCTACATGAGATGTGTATTCCCTTACATCACCCCCTTCTAAATTTAGGACTGCATTCCCTTCTCACCCGTTTATTATTGTGGAGCTCTCCATCCTGCTTTTATACAGGGGTGCAGTGAGATGGAGAAACAATGGTAACTTGGGTTGCTGATGAACTCTATAGCTTCTTGCCTTGAAATGTCTATTCTTTTAATAATGAATATTTGGGTAAGTAAGCAGGTGAAGATACTGTAATCTTTAAGGGCTTGAGCTGATTCCTACGTTGGAGAGCTCTCTAATTACTTTTGTTATTTTTCTCTTTTTCGCAGATTCTAGGAATTTGAGAAAAGAATTATGGGTGCGGAGTTATTCAGGATGAGAAAACGTACGTTTGCCAAAACGGAGTAACTGCAGCCTTAAAGATGGAGCGCGGTAACAACTGTGGTGTGAAAACCTTAAGAACTTTCAGGTACATAAACGCTTATAAAACATCTTCTCTGTTAAACTGTTAAGTTTGTTCTTTAATTAAATACCTCTTGTGTTGTCTGCAGGTTTTCGGAAAGCTGAGAAAAAAAACCTTCGGAAGATGCGGTGGCTGCGGTAGAAACTTATGACTGAAGGTACTGCGGCTGCGAACAAATAATTGTTTGCACTAAGAGAACAGCATCAGACATAACTTCTGTTAGGTAAGTCTCTTCTGTGAACTATGGTACTTTGTAGCTTTTCGTAAAACTAATGTCTCCATTATCTCCTTTCACAGGTTCTGTGAGGAGAAACTCCAGTAGCGTTGCCCGCCGTCAGCGGAGCAGACGCGAAGGGCGCGTTCCAGCGGAGGCAGGGCTTAAGTAGCTCCTCTGCAAATATGAATAGAACCGTGCTGTTACTTTTAAATGGTTTTTTGAGGTGGCCATGTTAAGTGTATGAAATTACTGTTGATCACAGGAGTCTATGGCAGTGTATCTCTGGATGATTTAAATGCCATATGTGCCAGGCTAACACCCACCTTTGACCTGCTGATTGCTATAATGTTCCCTGCTTGGCCCGACTGCCTGAATGAGGACTATGCTCACTGACTGGGATCATGAAACACATCTTAGTCGACCGATTTCTTCCTGCCGGAGAAAGTCAAGGCCACCTACGACCAAGGAGAATCCGCCGGTGGGTTTCCCGCCACCCGAAGACCTCAGACAAAGCTACTGAAGCAAGTCGTAGTCCCGTCCCATTCGCAGACGCCGACGAACCGACACCCTTGCTGGGCCAAAGATCTTAATTGACTCTTTGCGGCAACAAACACTCGGTGCACCGCATTCCTCAGCTTGCAGGACGTTTTCGACCGATCGTCAACAAGCACTGTAAGAACCGAAGCAGCCGCCGCAACAACAGTGTTCACCCTTTTTCCTCGTGGGATCTCGACGAGCCGCTCAAGAAGGATCCGTCGACCTGACGTCAAACTCTGCGATTCCACGTACATTGGGGTTGTAGAACTATTTAGAAGGAAATACGACTCATATTGAACAATATATGGACTGGGCTTGTACGATATATATTTATTTACAGGTTGCCCAAGTGGGGGGATCCTCATACAGAACTGTGCCTGATGGTAGGGGCTCCGTAGTCTGCCGATTGTTTTAACCAACTTCTTTTCCTCCTAGGTCTATTGTTGGTTCTCTATTTCTTGATTTGTGTGACATTTAAACTAAGTACAGTTGATGCACTTTAATGAAATCTGATAGTAATTGTGGTACCACGTAGAACTGTGTATATATTTGCCATTGTAGATTAACTGAGCACAAAGTGAGTTATTGTGATTGTATATATAACCTTGAACCTTAATTATATAAAGACTGTTTTCACTAATAGAGTGTGTGGACATTCCTTTGTGGGTGCTTCGGGACAACACAGTACTTGAGAAGCAGCCTGCATCACCTCCTGAGAGCTAAGCCTCGATTGCTCGCCACGATACCAATAATAGAGAATCTTGGCTGGGGTCCTCTGTGCCTCTCTGCCATATAGAGGGCAGGAGTACAGAAACCCCCCTCCAGTCTTTACACTGACCACCTGAAGCCACCCAAAGGTGACATTTTGCATGGCATGCAACCATGCCCAGCAGGCCTTCAACCATTTATTTGTTTGGCATTTACTTGTTTAGTGTTTTGTAGCGTACATCCTACAGCTTCTGGCAGTGGCCACAGAGCATGGCCTACAGAAATTGGCGAACCCAGTACTGCAAAGGCTTTCAAAAGCAGCATAGTGCAGCACTCTAGTCCTCCCCCATCCCGGCACATGGTAGGGCAAGAGGTGCAAGGAGGGGTGCAATATGAATCCAAGAACAAAAAGCAATCTGTAGTTTTTTGGTGGGCCCAAACATACAGCCTTTATTTGCTTCCCTCATGGTACACCACAGATCCTGCAGGCCCTGTTTTGTCAGCTGCCTGGTGCCCTTGGACCCCCTCTTCACCATCCGCAGAGTACCCCCCAACCCCCACCATGATGCCGCTCTACATCTTTCTGCGGGCCCTGCCACCTGATCTACACCCCACAGGTACTCCTGTCTGCCTGGTGCTCCTCTGCAACCTGGGGCGCACTGCTGCCCGCAACAAAGACCCTCAGTGTCATCTGCGGACCCTCTTCTACACCCACTTTCCTCTGCTGCCCGACTCTCGTTTGCTGCCACTGATCTGCCTGCCACTGCCTACTTTCCAGATGTTCCATCCTTCCTGAACCGCCTGCTTTTAATTAAGACTTAGTTGAGCATCCTCCAGTTCCAGGATAAGACATCCTATTGGTCTCTACCTTCCTCGTTCGGCTGCTAGGCCACCTGTTGAGTTGTGTCGTACCTGTGCAGTTCTCTCTTCCATCCCTTTACTCCCCTTTCTCCCATCCTTATGGCACTCTCCATCTCTTCTAACTTTCTGTAACCGATCTACCCTCTCACGAAGTCACGAAGAAAAAAGTTCAAAAAAAGATCTTCCGTCTTCCAATTATGCTCCACCTATTGCTGAAACCTATGTTAGCGCCACCTCCAGACAGATTGTCACGGATATCCTCTTTTTTCTGTCACCTCTCCAGACCTTTGTATTTCTCCCCTGACCGCCCACTCTCTCCCTTTCTCTTCCTCACCTATTAATGTTGGCACTAGATGTGAAGTACTCTTGGCGGGCTAATCATACAGGTGCATCATTAATTTCTATCCCAATGGCACCATCATGGCCCTCAACCCAACCTACTCCTCTTTGACCAGCGACTGCCTGCTCTTATCAACTTCCTTCCCTCTCCTGCTATCCCTCCGTCCTTTCTCTCCCCTATGTCTTTTCCACCTCAGATGGGTGTACCACCCCCCTTTAACTCACCTCGGAAAACCTTCAACGGCAATGACCGGCTTCACTTAGCCACACTTATTGCTTGTTCCGCTATTGAACCTTCTTCCGACATCCTCCTTCTCCTTGAAGACTTTGATCTCGACGTCCTTGCTCTCACAGAGACGTGGTTAAATGCCAGCTCAGTCACTGCTTAGGACTGCCTTCTCCCTGATGGCTACAAGGTCATCTCTAAGCCTCGTCCCAAATGGCCTGGCAGTGGAGTAGCCTTGATCTTCTCCGATTGGGTCCCTTTTTCGCTCATTCCCACCCAGCCATACTCCTCCTTTGAAAGCCGGGTCTGCAAGCTTGGCATCTCTCCTACTTCCTCTCTGACCATTGCTACTATCTAAAGGCCCCCGGGCCTCATCTCCCCTTTCCTTTCAGAATGGGCGGATATTTCCTCCTCTCTCCTACCTCTAAAATCTCTCCAATCCCCCTGCCACCTCTGGACCCTCCTGCTCACTCATCCACTCTTTCCTCCCTTTCTCCTATCACACCGGACAAGGCCACTAGATTTGTCTGCTCTATGAAGGTCTCTTTCAAACAGGTCTCCCCTGTTCTTCCACAACTATTAAGGACCACATTGGCTCCCTTGCCGCTGCACTTGCTGATTTCTGTAATCACTCTTGATACTAGGCCTTTCCCCTCTTCCCTCAGGTACTCCCGTGTGCACGCCCTCCTGAAAAGCCTTCTGCCGACCCCTTGTGTCCGGCTAACCACCGCCCCATCTCTATTACTCCCTTCCTTGGGAAACTTCTAGAGAACTTGGTCTCTCCCCCCTCACCCCCCCCCAACTGACCCAGGACTCTGAGCTCGTTGGTTGCTTGCATGACCATCAATCTGGATTCCGAGCATCCAGAGGCACGGAAACTGCTCTCCTGAACACCCATGAAGAATTGCTCTCATCTCTTGACCAACTCACCAGCTGTTCTCATCCTACTCAATCTCTCCTCTGCTTTTGACACGGTCAACCACTCCATCCTAATAAAATGGCTCCATGATACCCTTGGCATCTCAGAGCTGGCACTGGACTGTCCCACTTCCTTCCTCACTGTCCTTCCCTCCCAGGTTATCCTGGGTCCTTTCTACTCACCCGCCTCCATCTGCATGTGTAGCATTCACCCAAGGCTCTATCTTTCAACATGGCTCTTTAACATCTATCTCACCCCTCTTGCTCACCTTATCTCCACTTTCTCCCTGTACTTCCAGTGTTATGCAGATGACGCCCAACCCTTCTTCAAATTACCCTCTGCATCTCTTCCTACTTCCTCTGTCATTTCTGATTGTCTGTCCGCTATCCAGTCTTGGCGCACCTCTAACTGTCTCAATGCCAGCAAGACTGAGATCCTTCCTATCGGGACTCCCGTTTCCTCTTTTCACCCTTCACTCGGGCAACACTACGGGGCTTACCCCCCCTCTGCTTCCTCTGAAACCAGAAATCTGGGAGTTAATTTCAACTCCCCTCTTTCGTTGGTCACATCTTGGACCTTGCCAAGGCGGCCCATTTCCAACTCCACCTCCTCAGAGGCACCCTCCCTTCTCTTACTTTTCCCCAGAAGCTTAATGTCTCCAGAGCTCTGGAACTCTTCAGGCTGGAATATAGCAACAGCCTTTCCTTAATCTACTTTCTTCTCTGCCCCCTCCAGCTAATCCAGAATAGGGCTGCAAGAATTCTCCTTGGCCTCAAGCCCAGGGGCCGTATCTCTCCAGCTCTAAAATCTCTCCACTGGCTCCCGGTTACTGCAAGGACCAAATTTAAATTCCTCTGCATTATCCAAAAGGCTGGTCTGTTGCCGGGTACCACGCTATCCTTTACCCACTCATAACATTGTTACACTAACTTGAATGGCTGGTGGCAGTGGTTTCTTTTTTACTACCTTGCGTCATGTACCTACAGGCTGCATCTTAAACTCCATTACAGTACCCAGGGGTGACCATTTCCCCCAAACGGCCCCAGTCTTCTTTTTGTGTCATTTTTTGTCAATTAGTTTCTTCTAGCCTTTTACTCTGTTTGAATCGGGTTTGAGTCCTTTGTGCATTTTGCCTTTGGAGGGCTTCAGCACTGAAGACCGCTCAGGCTCCAGTTTGTCTGGAAATGCAGGAATTGAGGGAGGGTCCCAAAACTTCTGTCCTTTGTCTCTAGTTGCCCCTGAGTGAAACCAGTTCTGATGGTCTGGCTGGCTGTCCTGGAGGACAGCCACCCAATGGCAGACTAGGGCTGTGAATGGATGGGAACTTGCATAAAAAGCAAGGTTTTTGGGACTAGAGGCAGTCTCGGCCACTGTAGTAAAACATCTGAAGATGTGAAGAAACACCGGCAGCATCCTCCTGGACTATGAAGTGCCCCGGTGAAGCCCTGCAGCTCTGCTGAGCCGGTTTTCATTTCAACTGCTAAGACCTGAACGAGACAACTTCCTCCCTTGGGCTGGTGGGATCAACTTGCCTAAAGACCAGCTTCATTTTGGCGCAGCCCCCAAATTGCTGCGTCTTACCAAGGCTGCAGAATCGCAATACCCGGGGCCCCCTGACCATCAGGTGCATTGTCTTCTGAATTGCAAATCCGGCCTAAACTTCGTGGGCATCCAGAGGACCCCACAGAAATAGGAAATCTTCAGAGTCCTCTCACCAGAGTCCTCTCACCAGAGTCCAGGACCGAGGGATCAACTAACTTCTAACCAGAGCCGTCCGTTCTTTGGTACTGATAAAAAAGGCACCAAGAGCTGCTGAATCAAGGATAATACACTGCTGCAGAGTCCCTCTCTCTTATGCTGCTGCAGGAGCTCTCGAGGTGTCCTCCTTTTGTCACCATGACCAAAGGCCAGGCACAAGGGTCTGCTACACTGCAACAGTGCTATCTACACTCTGTCTGGGCATACATTTGTCATATTCATGTTTCAGCAAATGAACAGAGGGCATGACCTGCTAAATAAAGCAGACCTTTGAACATAAAACTATTGTCTCATGTCTCAAGATATGTGCATGGACCATAATCCCGAGTAAACTATTCTACTATGGGATACTTAGCTTACTTTTGGAAGCTTGAATATAGAATAACTGATACAGCGCAGTAGACACTCAATTGGATATCAACCAATTGATATGTGGTTGGAGCCCACCTTTGGTCTTCCACACTGCAACATGAAGGCATCCAGCTGGAACAAAGTCTTCAGTTCACAGGTACTGTGCGGCTTGGGGTACATCAACATTTTGCCATTTGTGGTGCTTCCTACCTTGGGGAGTGCTACTTTGCCCTCTTGAGTTGACCTCAACTCACTTGCACTGGCCTTTCAGCTTGTGCCTCTTCAAGGTGACTCCTCGTGAGTTGCTGTGATTTTCTGTTTGAACTACTGACTTTGCTAAAAACATTTTCTAAGAAGAGCATCAACACTTTGAACTACTCCATTGACCTTGGCTGTCCTGGCTCCCAAAAAGGCCCCTTAACCTATTGGCTTTGGCAGTGCTTGTTCCCTTACAGGTTTTAAATTGTTGAACACTTATTGCTGGGGTAAAAGACTGCCTACATCCCTCTAGGAGAATGTTAGAAAGATCATGGCGTGGAACGAGCCAATCTCGTCGGGCAGTGACGATCTGGCTGGCGGAAACGGGAGATCCCCCCTGGCCCCCGTCTGTGCCAGTGCCCGTTGTCACCGTATATGGTTCCGCGTCATCCCTCGGACGGGGAGAGGGAGGCAAGGGGTGAAAAGGTGGAGCGGGATGAACTCTCCTCTAATTGGGTGGTGGTTTCTCCGATGGCCTCGGCGCTGCAGGCGGAACCGCCGGCGCAAGGGGCATCCTTGTCCAGATTTCCGAGCACAGGGTATGCAGAGCCGTCAGAATGTCCCCTGAGATATCCCCAGGAGGCTGCTGGGGTGGAGGTGAAGGGGACTGGGGCGATTGTGGCTTAGGCTGGTCCACTGTTGTCACCACCCTGCTGCTCTTCGTCGTCGCTATTGACGCATCTCCCCTCCTGGAGGACCGGGAGGCTGAGCACTTCGTCTGAGGAAATGTGTGCCCTGGAGGACTACCGTTGCCCCCCCCCCTCCATCTCTGCAACCAAGGCAGATGGTTTCGGGGAAATGATGGGCATCATCTTCTCCTGAGTCTTCTCCCGAGTCTTCTCGATGGGCTGGAACGAGGACTTCCTCCTGGCAGGCAGGGATACTCTCGCCTTCGGGGCCGTGCCCTGCGAATCCACCCCGGCGGTCTTCGCGAGGGACGCCGCTACCACTTCGATGGACTTGTGGGCCTTCGGTTGGTGCACCTGGGCCTTCGTGGTCCTGGCCGAGTTGGCAGCCTTCACCTTAGACTGAGGGTCGGAGCCCCGCTCCCCCTTGGCCTTCTCTGTCGGGCCGGGCCTTCTCCAAAAGCTTACCCAGATAGTCTGACTTGCTCTTCTTTGAAGAACTTGAGCGTTGGCTTTTGATCGAAGGTGCGGGAGATGCTGAACTCGGCCAGGCTGCCAAGGAGCCCGTCGCAACAGCGCTCCCGGAGGCAGTGGACTCGCGGTGCTCAGCCTTATGATGGGCCCCTGCGGGAGGGGCGCCCTCAAAGATCTTACACCGCTCAGCTTTCTTCTTCTGGGCAGGGGAGGCATGCTGCCGGGACTGACCCAGAGCAGGGGCTTTGGCCTGCAGCCACTCGTTGAGGTGCTTGCGATGGTCGGCCTGCGTGCACGGCACCATCTGCCGACAAGCCACGCGGTCGTCCTCCATATGCGTCTGGTCCGAATGCAGGCAGTAGAGGCACAGGGAATGGCCAGCATACGAAAAGACAGTCCGTAGGTTGCAGCCGGGGTAAACCCTGAAGAGGGGCCAAGTCCTTCTCCTCCACCATGACACGCGGTGTAGGCCTCTAAGCTGCTTCTGGAATCCTCCAAGAAGACACGCAATGGAAATCCACCCTTGAGGGGCGCTGAAGAATTCGAAAACGGGTCCCTGTTAATCGGAAGGTTCATTGGTGGAGCTTGAGGCTCGATTGACCGATAAAAATAGAGTAAAACTCTTAGAATAATCGCAAAACGCAGTAAAAGCTTGAGAGCTGTAGCACGAGGACTCCCAACACTTGAACACGCGGTAAACATCTGAAGATGGCTGCCAGAGGAGGGGCTTAGGTAGAGGGCAGTATGACACAGAGACCAGTGATTGATTGTTAGGAGAAAGAGTTCAGAAGTGAAACTGAAACCGATTTTTTCTTTACCGAGGATTCTCAGCCGGACGATGGGGAATATTCATGAGCATGTGAATCCATGCCAGACCCCATGCTGGAGAAGGGTGGGCGCATGTGAATCCAAGCAGATACAATCATCAGACATGCTATTACACAAGTAGGGCATGTCTTCTGATGTTTGTTAATCTGCTTAGAATCACATGCTGTGCACACACTAGCGAGCAGTACCCGGAGTTGGAGGTGGGTTGTGAGAAGGAACAGTAGTGAAAAGAGGTCTTAGTACTGCTTGTCCCACCTGAGAATCCGACCTAGAATGAGCGTCTAGGCAATAGTGTTTTGTAAAGGTGTGTACAGAACTCCAGGTTGCCGCTTTGCAAATGGACTCTAGGGGATCATTTGCAATGAATGCTATGGAAGCCCCCGTGCCTCGAGTAGAGCGTGCTCTCGGCTTGAAGGGCAGTTCTCTTAGCAAGAGAGAAACAAAGTGTGATGCAATTGACAATGCACCTTGAAATGGATGATTTAGAGACAGGATCCCCTTCTCTACCACCTGCCACTGAAACAAAAAACTGGTTTGTCTTTCTTAATGGTTTAGTTCTTTCCAGGAAATATAGGACTGCCCTGCGCATATCTAATGTGTGTAGGCTTCTTTCGGCCATGTTAGTGGGGTTCTGGAATAAAGTAGGCAGTTCTATTGATTGGTTCACATGGAACTTGGAAATAAATGTAGGCGCAAATCGAGGGCGAGTGCGCAGAACCACATTATCTCTGTGGACTAACGAAAGGGCCTAGAACTGAAAGGGCCTGTAGTTCATTACTCTTCTAATAGAAGTGATAGCCACTAGGAAGGCTGTTTTATAGGTAAGATCCTTGAGACTTGCCTTATGCATAGGCTCGAAGGGAGACCCCATAAGGCTAGTCAATCCCACATTTAGGTCCCATCCAGGAGCTGGGTTAGAGATGGGGAGATGAATCATTTTAACCCCTTCCATGAAAGCCTTAACTGGCATTTTCCACCACAACACCTTCTGTTGTGATGTAGTGTAGGCTGAGCGAGCAGCTAAATGAACCTTCAAGGAATTAAAAACCAGGCCTGAGTCTAGTGAGTCAGGTACAATACAATGTAGGTAGGAGAGCAGTCAATGGGATTGACGCCTTTGGAATTGCACCAGATAAAGCCCTTCCATTTACTGGAATAGCAATATTGGGCGTTCGGTTTCCTCGCCTCTTTAAATATGTCCATGCATCTCTGAGGAAGTTGGAGGTGCCCACACTATGACCTCAGGAGCCAGGCCGCTAAATTCAGAGTTTGCGGGCATGGGTGAAGTGTTTCCCCCCTTGTCCTTAGATAGCCTATTGTATGGGCAAGGCAGTTTCATTGGAGGAGCTAGGGACATCTCCATCAGATGACAACAAGGGTTGGCGGGCCCACATGGGGGCCACCAATATCATGGCGACTGGTTCCTGGTGCATTTTGTGCTCGATCTAGTTCAGTACGGGAGTCGGGAGGGAAAAGCGTAAACACATTTCCA
This sequence comes from Ambystoma mexicanum, assembly GCF_040938575.1. Taxonomy (NCBI): domain Eukaryota; kingdom Metazoa; phylum Chordata; class Amphibia; order Caudata; family Ambystomatidae; genus Ambystoma; species Ambystoma mexicanum. The sequence goes on along the minus strand of NC_090932.1, from coordinate 692,158,806 downwards.
GAGACCATTCCACTTGCATCGGTTCTGGGGGTAACTGGACGCGTAATCTTGGCATTGAGCATTCTCCAGAGTTGCGAACAAGTCAATCTCTGGGAAGCCCCATTGTGCGAAAACGTTGGAGACTATGTCTTCGTGTAGTCGCCATTCATACTCTACGCGCAGTGGGAAGTCTCTGCTGAGCACGTCCGCTAGAAGATGGAGTTCCCCTGGAATGTGTTGGGACAACAAGAACATCCTTTGTTTGAGAGCCCATTTCCAAATGTTCTGGGACAGCTTGGATAGCCCTGGGGAGGGTGTGGTCCCTGCTTGTTCAGGTAGTACATGGCCGTGGTACTGTCTCAGGATCAGGACCGCCTTCCCCTGCAGCTGTGTCTGAAAGGCTTTCAGTGCTTTGAATACGGCTAACAGCTCCAACAGATGTATGTAGTTGGATGCTACTTCTCGGGACCACACGCCGTGTGCCGTCTGCTGAAGCAGGCGAGTCCCCCACTCTGTGAGGGAGGCATCCGTTGTGAGTGGCTTCTACTGCGGGTGGTGAAGGCCTTACCCTTCAAGAGGTTTTCCCTGGACCACCACGGCAGAGAGAGAACGAGCGCTGGTGAGACAACCACTAGATCGTCCCATTGTCCGCTGGCCCGACACCACTGGATGTTGAGCTACTCTTGCATGGAACGCATGCACAGATGCGCATGAGGAACTAAGTAAATGCAGGACGCCATCATTCCGAACAGTCGCATGACTTTGCGTACCTTTACCTCCCGACCGGCTACAAACTGAGGGATCTGAAACAGCATGTTTTGAACCCTCTCGTTGGAGGGGGAAGACAAGGCTGTCTTCTGTCTGAATTAGAGCCCCCAGAAACTGCTCGATTTGACTGGGGTCCAGGCTGGATTTTTTTCCTCGGAGAATCCCAGGCTGAATAAGAGGTCCATCGTCTTGAGTGACAGACAGGCATGTTCCGTAGGAATCCCCTGTTATGAGCCAGTCGTGGAGGTAAGGGTAAACCGGGATGGATTCTTTGCGCAGATGCGCTGCTGCTACTGCCAGTACCCTTGGTGCTGATGCAATGCCGAAGGGGAGTACTTTGAACTGATGGTGCTTGTCCTCTAACATGAACCTTAGGTATTTTCTGTGCGCCAGCAACATTGAAATATGAAAGTATGCATCTTTCATATCCAATGTTGCCATGTAATCCCCCTGCCTCAGCAGAGGAAGTACTTTGAGGTTTGACAAATTTGTTCGCTGGGTGCAAGTCTAGCACAGGGCGCATGGTGAGATCCTTTTTTGGATACAAGGAAGTATACTAATTAAATACCATTGTTTACCTGTAGAAGAGGGACGACTTCTATGGCGCCCTTTTCCTACAGGATCGCGACCTCTTGCAGCAGGATGCATAGGTGTTCAGGCTTCTTGATTTCGGTGGTCAGATTCGAAGTGGTCGGCAGAATTCGATGCAGTACCCGTGGGCGACTGAGCACCCACTGGTCTGTTATCCCCTCCCATGCATGAAGGAATGATGTTCGACGTCCACAACCGGGGAGGCATGGGTGGGACCCGGATCTGAGGGTCATTTCTGACCCGAGGCCGGGGAGCCTCTGGGGGTGGAATTCCAGCCACTACCCTTCGTACGGCGTTGTGCTCTAGGTGGATACGTGGTGGTGGTGGTGGTGTTAGATCCCTGACCGGAGGACCAGTTGTTTCCTGAACCATACTGGTTGTGAAGGGCGAGAGATTGTCCACGAAAGGAACGACAAGAGCCACCCCCTCTCTGTTGGGAAGGCCTCTGGGTAATCTGGTTATAGGTCAAGAGTCTGGTGTTTCTTTTTCACTGTCTGAAGTGCCTCATCCACAGTCTTGCAGAACAAGTTGGTCTCCTCAACCGGCTTGTTTATTAAGGATGCCTGGTTTCAGGCTTAAACCCGGAGATCCTCAACCAGGCGTGCCGTTTTAGTAGGGTACCCTGTGCTAACGTCCTGTCTGCTGTTTCAGCAGCGTCCAAAGTATTTTTAAGAATGTTGTGGTTCACCCTCTTGCCCTCACATACAATCGCAAGCAGACGAGCCTGCACCGGTTCAGGGACCTCTTGAAAGCCCTCTTGCAGCAGGTTCCACTGAACATCGGAATAGCTAGCCAACAGTTTGGTGTTGGCTATGCAGGTGGAGAATGCTGCAGCAATCGTAACCCTCTTTCCCAGTGCGTACAACTTTTTGCATTCTTTATCAGGCACTGCATCACCTGTAGACAGGGGGACACCCGAACCGTTCCTCACTGTCGTAACTACCAGGGAATCTGGAGTGGCATGAACCCCAATGTAGAGGGGGTTGGTAGGGGAATGGCGAAACAATTTCACTACTCTGGGATTAACAGCTCTGGTGTTAACAACGAAAGAGCCAGACGTTTCTTAATAGAGATCAGTAATGGGATGGCCTGACTAGCAGGAGGATTTTCCTTTAGTAGGTCTTCAACAAAATCCAAATCCGGCACAGCTTCTCATGTGGCGATTTGGAAATGCTCTGCTGTCTTCTTTAAAATAGCAGAAAACGCCATTTGATCATCCACAGGTGAGGCCCGATGGACTGCTGTGGAAGGAGGGGAGTCCATACATAAAGCGTCAGGGTCCGGGGTAGGGGATGCCCAAGGTTGATTATCAACTAAATGGTGGTCTTCCCAACCCTCTATGGGATCAGCAGGATCATCAGTGGGGTCCCCAAAAGGATCATCCTGTACATATGGATCCATAGGAACCCTCATCATCAGTAAGGTCATAAACGTTCTCTTCATGAGGAGCATCAAAGGTCCTCCTGAAACTTGGCCATAGGTGTATAACTGAACTCCACACTTGGCCTTTTAGGAGCAAACCTTTCTGAGAATTCAACAAACTTCTCCAGTCTGTCAATGGACCCTTCAAACTTCTCTCTGGTCCATGATGATGAACCAGGAGTCGTCCAGGGGAGGAAAGGGGTCTTCCAGACGATCCTCTCTAGAACGTCAAGATTTTTCCTCTTAAGTCTTACATAAAGACAAAGGGCTCTCAGAGTAATCCGATCGAGGCCCTGGCCGTTGCGACATGTCTTTGGACTCTTCTTTAGGCCGTTCCTTCTGTTTCGACATCTTTCGACTGTTTTGTGTTTCACCCCCGAAACTATCTTCGCGATACTATCGCTGATGCTTGGGGTTACGGGGAGGTTTTTAGGTTGAGCCGGTGGTCGCGCAGCACATTTTGGCGCAACCGGGGCTTTAAGCGACATCAGCGATTTTTTCTGAGGCGTCTTGCGCATGGGTTTTGGTGCTAGCGCCCTTACTCTTGACTGCCCGGACGCATGCCGCTGTTGCGGAGGGCTGCCGATCATAAAGATCAGCGGGCACCGCCAAACTATCCGACAGGTCCGTTGGAGAGTGCTTCAACTGGACCGCCGAACCAGAACTGTGGGTTGTGTGCTTTGTGTGGGAATAGGGTGCGTCCCCATCGCCCGGATGTACAGTCCCGATAGCAGGACTCTCATTGTGCCCATCAGGGCCGGACGCTTCAGAGCGAGGACCCTTGTTCATCGCCAACCTCGTGGTCACTCGGCGGCTGTGGAATTACTCGTGGCTGCGATATACCATAGGCTGCCCACTGATTCAAACTGCGCAACTTTACAGTTTTGGGACATAGGAGCTTACAGGCCGCCTCTTTGTGATCGCGGGGAAGACACCTATTGCACCGACGGTGTTAGTCTTTCCACTGAAATTTTGCCTTACAGGAAGGACAAAATCTAAATTGAGTGTTGTCCATAGCGCAGGATTGTGATGGCAACGACAAACCAAAGTGAACAAAGAGGGGGGGGGGGGGAAATGCATTCTTGAAAAGAAAAGGACCATCCCGACCCCACTCTCCCTACCGTACAGGTCGGCCAGAAGGCCCGGCCACGTGGTCGGCAGCGCCGACCGGATCAACATCCGTCGAAGTTCCGTAGTCAGCAGTCTTCAGCGGTGGCACAGGAATCAACCGTCGAGAGGAGTGACAATAAGAACAAACGACCAAAGGTCGAGAAATATAACAATAACGCAATGTTTTATGAAGAGCTCTGCATTAAGGCGACCAGATGGCTGTGCGGAAAAAAACAACCTGAGGTATGTCGACGCGTGAGGGATTTAGGCTACACTACACGTCACGTCACGTTAGGGATACTGTTAGAGGCACGCCCATGTCGACGTCCCCTTTCGATCCTCGAATGGCAAGATGCAATACTCTGGTTACCACTAGATGTCAGACTATATGCACAGCATGTGATTCTAAGCTGATTAACAGGCATCAGAAACATATTTATAATATAACTGAGTAAGTGTGTACTTGGATACCTGCATTTACTGATCTCATTTTACAGTCCTACAGCTCACATTACCCCTCTTAAGATGAGCCTGGCTGCTCAGTCACACTACCAAATTGTGTAGTACAGACCTATATTAAAAGGTGGGTTACCAAATACCAAGAGATAAGTCTTGTGTAGTCCCAAACCAGTTGGACTGCAATTCTTACCGAACAGTTCTCATACCACGCACTGTTGCCACCTGCGTGGTCTCTTGACGCACTGGTGGATCTGTAATTCAAGGTGGGCGGGGGTGGTTAGGATTGAGCAGGGAAAAGAGCAAGAAGTCAGTTTGAATACTACGTTCACTGAGCGTAGGTGTGATTTTTGGTTTGTGGGCACCATGTGGTGTTGGGCTAGATGAAATGCGATTTGTTCCATTGTTGTTTGTGTTGTGAAGTATGTGTGGTTTGTGGTGCTGTAGCGGTTTAGTCGCGTGTAGTTCAGCGTTTAAGAGGTCTAACAGAAGGTGAGTTTTTAGTACGGTTTGTTCATGGCAGTACATTTCCCATACCTGCTGTTCTCCCCAATGTGATGTATATCACTTAGCCTGTGTATCAGTCTAGCAATTACCGCTCTCTCAAGTTCCTCCAGGGGTGGAGGTTCCCTGTGGTCAACCCATGAGCTGACTGGTTTCTGCGTCTAGCCCTATTCCTTTATGTGTGATCTGTTCCACACCCTTTGTTGTCCGATGAAGTGTGACATATCTCCCTCCAGGTTCCACCATTGGCCCTCATCAGGATGGGTACACATTAGCTCTTAAAACCACCCTTCGCATTCAACTGCTTCTCTTCTCCTCTGCCCTCTACTTCGGTCCAGGCTATTCCCCACTGCTTTTCAGTTGTGTTTGTTTCATGGTGCGTGGATGTGGTTACCTCTTATCTCATTCGGAGGTAAAGAGCCAGGTTTTTAAAGTTTCCTGAATTTGAGATGATCCTTCATAGTTCAAATTTCTCTGGGGAGAAAGTAACAACGTTTTACAGTTAAGCAAGAGAATACTGATCGACCAGGTTTATTCCTTGTGTATGGTTTAGGTTCCAAGCGGATGTCAGCGCTGGATCGGAGTGTTCTAGTTGGCTTATGGATGAACAAGTTACTTACCAACTGTAACTTTCTTTCGAGTGGATGTTCCTCCCACGTATTCTTCATCTTATGATCTCCGTATCGCGCCTGCTTCTGAAAAAATTCGCGGCAGAGGGCACTGTACATGAGGTTGTGGGGTTGATGTCTCTTGACGGGCTCTGTGCCGTGTCAACGGCATCAGTATAAGTAGCTTGTGCCGCACCTGTTGGCTTCAGTTCTGTTTTTTCAAGGAAATATCCGAGGAACACCCAAGCGTGACTGAAAAGCTCTTTGTGAGAGAAAGTATAAATAACGCACACTGTACTGCGGGGTAGGATGGGAGGGGCGATGAGGAATACGTGGGAGGAACATCCAGTCGAAAGAATGTTACAGTTGGTAAGTAACTTGTTCTTCGAATGGATTGTGTCCTCCCACGTATTCCTCATCTTATGATAGACTCCCATAGCAGTGGTAATTTTGCAGGTGGGAGTACTAATTGTTTTTCTCATGGACAGAATGGAATACCGCCTTAGCAAATAATCCTTCACTGGAAGAAACAGCATCCATTGATGCCCATGTTGCGGCTGAACAAATATCCGTATCCGCTACAGGGTCTCCCCCTCTTCAGAGCCGCGGAAGTAGCCATACCCCTAGTGGAATGGGCTCAAAGCCCATCCAGCAGGTCCTTTCCCGCCAATCTGTAAAACTCAACTATGGGCAAAATGATCCAGCGGGATATGGTCTTTTTTATCACCACTAATCCCAATTTATGGCCAGTATAACCCACAAAACGTTGGTCATCCTGACGCAATTTTGACATTCTTGATATACAAAACAAAGCCCTTTTTGGGTCCAGTCTATGAAACCTCTCCTCTTTGCCCAAATGAGGGGGAGGGTAGAACGTTGGTAGTATGATTTTTTTTGTGACAAGTGAAAGTCAAACAACTTTTGGTAAGAAAGAAGGTTCAACCTTAAGTACCACTTCGTCTTTGTGAAAAGTAGTGTAGGGAGGTTTGCATGAGAGAGCCTGCAACTCACTAACCCTGCAGGCTGATGTTAAGGCCACAAGAAGGGCAGATTTTAATGCTGAAAGCCTCAAGGGGGAGGAATGCAGAGGTTTAAAAGGTATACAAGTTAGAAACTTAAGTACAAGATTTAAAGCCCAAGTCAGGACATGAAAAGGGACTGGAGGGTACACATTAGTGAGCCCTTTCAGGAATTGAATGATTAATGGAATTTTGAAGTAGGAAACCTCTTCACAGGAGTGCTTGAAAAAGGACAGCGCAGCCAGATATCCTTTAATTGTTCCGATCTGGAGCCCCAAATTAGCTAGATGCAATAGAAAAGAAAGCACCATTGGGGTGCCACATTGAAAAGGGTCCACATCCTTATCCTTGCACCAGTTGCTGAATTTATGCCAACGACACCGGTACAGGGATTTAGTTGCTGGTCTTCTGGCCGAAAGCAAATCTCCATTACATCATCCGGAAGATCCCAATCCTTGTATCTCAACCTCTCAGAAACCATGTGTGAAGGTTGAGTGTCTGGACCTCTGGATGGAGAACCCGACCTCTCTTGCGAGAGAAGGTCCTCTCTTTGTGGAAGATTTATTGGAGGGCAGATGGACATTTCCAGAAGGTCCGGGTACCACGTCCTCCTGGCCCAATCTGAACTTTCTCAACCTCCCGATTACGTGAGGAATCACGGGGACTGGCGGAAACACGTACATAAGTGGAAACTCCCAGTCCACCACCAACGCGTCTCCTAGAGCTCCTCCCGGAGGAAATTCCCTGGAGCAGTACTGTTCGCACTTCGGTTGACTCTGGTCGCAAACAGATCCACTTGATGGGTTCCCCAAAGGGTGAAGATCTCTTGAAGCACTTCCCGAGCTGGTTCCCACTCGTGGGACACTGTTCTGCCTGCTCAGAGCATCTGCCGCCATGTTCTGCTTTCCAGCTAGGTGAACTGCCAACAGAGATTCCTTCTCGTATTGCCCAGAACCAGAGCTGCATTGCCTCTCTGCACAGTGTGAGTGACCCTACTCCTCTCTTGTTGAGGTAGTACATGGCCACTATGTTGTCCGTCATTATCAAAACATGCTTTCCCTGTACAGAGGGAAGGAAGCCCTTCAGCGCTAGTCTGATTGCCCTCAGCTCCAAGAGGTTGATGTGTAGTTTGGACTCCGATGGAGACCAACGACCGCTTATTGTCAGATCGTTGGTGTGGGCTCCCCACCCCGTGAGTGAGGTGTCTGTCACTAGTCATCTCCAGCCATGGTTGCCAAAAAGATTCTCCTTTGAGAATGTGGTCATTGCAAGCCCACCAAAGAAGGTCTTGAGCAACTGTGCTTGGAACTTGCAGAAGATGAGACATATCCCCCAAGAATTGGGACCACAGAGTCCTGGGAGCCCATTGAAGGGCTCTCATTGTCAATCGGGCCTCTGGCATGAGAAAGATTCAGGATGCCATGAGACCGAGCAACCTCAGAAAAATCGAAGGCCTGCAGACGTTGGGCATTTTGGAACTTTACCATCTGCAGAATGTGGAGCTCTCACCTCGGGAGGCGAGGCAATGCCCAAGGAAGAATCCATGGCTGCTCCGATAAACTGGAGCTTTTGGAATGGTATCATGTGGGACTTCTTGTAATTGAGGGAGAAGCCCAGTCTGTGAAGGGAGTGACAGGTGATTGACAGGTGATCCTGAGCTTGTTCGGGAAAACGTGCTCCGATCTACCAATCATCCAGGTAGGGGTAGACGTGAATTCCCCATCTCCTGAGACTCGCTGCCACAAGCGCCATCAGTTTGGTGACGGAGGTCAGCCCGAATGGCAGAACTCGAAACTGATAGTGAGAACCGCAAACCTCAGGTAATTTCTGTGCTTGAGAAGGATTGGCACATGAAAGTAAGCACCCTGAAGGTCCAGTGATACAAACTAGTCTGAGTTGGAGAGCCTGAAGGATCTGAGAAAGGGTTACCATCTTGTCCTTCCGGAGGAACTTGTTCAAATTGCTTAAGTCCAAGATGGATCTCAAACCTCTGTCCTTCTTTGGAATGAGAAAGAAAGGGGAGTACCAACCCTTGTTCCTCTCCGCTACAGGTACATATTCTATTGCACATTTCTCTAGCAGGGTTATTTCCTGCAGAAGGAGCAGATCTGGAATCTTGGTAGAATTGGCAACCGGTGGATGGTCCGGAGGTCTTTTTAGGGAGGGAAGGCAGTATCCTTGAGCTACTGTCTCCAGTGCCCAAGCATCTGAAGTAATGTCCTGCCATTCTTTCAGATGCTGTGAGATTCTGCCTCCCACCAGGGTCTTGTGTGATAAGGCCTCAGAGTGACTTGGAGGAGGCTGCAGGAGCAGCTGAGGGCAAAGATGCCGTTCCTGGGGCTGGTTTCGCACCTCTTCCTCATCCACCACGAGGGACATTTCTTTTACCTCTTTGTATGGCCTGTCCTCTTCCACTACCAAAAGAGGAGTAGTATCGAAAAGAACAACCTCTCCAGGAAGATGAGCCCGAATAAGGTCTCTAAGGCTGTCGCATAGAGGCTCTAAGAGATTTAGCCACAGCTTTGGAGGTCTGCAGTTTTTCTAAGCTTTCTTCAGCTTTACTGCCAAAAAGCCTCAAGCCATCAAAAGTCATGTTGAGTAGCCTGGCCTGCACATCAGGTGCAAACCCAGACTTCCTCAACCATGCAAATAAGCGTAGCACTGTGCTTGCAGCCATGGATCATCTGATGCCATCAGCAGTATCCAGTCCCGATTGGCGACATTTCCCCCCCATTGCCTCCTTGCCATCTTTTATAATATTCAGGAAGCCTTCCCTTCCCTCGCCTTCCGGAATATGATCAGCCGTCCCTGTGATGCAGTCCCACAGCGTATGGGTGAACCTGGCCAGGGTACAGGTGACATTTGCTGTCTTGAGAGCCATGCTACGCGAGGTAAAGACCTTACGGGCACAAGCATCCACTTTTTTATCCTCTCTATCCGGGGGGATAGATGGATAGGCTGTTTGTCTTGAAGAAGATCTTAGAGGACATGGACTTTAAAAAGTCTGATTTAGGTAAGGGAGTAAACCTCCTTTCCTGTGTCTGAGCTTGCCTCAAGGGAATTAAAGGAGTCTTTTCTAAGGCGTCGATAACGGCTTTGAAGAAGGTGTCAAACCCTCCTTCGGCTTCGGTGTCAAAGCCGTTGGTGCCGAGAAAGTCGTTGAGAGCTTCGGCGACTTATGTTTCTTAGTCGGTGTCAGGGAATCGCTCGATTCTCGAGGAACCTTTGGCGATTTGAGGTCGTGATCGAGATTCAAGCTTCACCCTTACTACTGGTTCTGCCCACAGTAGTTTCCGACTCTCCTATGTCGTCCAACGGAGCGACCGGGGTCTGGCTCTTTCTAGGTTTGAGGGAGTCAAGGCTGCATTCTCAAAGACCATCATCTGCTTCCTAAATTCATCCCATTTCCTTGGGGAATCAGACTTAGTCGGACATCTTACCAATTTCGGTAGATGTGTCAGAGGAAGAAAAGGGAGAGCTGTGTCTCTTCATCTTCTTTGAAGATGAACGTCTCGATCTACTACGTGATCGAGACCTCTTCGAATGTTTACGCCGATCCAAAGCCTTCGATTCGCCTAATTTTCTATTTTTTTTTGACAAGGCCTTGGAAGTTGCCCATCCCCACCGCCGGATTACCTTTTCTCTCACGTAGAGCTTTCTCTGTCATCGACTGACGGGAGCCAGAGTCGCAGGTCCGATGGTCCGAACCCAGGCACCAAAGACAAATGCGGTGAGGGCCAGTGATCAACATTTTAGATCCACAGTCGACATTTTTTTAACCCCGTCTTGGGAGTAGAAGTGGTAGAATACGATATTTTCTCGAAGAAAATTCGAAGCGTGACATTAACTCGAGAGCAAAGCAATCGGAAAAACGGAACTGAAGCCAATGGGCTTGACACAAGATACTTATACTGATGGTGATGTCGACACGGTACGGAGCCCGTCGAGGGACATAGATGCCATGACCTTGTGCACAGCGCCCTCTGGCGAGAATTTTTTTCCCAAAGCAACGAAGCTGCGGAGATACGAATATCATAAAATGAGGAATACATGGGAGGACACAATCCATTCAAAGGCGATTTTCTTTTATATGAATTCCACTCCATGGCTGTGAATTGTTCTGTGTGTTGTGCACATGGTTTTGAAGGCGATTTGTTTTTTGACTGGGAGCCAATGTAGTTTCTTTATCGCTGGTGTGATGTGGTCCCTTCATGATAATTTGGAAAGTCTGGCAGCTGAATTATTATTTGTTGCAGTTCCCTCAGTGACTGGTCCAGCATGCCTAACTTTATGCTGTTGGCGTAGTCTATCCTGGACAAGAACGAGTTGGACATTTTTGTGTGTGAAGGAGAGGAAAGGTCAAATCGTTTGGCCGTGTGCAGATGAAAGCATTTCTTTATCATTGCATTTACTTGCGGTTCTAGCATTAACTCATTGTCAATTAGGATTTCAAGGATTTTGACAACTTTGGATGATGTGGGTCATGTTCCCAGTTCTGTGGGCCTTGGGGATGTACTGGTTATTTCCTTGGGTGTAATCATGTTTTCCGTCTTGTCTGGGTTGATTTTGAGGTTATTATTGTTGATCCATTGGTAGAGTTCTTTGAGGCCATGTTCGGAAACATTTCTCTTTAATGCACCTTTCCTTTCATTTTTATGGACCCCCAAATCTTTTGCTTTTATTTTTTTCCTAGCCTGACCTTTTTCAAGGAACACAGCCTTCAGCTGCGCTCCCCTGGGCTATTGCTCATCTGGTATAGGGAAACTGACACATCCTGCAGACTGTCAGTACTGGGAAACTGTTTCCTTTAGTCTTTGACCAAGTTGCCATTTTTTGGCATGTACCCTACAACACAGCGCATAGAGGTCCTTTTGTTTTATAGCCCTAAACACCCTCTAAGGATTTTTCGCTGATTGTACAAGTGTGGCTAGGACGAACTGGTGTAAGCAGTTTATTTTTATAGTATTTTACTTTTTTTTTTTTTTTTTTAAATCAAACCACAACGCATTTTCCACAATTGGCTCGACTGGCCAGTGCCGATAATGGCCGTGCCACAGTCTTTTGTTCTATCCTTTTGCCATTTTGTCCCTTTGCCTTCCCCCAGGTCGAGCAGACTCAGGAATTCCTTATTTGTGCATGAAGACTGGCACGAAAACCGCAACTTTCACAGGCTCCTGCATGTCACGTGTTCTAGTGCCCAGGAAGAGGCTTGTACTGTATGGTCCCAATCCACACTACTTGTACCAGTATGTCTGGTATGCCTGAATGACTGGAACCACTGGGGGCCACGATTGGCCCACGCCTGGCGTGAATGGAAGAGAGCAGATCTTCGATTAGTTATCCTAGATTTGAGTGCAAATCGAATCATGGATAAGAAAAGGGGCTCTGCACCCATTCCAGGTTGATCACCTGAACTTCATACCAAACTACAGAAGGAGCCAAGTATCCTGAAACGCTAAAGCAGACCTGTGGAACCACCAGAGACATGCTGGAAGTTTTGGCACCCTGAACCCGCTGTCCTGTCGGATCGCTGTTATTGCATCGATCACTGAAGGACCCTTTGGAGTAGTGGGAACAAATACTCTATGCACCTCCCGATTACCCTCCGATAGCAGCCTCTTTGGAAGTGTTCCTGGGCCATACAGCAAACTGACCATCTCGAGCCCAGGTTACCTCCTATGAGCGTCACCGTCCAGAGTTAACACTCGAGGAATCACCAGCTTGTGGTCCTGGGCATCTCTCGCACCGGATGTCACAGTCCTAGCTCCTCTGTGTCATGATTGAAGAGTGTGTGCCACTCCGCAAGCATCTGCACTCCCTGTGTCTCCGTGCTGTGTAGACGGTCCTAAGAGCTTTGCTTACCTGCCAACTGTGCTGCACTGAAACTGTCCTCTTTTTCCGAGAGCCAAGAAAAGGCCAGTGTCCCGCCATGGACGATTGCCCTGTCGTGCAGCTGCTGAGAGCCAGAGCAACATGTAACTGCAAGGGTTGAACCTACAAGTGACCTGGCCTAGACTGGCTGTTAACTTCATCAAAACCATTCAACTGAGACAGTACAAGACTCCACTCTTAGTAAAAGGCTGTAGCACCTGAGTTTGTTGGTAGGGTAGACAGAGCAGCCAGGCTTATTTTAGGAGGGAGAAAAAGTTACTTTCTTACCTGGTAATGTTCTTTCGATGGGATGGTCCGACGTATTCCATATATATGACAGACTCCCAAAGCAGTACCAACGTATGGAGGAGGGAAAAGAATTTAGAATATAGAAATTTAGAATGCCCAATCAAATTGCAAAATAGAAGACCGCCTTGCCAAAGGCCAGATCCTGCCCATGGATAGAATCTAGGAAGTAGTGTCTTACAAAAGTATGGACAGAAGCCCATGTGGCTGCTTCACAGATGTTAAGAATAGGAACACCCCTCTGCAGGGCAGTAGACACAGCCATACCCCTAGTAGAATGGGCCGTAAGCCTACCGCAGGGTCCTTACCCGCCAAGCGGCAACATTCAGAAATTACCAAGATAATCCATCTAGACAAAGTCTGCTTAGTAACAGCTTGTCCCAAAAGCCTTCCAGCGTATCCTATAAAGAGCTGATCGTCCACTGACCCGGGACATGCGTGAAATGTAGAAACTTAAAGCTCTCCTAGGATCCAACCTATGGAGCCTCTCCTCTTCCTTACCAGGATGCGGAGGAGGATAAAATGCCGGAAGAATGACCTTCTGGCTTAAATGAAATTCCGACACCACTTTCGGAAGAAAGGAAGGACGAACCCAAAGGACAACCCAGTACTTATCAGACACCGTGAAGGGTGGCTTAACAGAAAGTGCCTGCAACTCACTCACTCCGCGAGCGGAAGTGACCGCAACCAAAAATACAGTTTTAAGGGTCAACAGTCTCAAAGGACAAGAATGTAAAGGCTCAAATGGAGCACCCATTAGGAATTGCAGAACAAGATTCAAATCCCAACCAGGAACCTGGAAAGGTGATGGTGGAAACACATTAGTGAGCCCTTTCAGAAACTGAGAAATTAAAGGAATTTTGAAAAAAAAAAAAACTCCTCAGACGGACGCTTAAATATGGACAGCGCCAACAGGTAACCTTTAATGAAACCCACTTGCAGGCCCTTGAGGGCGATCCCAATCCTTATACCTCAACCTTTCAGAAGTGAAGCGTGAAGGTTCAGGGATCTGACCTCTTCCCGTGAGGGCAGATCATCTCAGTAGGGAAGACGGCGTGGAGGGCAGATGGACAAGTCGAGAAGGTCCAGGTACCACGTTCTCTGGGACCTTGCCGGAGCAATGAGGATCATCCGGGAACCGAACCTCCGTAGCACTTGCGGGATGACGGGGACTGGAGGAAACACGTACAGCAGTGGGAAGGACCACTCCACCACAAACGCGTCCCCTAAGGCTCCTCTTGGAGGAAATTCCTGCGAGCAGAACCTTTCGCACTTCCGGTTGACACTGGAGGCGAAGAGATCCACTTGTGAGGTCCCCGCTCATGAGAGATTGCACTCTGCCTGCTCAGAGCATCCGCCGTCTCGTTTTTGTCTCCGGCCAGATGAACTGCCGAGATCGAAATTTCCTGCTGGATGGCCCAGAACCAGAGCTGCATCGCCTCCCTGCACAGAGGAAGGGATCCTGCCCCCCCCCCCCTCCCCTTTTTGTTGAGGTAGTGCATGGCCACTGTGTTGTCCATCAGAATCAGGACATTCTTCCCACGCAGTGTCGGCAGAAAAGCTTTCAGGGAAACCCGACGGCCCTCAGCTCCAACAGATTGATGGAGTCTGGACTCCGATGGAGACCAACGACCGCTGACTGTCAACTAGTTGGCATGAGCTCCCCATCCCGTAAGGGATGCGTCCGTCACGATAGTAACCTCCGGCCAGGGTAGCCAAAATGGAGCCCCCTTCATCAGATTGCCTTCCACGGCCCACCACAGAAGGTCTTGGCCGACCGAGGGCGGTACCTGAATGGGGTCCGAAATCCTGCCGGAGGACTGATCACTGCATCTTGAGAGCCCACTGCAGAGATCTCATCCGCAGTCGAGCCTCTGGCACCAAGAGAATGCAGGATGCCATGAGGCTGAGCAACCTCAGGAACTCGAACGCCAGGAGACTCTGGCATGTTGAAACTTGTGCACCATCTGCAGAATGTGATGAGCCCTCACCTGGCGAGGGAAACACTGCCCCAGGGATGTGTCGAGCACTGCTCCGATGTACTGGAGCCGCTGGGTTGGCGTCAAGTGGGACTTCTTTACGTTGAGGGAGAAGCCCAGCCTGTGAAGGGAGTGGCAGATGACTGACAGATGATCCAGGACTAGCTCCGGAGAGCGTGCCCTGATCAACCAATCGTCCAGGTAGCGGTAGACGTGAATCCCCCCTTTCCTGACTTACGCTGCCACCACCACCTTGAGCTTGGTGAAAACCCTCGGGTTGGAGGTCAATCCGAACGGCAGGACCAGAAACAAAGTGCGAGTCGCCAACCGCAAACCTCAGGTAATTGTGCTTGGGATGGATCGGCACATGAAAAAAAAGCATCCTTGAGGTTGAGACACCAACCAGTCCTGAAGTTGAAGGGCCTGGAGGACTTTAGAGTAACCATCTTGACGGGTCCTTCCTGAGGAACTTGTTCAAACCACACAAGTCCATGATGGGTCTCAATCCCCCGTCTTTATTCAAAATAAAAAAATAAGGGGAATTCCATCCCTTGTTCCTCTCCGCTACAGGCACCAGTTCTATGGTGCCTTTCTCCAGCAGGGATTTGATTTCCTGCGCAAGGAGCGGATCTGGACTCTTCAAAGAGATTCCCTGGTGGATTGTCGTGAGGCCTCTGCCAAAAAGGAAGACAGTAGTGGTGGGCTATGATCTCCAGAACCCACACATCTGAAATAATGGCATGCCATTATACAAGATGCTGCGCCAGCCTTCCCTCAACCGGCGAACCATTGGACATGGCCTCATGACTGAGCTGAAGCGGCTGCGGAAGTGCCCGAGGGCAAAGAGGCAACTGCTCAAGCGGTCTTGGCACCTCGAGTACCCTGTTTTCCACCTATGGTACTCTTACGTTTGCCTCTTACTTGCAGCTCCCCTCGATTTACCAAAGGCCTCAGAGTAATATCGAAAGGAACCTCCCCTCCATTGCTGTCCACTAGGACGAAAAAGCGGAGGTTGGCGAACTGCAGCGCTCAACGACTTCGATGCAGCCTTCGAGGTCTGCAACCTCTCAAGGCTCTCATCAGCCTTGCTGCCAAAAAGATGGTCACCACCAAAGGGCATGTTGAGAAGCCGGGCTTGTACATCCGGAGCAAACCCATACTTCCGCAACCACGCAAATCTGCACATCACGGTGCTCGCCGCCATGGACCGGCTGACACAGTCTGCCACGTCCAGACCCGACTGAACAGACTCCCACGTGGCCTCCTTGCCATCATATACAAGAGCAAGAAAGCCACCCCGTTCCTCCCCTTCGGGAATATGGTTAGCCGCTAAGGAAACAATTCCAAAGAGTATGAGTGAAACGTGCTAAGGCACACACAGAGTGGACTGCTTTCAAAGCCGTTACCCCTGACGAAAACACTTTCTTAGCCCAACCGTCAAAACGGTTGTCGTCCCCATCAGGAGGGATGGTAGGGTACAACGTGTTTAGCCAGGGCTGTGGCCGCCTGCACCACCAAACTCTCCAGAGTAGGGTGCACGGACAAGTAGCTGGGGTCGCCACTGGCTGGGCGGTATTTTCTCGGCAACGACCTCCTTAATGCCGGGAGACTCTCCGGAGCAGTCCAAGCCGCAGCCACCCTTCTTTGCAAGGCCATATGGAATGGCAGAACTGGGTCAATTGGTGGACCTAGGTCCAGGATATCGGTCAGGTCATCCTGCAGAAAAACCACTGAGGTCGCAGACCACCCTAAGTACTCCGACACCCTTGACATAAGCCACTGGTACGAAGACTGGGCGTGCGTACGAGGCTCAGGCCTACCAAACTCCACCTCCGGGGAGGTGTCCAGACCACTGGCATCGTGCAACGACTGACGCAGGTCTTCAATCTGGCTTTGACCAGACAATATTTCATCAGGTACCTCATCAGGAACCTCATCAGGAACCAAACCTTCCTCAGACCCTTCTTCCAGCTCCAGCTCAGAAATATAATCCAGAGCCTGGAATGGGGGCACAGAAAGGCAAAAATAAATTTTTGGACTTGGCCAGAGCCTTTTTCGGGGGTTTCACCGTGCCACGGGGTACCTCCGACAAAGCATCCTCGAAAGGAGTCAATGGAATCGGCGTTGAGCGTGGTGCTGACAGCCTCGACACAGTCCTCGAGGGAGGTGTCCCGAGCCACCAGTGCACCTCTCGAAGGACATGGTGCCGACATCTTCGAAGAAGTCCTCAAAGGCTCCGACGGTGTCGAGGACCGGGACGTAGAGCAGGCATGGCTAGAGCTATCCACCTTGGCCGATCGAGACCTCGAAGTTTCTCGATGACCGCGCCGACCACTCGAGCCCGAAGGCGTGCGAGTGGTGGCTCTAGTATGGTCACGGCCAGCTTCTCTCGAAGGCGCGGATGGACCATAGCCCTGTGATTCAAAAATACCCAACATTTTCTTGCAAAATGCCTCCCATTCCGCAGGAGTAGAGTGCTTGTTGGGACAAGCAACCCACCGACGGGCGGAGTCCTTGGACGAGGACGGGGAAGGCGACCGGTGACGGCGCTTCCGTGAGTGCCTCGAAGAGGCAGAGGAATGGCGGGACCCACTCCGGGACCGAGACCCCTTTGACTTGCGCCGACGACACGGAGAGTCGCCCCTCGAATCATTGGTGGAAAGTCCAGTGGACCTCAGATTACGGGGTTTGGAAACTACCTACCGAAAGCTTCTTCCGCAAGGCCTTCGACGTGAGCGAGTGGCATTCGTCACAATAGTCTGTAGAGTGGTCCTCCCCGAGGCACCAGAGGAAGGTGTTGTGCGGGTCCGTCAACAACATCGGGGAACCGCAGTCCTGACACTTCTTGAAACCCGACCACGGGACGGAAGAAGAGGAAGACATGATACAATCTTCACAAACCAAGTTCGAAGAACCGATAGAAACTCAGAAGAACCGAGGCGCGCCGAGATCTCCGAAGTGAACACGTTCGCGGAAAAAACAGAACTGAGGCTACGGGCGTCGTGCATCCTACTTATAGCATCCGGTGACGTCGGCTCGACGGAGGCCCTCGAGGACAGTGCATCGGCGCCGAAAATTTTCCAAAGCAGCACAGCTGTCGTGATTACCCGTCAGATATGGAATACGTCGGAGGACCCCATTCCCTTGAAAGGGCTGTAGACTGGTACAATTCATCTTTAACACACAAATGAATCAATAGAAACACTGCCAACTAGTATTATAAAAGAAAAATAAAGTTTTATTTTTAATACAATTAGGCCAAGTTAAGTCTTGGGGTAAGCACTGGTCAAAGTCTTAAACACATTATAAAAAAACAATGCTTCAAGCTACACAGACCCAAATAAGGTTATATGCTTTGAACAACTAACAGTAGGTTTAGTGAAGTCAAACCTTTTTAAACACATTTAGTATAGGACATCTATTCTTGGGGTGTAAAACCAATGGTTACTTTCAGATTACATTTGGTAATACTAGGGTAGTAGACCCTAACAGTTGTACCGTGACGCTCGGCAACAAATCACAGTCAGTCAACTGGACAATATACCTTTTGTGAATAGAGGAACACTTATTCTAGGTACAGTACAAAACCTATAACTACTTTAGTGATAAAACAGTTATACTAGGTAGTAAAACCTAAGGACATAATATTTAATTACAGGCGCTTTTGAGATCAGTGTAACACAGATTGAGAAAAGGTAACCTATTTTAGGATGGCACACAGCTAACTCAAAGTAAGTAAAATCCATATACTTTTTCAAGGAGAAATCAGCAACTTGGGGCAGGTATAAACCTAAAACTGGTTTGGTGTCTGTCTAAAACAGAACAGGGAAAGCAAAACCCAATGACAAGGTTATTCTAGGTAGGTAAAACCTAATGCACATATTCTGGACAGACTAACAGCAAGTCAGGGAAAGCAAGACCCAGTTGGGAAACACTCATACATTTATCCCAATAGGAATAGTGAAGTGAAACCAACAGCATTACTTTTGGGAAGAGGCCCAGCCAAAACACAGGCGAGTAGCATACCCATACACCAACTTTGTCAGAATGGCAAAATGGTTTCGAAGGAAAGAAAGCGGTAACGTCTACTTTTCAGAATGGCACAACATTTCTAAGGTGAGTAATAACTTTTGTAACCGTTCCCTCTCAGAGTTAGTTACCAACCAACTCTTTCATAAGTAACTTTTAAACGTGTATTCTCTTTTCTAGGCAAAAGGCCCAATCCTTTAAAAGTCTTTCCCTCATTCTTGGGGCATGAGTGTTCTCATTGGCAAAAGGGGGCAAGTGGAGCGGGTGAGGGTGTTGGGGGGGGTGGGCAGTTGGGGGGGGGGGGGGTCACGAGGGTCTAGTGTCCAACAGGTAGTGTCAGCATAGGTTCATAGGTTATGTTAGCGGTACTTGTATAGCACACCGTCACCAACGGAATTGGTCCCCAGGCGCTCTGGCAGATCTGTAAACAGGAAGGGTGGGTAGGGTGTGTAGGGTTAGTCGGGGAGAAGGAGAGTGGGAGAAGTGGTGTGCTGTTGGCAGCTTCAGCTCAGTATACACTGAGTGCTGGGCTTTGGTGCTAGTATCGGATCTGGCGAAGGCCTCAAGTGCTGTGGGTGAAGTTTATGTGTTGATGCAGTGTGGTAAAGTGCGTGCGGATTGCTGGGAGAGAGAAGGTTGTTTGGGTTTAAGTATGCAGAAGATTGAGGGTTGGGTTAGTGGGGTCTGCATCCCGATTCAGGTACTTCTGGTTACCTTAGAGTTGTATACCTGTGGGTTGGGATGTTGCTGGTTCCTCATGGGCCGACTTGCTTTGGTGGTGTTGCGCTGATCCAACTGTATCCTATGGAGTATAGTTTGGATTGGTGGGTGCATCTGAACCTAATCTTCATGTATGGGAGTGGGTGGGTAACATCTATTCTCAGGTTGTCTAGTGTGACCCTGGTCGGTTAAGGCTTTGAATGGTTCAGGGTCGGAGTTGTGTTGATGTGTTGTCCAAGTGGATCCGTCTTGGTGAGCCTGTGTATTCAGACTTTCGTATCCTTCTGTCCTGACTCGTTCTTTGGTTTCCGTGGGGTGAACATCCTTGGGACTATTGTTTTGTTGTAGGTGTGTGGTGGGGCATTGTGCTTCCTGCTTTGTATTGATGGACAGTGTATAGTGATGAAAATTTTTTTTTTTCTCACCCATTGCATTGGGGCTCGTGGTGCTGAGCTTCCTTTCCCTCTCTATATTTTGTCCTTCAGGCTGTTGGGGAAGGTAATAGTTAAGGTCATGGTCCTCTTGATGATTCGTTCTAGTCTTTCTGTCTTAGTCTGCTAGGTTTATTGCCTTTGGTCGTATTGCGGCTGTCTCCCGTTTGGTCCTTTAGTATGTTGTGGGATATTTACCTTGGCTTTTCCCCATTGATTGATGTGTATCGTGGTCGCTCTACGTTCATTGATGTTTTTACTTCTGTCGGTGCCCCTGTGGCCAGTCTTTCTAGTTATGACGTGAAGAGCCAGGTTTTGAGTAATTTCCTGAATAATAGGTGGTTTCTTGCGTTACGTATGTACTTTGGAAGGTCGTTCCAGGTTTTCGGGGCTTGGTGAGAGGAGGAGGATCCTCTAAGTTTTCTTTTGTTGCAGGGCTTTGGTTCCAGGCGGATGTCCATGCTTGATCTGAGTGTTCTTGTTGGTTGATGTAGGCGCAGTTTGTCTCTTAGGAACTCAGCGCCTTCGTTGTGTACTGATCTGTGCGTAATGCACATTGTTTTGAATTTTATGCGTTGTTTTATTGGTAGCCAATGTAGTGTTTTCAGCGCTGGTACAGTGTTCTCTTCGGGGTAGTTTCAAAAATAGTCTGGCTGCCGCGTTTTGAATGAGTATTTTTATAGGAGTTGTTCAGAGATGCCTGGGTATAGGCTATTGGCATAGTCTACTTTGGACATGACGAGGGCGATGATGGTGGTTGTTTTGTTGGTGAACGATAGGAACGGTAAGATTCTCTTTGCCGCAGCAGGAGGAAGAAGCATTTCTTGAGAGCGTTTACTTGTGGCTCTAGCGTGAGATTGTCCATCAGAACCCCCACGTTTTTTTTTTTTTTTACAATCGGGGAGGGTGCTTGGGTTGTTCCGAGTTGCCTTGGCCAAGGGATGAATTGGTTGTCTCCTCCATTTTTTGTGACGATCATTATTTCAGTTTCGCCTGGGTTGATTTTGAGGGAGTTGGAGTTCATCCAGAAGAAAACAGAGGCAGTTTTCTAGCATTGAGTTTCTTTCCGGGTTGTCTTGTATTTTGAAGATTGTGTATCGTCAGCGTAGTTGTAGCAGGTGAGGATGTGGCTTTTGACGATTCTGATAAGTAGATACAGGTAGATGTTGAATAGTAGCGGGGAGAAGGATGATCCTTGTGGTACGCCACAGGTGGAATCTCTTGGGCTGGATTTGAAGGGTTTCATCCATATGGTTTCCGTTCTGGTTGTTAGGAAAGATTTGATCCACGGTAGGGCGATGTCCGTTATTCCAAGTCCTTCTAATCTCGTTATGAGGGTGTCATGGTCGACTGTCAAATGCTGCCGATAGGTCTAGGAGTATCAAGGCACTGCTGTTGTCCGAGTCTGCGTTGATTTTTAGATCGTCCCATATTGAGAGTAGAGCTGATTCCGTTCCTCAGTGGTCTGAAGCCAACTTGTGCCTGGTCTAGTAGGCCGTGCTCGTCCATAAACTCTTGGGCTGTTTTGTATATGTACGTTTCGAGCAGCTTGGCTGTATACGGGATGTTGGAGATGGGTCTGTAGTTGGAGAAGTCCTCTACGCTTCCCGCTGTCTCTTTGAGTAGTGGCCTGATGTATGCAGTTTTGATCCGATAAGTTAATACCCAGAGGTTTCCAAGCACGGACCCGGGGATCGAACCTGTGTGGCTCCATGTGGTCTTGCTTCCAAGGCGAGCACATTGCAGCTGAGCTATTCTCCCAAGATATAGCAAACGTCAGAGTTCCTTAGGAATACAGGGGAGTACTTTATTGTAGAGTTAGTGGAGGGTCCAGGTGCTTCACAGAAAGCACCCTAGGAGGATTCCAGCAGTGGGAATGGGTGAACCGGACAAGAGGCCTCCCAATCACAGAAAACACCCCACAACTACACAGGAATCACAAGAGACTTGAGTTAAGTAAATATCCAAGTCAACACAGGACCTCAGCAAAGGAGGTTTTGCAGCAGGACGACTTCAGGATCAGCAGCCAAAAACCTGGTTGGTGGATTCCTTGTCGTGGTGACTGAAAACAGGACCTTGGAAGGGACTTTGGAGCAGGGATCAACAAGGAAGGCTTTAGGCAAGGTTTTCCTTGCAGCTGTATGCAGCTCTGGATTTGGTGCCTTGAACAGGAGCACAGTAGACAGAATATCGCTGGTCAGATTCTCGTTGTTCCAAAGGTCCAGCACTCTGTTGAGGGGACTTTTTTTCAGGCTGGACTCGTGTCTCTGGAGATCCAGCAGGATGCCCACAAAGTTCAAGCCAGATTCGGAATACTGCAGACCGTACACCGCACAATGGCTTGAGGTATGGGGTATTACAGCCCCCCAAGGTCACAGCACAAAATGCAGGTCTTCTTGAGTCTAGGTAGTCTCACCAGAGTCAGGGTCGTTTTCGGAGTCCTGAGGTAGATCGGAAGGCAGGGCTACAGCAGGCTCAGGTTACACAGCAGGCTCTCCTGGTCACTGGAAATCATCTCGGACGCTTTTCCTTCATCATCCTCTTTGGTTTTGGTTCCAATGATCGACTTGTCTTCAGATTTCAGGTTTGGAGTATTTAACAGGAACTACAGCACAACCTACACATTCTCTCCCTGCATTTTACAACAAGAGGCAGTCCAATCAGGACAGCCAGCCTCCCACTGAGATTTGTGCCGATTCAGGCAAGGAGGAAGACAAAGGGCTGTGGAGGTTTGGACTCCTCCCTCGCTTCCTGCCTTCACAGACTGGAGCCTGGGCGGGGACTCTCGCCAAAGATAAAAATCAAAGGAATTTCCGGCCCTGGATGCCAGGGGAAGAAGTACAAGAAATACTAAAATGGCAAACAAGACAGGGGCCATTTTGATAAAATGAGCCTTTACTGCAGCTGTGAACACAGCCAGTGGTAAAGGTGCACTGAATTAGTAAAAGGTATCACTGCTACCAGCCATTAAAGGTAAGCTTGTACCTGTAACAGAATTGTTACCGTTTTAGTGGGAAAGGGGATATATTGCATTTCCCCAGCACGCCACATAAGGTGGGGTGAGCTGGTTACACCAAATAAAATGTAAAAAGGATCCAAAGATCCTTTCTACCACTGGGAACTGTAGTTCTCTCAAGGTTAGCCAGAGTGTTAAAAGGGGAGCCCCTAGGGAAACCCAGCAACAACAGGCACTTATTGCTAAAAAGTTGCCAAAGAGGGTAACTTTAAAATGACAGTATGAAGAGTCTAAAAAATGACACCCATAAAGATTCTTTGAGTGTGTACAAAGGTTTCCACACAGAGGTATAAGGAGAAATAATCCATCAGTAAAGCAAAGGGTTCTGGGGTTGACACAGGTCAGGAAGATTTACCATTACTATGAAAACCTTACCCAATGCCATATATGGAAATTCTGGACCCGAGAGGGCAGGAAGAAGGCCAAAGAAGAAAATGCCAAAAGGACAGCCGAACATCTAGTGTACAGCCATCTCAGAGAGCTAGACACTCTTAGTACCCATTTGCAGTAACTGCATAAGTGCAGGAGTAAAACGTTCAAAACACTGTAGACAAATAACTGCCACCGGCCCATCCTGGACAAAGTGCACTTGCCAATAAGACACAAAACAATGTATAAGGGTAGCAAGAATCCTAAAAGTACTTCACTTTAGGATGATATGTGCAGTTTTAAAAATACAAGACATCCATACTGAGTGTTTCAGAACTGAAAGTCTTTTTGATGGATGTTTCCCCATAAGAATGAGCAAATAGGCTAGGGAAGTAAGGCCCAAGATGAGGCTTTACCTACCGCCAAAGGCCAGTACAGAATTCGGAACAAAGCTAAAAACACGTGTTCCATGAAAGCCCATGTAAAAAAGCAGTAAACAAAAACAAAGACATTCCTTACACTAAGCCTTCAGTCATGATCTGTGGTCTGTTCAGTTGTCCCAAATGGAGTAGGGTAACAGAGTACCACTGTCCATTCCTTCTGGTCGTCCTGGAGAAGCAAAATCTCACCATCCGTTTGTTTGGAGTGTTGAAGGATGCGTGTTAGGAGTTCTATTTGTATTTTTTTACAAAACCTTTACAAAATAGGCACAAGAAATGAAACCATAAAAATTCAAATCATAACAATAAAACTGTTCTACTAACCTATACACTAACAGCTAAACAAAATCTGTAGTCAATTTTTCCATAGACATTTTTGGAGACCTTAATCATACCTTATGCAGCTTTTGGTTGCTAAGTAACCTGTCTTTCCAGTAGTTACACAGTCTTAATTTCAAGATCCTTTAACCTGGAGATTGAAAGGCCTAATGTAAAAAACCAAAATGTTTTAGCAATTCAACTACCGAAAATGTCAAGAGTCATGTCCGGAGATGATTCTATTCCAAAAGGAATCGGGGGATCAACCCTTCTTCATTACTTACATGTTTCCTAAATAGCAAGTATCTAAGGTTCCAGGTTCCTTCACATTCCATTAACAAATGCCTCAGACTGGTTTGAGGGATTTTCACACTCTTTACATAGATTATGAGTCTTCCTCTTGTCTTCACTGTGCCAGCACTTCCTCAACTGGTAAAAGGTTTAGCCTTACTTTTAAAACGTTATTTCTTGCCTGCCTATCTGGGAAGGTTATCAGGTATTTGGCCAGGAACCCCAACTTTTTGTCCACAGATTGGAAGACAATTGGTCTATTTGTGTTTCTGACCTTTGCGATTGTTTTAATCCAGTCACCTCTTTCACCAGCGGCTTTCACTTTCTGGGGTATGTTAATCAAGATCCCGAGTTTTGAGTCATATTCTGACAAAGTCTTTGACTTTTCTTTCCAGATAGATTAGATGTTCAGCTCTCGATCATTCCAAATGAGCTTTTACATCCCCATACAATGAGTTACGATCTGCTGTAATTATCTGGCGATAAAGTGATGCCAACTTCCAACTTGCCAAAACAACTAGGGAGTTCAAGCCCAGTTCAAACCTCAAATTCCAGGATGGTGTACTGGGTGGCAGACACAAAACAGTCTTCCAGACAAGTGATTCCCATTTGTTCCAGTTGCTGTTCCAAAGTAACAGCTTGGCCTCTAAGCCGTACAGAATTATTGGAGTCACCATTGCCCTAAAATATCTAATTAGGGAAAGTTTTGAGAACCAACAGTATTTAGTATAGATCATCTTCATCTTGGTAAGGAGTTGAAGAATCTTCATCTCCACATCAGTCTCCACCTTGTGGGTTGCCGGAGAGGCATACATTCTATAACACAAATACATCAGATCTTCTACTCTTGGAATTGTATCAGTTCCTAGGACCCAGTTGGAAAATAGGTTTTTTTTTAGTGTGTTTAAAGATCAAGATTTTAGATTTCAGTGGGTTGATTAGACAGTTTTTTCTGGCATATTCTCCCAAACCTGTCAGCCGCTGCAAGCCTGTTGCCGTCCTATCCAGCAGTACTATGTCGTCTGCGTAGGCCAGCCAATGGATCTTTTTTCCATTGATCACAGGGCTGGCCAACGCGGATGGTTCCAGGGAGTCTCCCATGTCCACCAGGAACAGATTGAAAAATGTGGGTGCACCGAGACACCCCTGCTGTACTCCTCTCTCCACTTTGATTGGGGCAGAGAGATTGTAAAGACAGGGAGCGGGGGGGGTCGAGCAATCAAGGCCTAGCTTCTCAGGAGGTGATGCAGGCTGGTTCTTTAGTACAGTGTAGTCCCCAAGCCCCCACAAATGAAGGTCTACACACTATTAGTTAAAACGCAGTCTTTATATAATTAAGTTCAAGGTTATGTACACAATCAAAATAACTCACTTTGTGCTCAGAAAATCTACAATGGCAAATATATACAGTTGTAAGTGGTTCCACAATTATTATTAGATTCCATTAAAGGGCATCAACTGTACACTGGATAAATGTTACAAATCACTTAATAAAGGTAACCAACAATAGATATAGGAGGAAAGCAGTTGGTTAGAACATTTGCCAGAATACTGGCCCCGTTACCTAGAAACATCTCTGTGTGGAGATCTCCCCCCCCCCTACCCCACCTGGGAGACCGGTAAAGCAAGGATAGACCACAAGCCCAGTCCATATATTGTTCTACAAGTCTTATTTCCTTCTATAATGTTTCTACCCCCCCCCCCCCCAATGTACCTGGTAGAGCAGAGTTCTTCGAAGAGGCGTCGATTGATCCTTCTTGAGTGACTCCCTTTAAAGCAGGAGCCACGGATCGTCGAGAGGTGTCGAAGGTGAACTTGGAGTCGATGAAGTTTGGTGGTGCCCAAGACCACGGAGTCGATCCAGGTGGTGCTTGTCAGTGACGTCCTGCGAGGATGAGGTGTAAGGGGCACCTCCACATTTGATAGTTCAGGACCGCAAAGAGTTTCTGAAGAACTGTGGCCCGACAAGGGCAGCGAGTCAGAGTCTTTGTGGTCTTTGGGTGGCGGGAAACCCACCGGCGGTTTCTCCTCAGCGCGTCGGCGTCCTCTACTTTCTCTGGCGGGACAAAACAGGTGACTGTGCGGACAAGGGAGTCCTTTGATTCAATAGTCTTAAGCAAAGGAGCGGGCGGCTCCGGTCACCAGCGGCACGACGTCAAGCGGTCCCCTCTTCTGGGCAACACTGCTTCGACAGGCCTCTAGCGGTTAAGTCGATACTCCGAACCCTGGTCGACGGCAATGGCCTTCAACAGCGTTGATGTCTGGGTGCTTCACTTCGTTCTCCTCAGCGGTCCCAGTCTCCAGTCAGCAGCCTTTCGAGGGTCTGACTTCCAGGGAGCTTCGGCGAAGGTTAGCGGTGCTCGATGGTCCGTCAGGGCACGGGAAGAGGGCGCCTAACCAGTTCCTCTCTCGGATCAGTCCTTGATGAACTCGACAGCTTTCGGATCGGGTCGAAGTAAACTCAGCAGCAGTTCTTCCAGCTGGGCATCAAGGATAAGCAGTTGCAGTTACTCTTCAAGTGTCAACTCAGCTTCTGAACAATTTCCAGTGGTGAGAGGTCCCCAGATATACTATTGTGTCTCTCATCCACACTGCTGGGTCACACTCAGCAGCCAATCGTACAGAAGGGCATTCATGCAGTCAGCCAATCAGGCATACAGTGCATTCAGGCCATACTCCTCCCTCTCAGACACTCACAACAAGGAATGTGAATTGTGACAAGTACCCAGCCATTCAACACTACACACTGCATTCATACCAGTTTCGGGCAGGGCTGACTCAGTCTTTGTGTCAAACACCAGAAACCAGACATCCACTACAAGATGTGCATATTGGTCACACTCCATTCACCCAGGTCCCGCCCACAGGGTGTATCCACAACATACAGTCACTGGGAAGGCTCCAGACAGTCTGGCCTGGACTTCACAACACCATATATGGAACTTCCACCCAAGAGCCAGTCAGGGGGAAGGGACGAGTCAGGGCTTCCCAGTACTTTGGGAAAACAAGTTAACAGGCAATAGAAAGCAAGAGGCGACAGGGGCCATCTTGTTTCCTATCAGGAATCAACCGATTCCAATGACAGGGCCTGGGTTTCCCAACATGGAGGATACTCGGAGCACCTGTCAAATTCAGCATGGAGCTGCCACCAGCCTATACCCTGCTCTGTGGGCCACACACTGGTTCACAAAAACACACTAGGGGCAAAGGGTTGCAACCCCACCCATGGGTGCCACAAGGGTATCCCATGGGACTATAAACCAAACCAAAAACAGGAAGAGCTGCACTGCCAGGAGTCCCACATGGACTCCTGGGCAGAAAATATACAACACAAATGAAAAAGGACTACAGTACAAGGACTGGGAGGCCCTGTCCCTCCAATGCATTTCCAGCATCACAGATGACCTGGTTCACCCAGGCACACTTTTGAGGTGTCCCTGTGAAATTCAATTAACATTGCCAGGAGCGACTCCAAGATCCCCCATTCTTTCAATTTCCTCCACAGATGCGCTCTATCGACCTGGTCGAAAGTTTTAGACAGATCTACCCAGGCACCATAGAGTGGCAGTTCTCCCTTGAACATTGTTTGTTCGCTTACCAGATTCAGGATAAGGCCGTTCAAGGTGGTAGAGACGCCTCGTCGGAAGCTTCTCTGGTGGCCGGAAAGAATTTGTGCATGGTCTACCCATTTGGTAAGATCCCTCAGTAGCAATTTCATAAAGATTTTACTTTCTATGTCAAGGTGGGCGATGGGGCGATAATTAGCCGGATCTAGTCTATCGCGCCCCCTTGAAGAAAGGTATGATTATTGCAGTTTTCCATGAGGGGGGGGAAGTTGCTACAGGCTAGGTATTTCCTTAAAAAGGTGGTACAAAAGGCTGGACCATAATTCAGGTTCATTTTTAAAGTACCTGGTAAGTCAGGCCGGCCCCTCTAGAAACAGGTCCACTTGAGATAAGACTTCATGAAACTATCCCAATGGTCTAACATGTAGCCAACTCTTATCAATCTGTACTATTCATGGAAACTTGGTAGAGTGGCAGAGCAGTCAGGCTTATCATAAGAGGGAAATGTGAGCTGTAGGCATGTACACTGAATCCAGTTAGCACAGAAGTCCAAAGAAACAAATGTATTTAAAATCTATATTATATTTACACAAGGGATGTTTTAAAATACTTAGCAGATTAAACGTAAAAAACACATAAGATTACTTGTAGATACCTTTCAAAGGCCACTGCTTAGTTAGTAGTTGCTTGCGGTTACAATTGTTACAGCGTTTGACAGTTCTACTGTATTATTGGTACTACTGTGCACTTGTATAAGACAGAAGAAATACAGTAATTACTTTTAGTTATCAAAACCACAGTCTTTTTGGAAGGAAACCAGTTGATTAGTCAAACAGTAGCACAGTTTAAGGTTCGAGCTGCAGTTTCCTCGAATAAACAAAGGCTTTTAAAGTCTAATTCGCAGCCCTAACTAAAACGCAGTTCGGAGGGGGCTGAAAACTTACAAAGCTGAAGAACAGCAGATTTCCCTAGGTTATTAGAAATGTTTGAGGCTGGATTCTCCTCTGTTTAGTAGCGATCGACCCCATCTACAGATTCCTTGGTCTGGTGACGAAAGTCAAGACAATTAAAGGGATGTCTCTGTTGCAGTCTCGAGAGGACCTCTGTCATGGATTTCTTCAGCTTCTCTGGTCAGTCAGGCGTTAGCGCCTTTTCTGCAGCACCATCAAAGGGCACGATTTGCCCGGTCAATCTTCAATTCCTGCACTCTGGGGAGGGGACTTGGAGGAGTTAAATTGTGACCCTGGGGGTTCACCTGGAGCTCAGCAAAGACTTGGACAGATTCAGCCTTGGCAAGATGATGCACTACAATTGGGTCAGAGGTCTGCTGGTATTCATGGTCTGCAACTCAAGAAAGGCACAGCAACTCCGAGATGGCTCTGATTGTAGTTCGTCTCAGGACTGGTTGGTCCCACCAGCCAAAGGGAAGGAGTCCTCCTGGGAGCTCCTCTGTCGCATAGAAAACTGGGTCAGGACAGCAGTGATCACTTCACGGTGTTGCATAGGGTCTGCAGGTGTCTCTGGTCGTCTTCTCCAGTTACTTCACTTTCTAGTGGTCGACTTGCCTTTCACCTCGGAAACTTCACATTTTATTTGGGTTCAGCACACACTCCTCTGCAATTTCTCAGCATTTTACAGAAAGGGGCAGGTGGCTGTCCAATCAGGACAGCCAGACCACCAATCGGAACTGATCCCATTCAGGCACTCAGGCAGACAAAGAGGAGTGAAAAACTCCTCCCCCCACTTCCTTCCTGCCCAGACACAATCACAAACACACACAGACATCCCCCTCCCAGAATATTAGACGGGCTAACAAAGGACAACCACGCTAGAAATGGCAATAAACGAAAGGAGCCACCATGTTGGAACATAGGTGACCCCATTGTGCACAACATAGGCTGAACACATTCTGCGCTGAAAAGCAATAGTTAGTAAAGAACATGTCCACTGCCACCAGCCATAACTAGGAAGTTGTCTATGTGATTAAAAAGTCACAGGAGCAGAGAGAAGGGGGGTGCCAAGTATCCCCTTGGCACTCCACATGAGGTGTTGTGTGCCACTCTCATAGTATAAAGGTTTAGGAGAGATACAAAGTATCCCTCTATCCTTAGGAACTGTAGTTACTCAAGGATAAAGAAAGAATCTCAAAGGAGAACTCAAAAGGGTTCCCAGCAACACTGCCCATAAGGAGATGTGTGCTGCAAAAGTTAAACACAGATGCCTTAGAGACATGGAGGAAAGTAGGCTACATAGTAAAGGCAAAACACAGAACAAGAGTTCCAAAAGACAGAGGCCATAAGAATGAATGAGTGGTAAAACGTTCCACTCATTCAGGATAGCAGAAACAGGTCCAGAAGTCCAGCAAAGAGTGCTGGGGTTCTCACTAGGAGAGGGGATGAAGCACACAAATGATACATCTCCCTAACAATGCTGGTGCAGCGCTTCAGTCCTTCCTCGAGCAGCAGGATTTCCCCAGTGCAGGTTAAGAGTTCCAGCTACTGACAAATTGAGTCAGCAACGGAGTCTGCTCTCCCCGTCCTCCGGAATCAGTGAGACCCATTCCTCCAAGAACACCTGTGCATTCTAGAGGCTGTAGAGGAGATCCATTGTGCGTTAAAAAAGTGTATTTTAAAACTGTTTTCTACCCTCCCTAAAACAAAGCTACATGTATGTTATCCAACCAAGGTGTCAGATACAGCTTCTGTTGAGACTAACTTAAACAGAAGCAAATTGACTTCCATATTTAAGAAACTTCCATCATATACAGACCATAATCTTAAAATGTACTTTATAGATTTGCTTTACCACTTCAAAGTACTTGCATTTGACATACCGTTCAGCTAAATAAAGTGCCAAATGTATGGTTGAAAGATTACCTGCTGCTCCTTGAGGTGTCTCATCAGTGCGAGCAGCTGAAGAATTAGCTCCATCCTGATTATCAGGATCTGCCATTTTATCCTGTCGGCGAGCTTCAGCTGCTCCTCTTTTGCCTAGGCCAGAGCCTCGCCGACTAGAAAAAAAATGAAATACAATTTAGTTTAACATTTTGTATGGAAACAAAATTCTAAAGGGATAGTTAATCTTTAAAGAAACATGCTTTTGATTACCCAATGAATGCAAATTACTTGCCCTTGTTAACTGAAGTCAAGTTATTCCTAAAAGCAAAGGAGCAAGCATAAACAGTAAAAAGTACAAGTAACTCCCCAAAATGCAATCAGATACCTGGCAGGCATACATGACAGTCGGCACCCATGGCACCGCCGTTACAAAATCCAATAAGGACTACCCAACTAAACTTCCAGTACCATCACTCCACACAAGGAAAGATTGATTCCTAAACATCAATGTCTACAATCTCAAATGACAGGACATCGGGAAGAGGGTTTTTCCAAACCTGCACTGGTGAGAGGTTGAGAAGCCAACCGAAAGGTTCAGCCAGTTTCACAATTAAGTCATCTAATGCTCAATGGCAGTTATTGAGCAGGAAGGCTTACAGTCAAGAGGAGATAAGCTTGTGTGAAGTAGACTTAAAAAGAGGGAAGCCTGTTAAGGAACAGAGGACCACACAGTTAAGTAAAAACATAATATTTATTACCACAGGCAAGTAGTAAATACCGGTTTGATCACTATGAAATATATTCACCACAGTTTTGTAACACCAACTGAGTTAACTACCACGTTAGAATGCAGCAGTTAATGATAGAAATACACACAGCAGGGATCAAAATATGATTTGATGAGCAGGAGCTAAAAGCAGCACCTTTGTATCTGGCATCATACAGTTAGGCTAGTTTATAGTGAATTGTAAATGTACTCCTCCAACTAACAATCCCCATGCCCAAAATACCCAAAGAATGTACTCATGACCCAGGCTCCACTGGCCTGGTAAGACAATTACTTTCAATTTAAAGGATGTCATGTCCAATGCAAGTAATTTGAATCCGGTTTCTTACTTGTAACACAAAAGATGACACAAAACAGGGACTGGCCAGGAACATTGAGGCTCACTGTGGGCTTGGCTGTATGAGGTTCAAAGGCTGCAGGTTCAAGGCTTCCAGCCAAAGAGGCGGGGGACCCAGGACAGGTTTAAAATCTCACGATTTGTCTTGGCAGCGAATGAGGATCTAGTGAGGAGCAGCAGATTGAGGTGGACATTGGGTGTGCCCTAGGACAAGGTCAGCAGCTCTTAACAGAAGTGCAGTAATACTTCAATCCCCAGCAGGCCCTTCCTCGTAGTGACATGGCAGCACCAGGTTAGAATGTTCCTAGCTGTTGAGATGGATTTCTAGAATCTGGCCTGGTGGACTGATTTTAGGAGGCCACCCTAGTTAGTAAACCGGGGAACTTGGGTTAAACAAACCCAATCAAGGTAAGCATGGAGAGTGGTCAAGGCTTGGACTCAGGAGAGCGAGTGGGGTCAGGGATCCACAATGAGTCCACACAGTTAAGCACACAAATCACATGCATTACTCACCGTAATAGCATTTCTGATGATTGTATCTGCATAGATTCATATGCTTGCATACAGTCCGACGTCTAGTGGTAATCGCGGAGTATTGCATCTTTCTTTCGAGGATCGAAAGGGGACGTCCACAAGGGCATGACTTACACTATCATTATCGGGACATGTAGTGTACCTGTAAATACCTCAAGCGTAGAGGTCCCTCAGATTGTTTTTTACTTCCAACTAGTTGGTCACCTTATGCGGAGCTCGCAAGAGTTGATATTGCAAAATAGTGATTTCGTTGACCCTTGACCGATGGTCGTCTAGTCTTTGACTACTTCTCTCCGACGATTGCTTCGTGGACCCCTACGCCGAAGATATCCACTGCTGTTCAGCGACTAGAGCATTGATCAACGTCTGTCGACATCGTGGCCTCTGCCCTCCAGCCAGGCCCTTAAAGTAGGGAGAGTGGTGCCCTGGGTTGATTCTGAGAATGCATTTCCTTTTCCCCTCTTACCCTTTCTGGTCTGGCTGCTGCCTTTCAACTCTGCTATGGAGAGGACTCCATTTAAGCTTTGTCTGTCTCGCAAGCGAAAATACCCCCGGGTAGAGACCCATTGCAAATGCAATAGGTGCTTACCTCGTGACTACGAAGAGCGTTCCTGTAAGTCCTGCAAACTCTTTTGTCCTAAGACAAAAGATTGGCGGACAAAGTGGTGGGTGGCCTACGCATGCAGGCCAAAAGTTGTTCCCCCGTTGGCGCTGTTGCCTCGGATTTCTAGGACTTTAGCCATGGCGCCGACCTGGAGGCCATAGACCTTTCAGCTGAAAATAAATATTAAATAAACACGGATGCGCTTTCACATCACGTTCAACAGAGGTAAGGTATGCGAAACACGTCTGAGCCACAGCCCATATGGCACTTTTAGCTATTTCACTGCAGGCGGCATGCTATTCTGAAGAACGTGATGTGAAAGCGCATCCGTGTTTATTTAATGTGTCCCTCGCACTAGCCCGATGTCCGATGTGTAGACTGATTAACCTAGCAGAGCTCACGGGCACACTGCAACGATATCAACGAAATGACAAGACTTCCCATGGAATATATAGCGGAAGGCATTTAACCGTAAACGGTCATGTGCATCATACATGCGCTTTTGAAAACACAAAAATCACGGCATTGTATTAATAACAGTAACTTAATTAGCTAAAGTAATTAAGAGCAAAATAACAGAATGTAGCCCAATTCAGAATAACTAAATCACCAGACAGCAGATAAAGATGTATGGAATCTTATTATCACAAGTTTATTTGACAGGCAGGGATTGATCCCATGACATTTAAACTTGCTGAAAGGCGAAGTTCCAAATTTACAAAACACTACCATTAGGTAAGAACGTTTGTACAAATACTTCAATATATATGACATGAATAAATAGAACATTATAATCATTATGCTCTTTTTGTTGATTTCTCTCCCACCTTTTCATCTGTATTTTTCAACATGTGGTATGTTTTCATCCTAACCAATCCTTCCCTCTCCCCCTCCTTGTTTTCTGTGTTCATAGGCAATCTATTTATCAAAATGGCGATATAATTGTGTTCGATTGTTATGTGTCAATGATGATGTTTTAACATTTAGCCCCGATTTTAAAAAGGCGGCTCGTAAAAGGGCACCTGTTCACATAAACATAGCACTTTATAATCATAATCCTACTGAGTGGAGATCTTATTTTTTTGAAACTGTGGCGCATGAATACAAGGTGTAACTTTAACCATACTACCTTTCAGCTGAACCCTCCGGTTCCCAGAAGCCCATCCCCGAAAGATAGGCCACTGGTATGGGGAGTTAACACCCTGGTGACAGGGGCACACACGCACCACCCAAGGAAAAGCATGCAACCCCCAGAGCCTCCTCGACGGATAAGTCGAAGAAGCACCAAACACTGACAGGCTCACCGAAGACTTCAGTGCCTGTTGAACCTCGCAGTCCGGCCCCCTCCCTGCATCTGTCTGGGCATTCTACTCATAAGGGTATTCCCACAAAAAAGCACATGCGTGCTGACACGCCG
Organism: Ambystoma mexicanum; assembly: GCF_040938575.1. Classification (NCBI taxonomy): domain Eukaryota; kingdom Metazoa; phylum Chordata; class Amphibia; order Caudata; family Ambystomatidae; genus Ambystoma; species Ambystoma mexicanum. Next base: position 692,124,497 of record NC_090932.1, on the reverse strand, counting down.
TTCAAGAGTGTGTTAGCTCCTAAGGTTTCGGTGGAGTCTATAACTGCGACGGCACATACAAGCAGGTCAAAATCCATCATACAGCCGCAGTAGTTAAATGACAGTCTTGCGGCTATTGTTTCGGCAGCAGAACAGCCCATAAGCACCCAGTCTCGTCGAGAGGAGTACTCTCAAAGTCCCCAGCCCTTCTCTAGGGCTTTATCTAGTAAATCTACTCCTTCTGAGGAGTCTTTCCCTCCTCCAGAACGCTCTCCTTCAACCCTGTGCACCAAGCAGAGGTTTGAAAATTACATGGATAAAATGTCACAATTCATAGACTTTTCAGAAAGATACATTACTCCCAAGAGGCATAGGGAGGAGGATTCCTGCCCCATTTTACCAAAGCTGCAGAAGCTCCCAATTCAGACAAACTCGTCAGGAGGTATTCGAGTTTTCTGAGCCAGAGGAAATCTATGAGGATCCTTTTAGTCATGAGGACAATCCTTTTGGTCAGGACACTGCTGACCAGTGCCTAGACTGGGGACAAGATCAACCGGCAGATGAAGGGCCTTGGCACTCACCCACTCCTACCCCAGGCCCAGACATGTGTCTGGATCTGCCTTCCACACCTCAACTGAGGAAGCCATCACCAATAGATGATCAGGTGGCATTTAATGCCATCCTAAATACTGCTGCAGACCACTCTCACATCGCCACACAGGAGGTTGTTCAGGACTGATTTTGTTGGACATTCTTTAAGAAAAACTCAGTCAAGCTATTCCTCTGCTGAACTCCATAAAGAAGCGCCTTGCTCCTTCCTTACTGTCTCCTTCCCTTACAAAGGTTGTCAACCCTCGGGTTGAGAAACTGTTTTGCCCCTCTCCATCTGACCCTTTGCACATTCTAGGTCATGCCACACCAGGCAATCTGGTTGTTAAAACCACCAAACAAATAAAAATAAAAGGCTGGGGTGCCACTGCCTACAGCAGAGGGTCCCCCCCGATAAGGACTGCAAGAAACCCTGGCAGATTTTATATCACTGACCCTGTTGGGACACATCCTGCATTCCCTTTGGCGGATATTGGCCTTGGGATTGTTGGGGCTCCTTGTCTTCCAGGACAGGGGGGCTTTACCCATCCAAAGGACTACTGGTCTACATATGTGCCAGGGTTGGACTCCTAGCACATGGATGAGACCTACATCCTGGTATTGTAGAACTCTAGCTTAAGACTCCATGGTTTAGACCAACATGTGTGATCCACTGTCATTTGTTCAGTGGGCTGGTTGGCTACCCCTTGGTAAACCACAGCTGACACTCTAGCGTCACCCCCACCCAGCTGGTTGGACACCACGAGGCGGGTGAGCAGGGATCTGGAGTTTACTGTACTTGCCATGTATCTTTATGATGGTGAATAAAATTCCCATGGTAGTAGATATCCGACATGAATAGCTTCTACCGGCACAATCTCCTCATTACACAGGGTAATTACACCACAGAACACCACAGCAAAAGAATACAGGTCATTGCACCTTTATACCCATGTATTTAATAGACAATAGGCATTGTTTGTATAGCTAAACATTACACTAAACTTGTTCACCTGACATTAAACTTTATTTTGCTGAATGTTAACTAATGATATTAGTATTCTATTGATGTTTGTTTTTACTAAGTTAAGCATGTGTATAGAGTGGAGTTCGTATAGTAGCTCTTACATGCACCAAAAAATCTCACTGGACTATGGTTCCCCTTAGGGTGCAAATAGGGTTCCCTGTTGGCAACAATGGGCTTGGTTTGGTTGCATGAGTATTTTGGGTACACTGCACGTCACGTTAGGGATAGTGTTACAGTCATGTCCATGGCTACGTCCCCTTTCGATGAACCGAAAGAAAGATGCAATACTCCACCATTACCACTAAATGTCGGACTACAGGCACAGCATGTGATTCTAAGCAGATTAACATCAAACCATATTAGAAGCTCAGAAAAACATTAAGAAATTAAGTAATCAGGTAGTAATATCACAATACTGGATTATCAAACATACATACAGTCACACCTTTAGGCTCTTAGGAATGCATTTAATAATTTAGACTGAAGTTTAGTGATGCAGTAGAATGAAACCGATTCACAAAAAATACGCCCTAGCTTTACAAGTCCAATCCTTGTGATGAATGGGGCCTTGTGCACAAAAGTCAAAAAGCTGCTTCTTAGGAGAGGGAACTGATATGGGAAGAGTTCTTGTGGTGTTGAAAATCTTCCAGAAGATATTTCAAAGTTATAGGTAGGTAAAATTATATTCCTATTTTTCATCTATAGGCCTTCAGAAATGACAATCAAAAAGCGATGGAATGGAACAACCAATGTTAATTCTAAGGTTTATTCTAAGGAGAACAGGTGGGGGTGAATGCGTTGAAATTACCCTCCTCCCCCAGAACTACTCCTCCGTGCCCCCAGAACCACTCTTTCGCTGTTCGTTTCATAGTAATAATAAATCTTCCCGACCTCTATGAACCCCAGAACTTTATTTCACGGGTGGATTATTTTTCCTTATACCTCCGAGTGGGAACCTTTTCCCTCCCACAGATAATTTTTCTCTTTTTATGGGTGTCATCTTTAAGACTCTTTAGTGTCTTTTAAAAGTTATCCTCTTTGACAAATGTTTGCCAATAAGTGCCTAGTGTTGCTGGGTTGCCCTAAGGGCTCCCCTTTTAACTTTCTCTAGCTAATCTTGTGAGAGCTACAGTTCCCAAGGGTAGAAAGGATCTTTCGATCATGTTTACATTTTATTTGGTGAAACCAGCACACCCCACCATATGTGGAGTGCTGGGGAGATGCAATGTATCCCCTTTCATACTAACACTAAACATTCTGTTACAGGGACAAGCTTACCTTTAACCCTTTAAGTGCCAAGGACGAGGTATCTCGTCCTTGGAAGTGCATACGCAGTGCCAAGGACGAGATAGCTCGTCCTTTTCGGCACCTTGTTTTGAGCGATCCCTGCAAAGCAGGGATCGCTCAAAACTAATCCAACCCCCGGGCCATGTGAGGGGGAGGTCCCCCCTCACTGCCAGGGGGCTGGATTACCTTCAGTTTCACGTCGGCGTGCGTAACGCACGTCGGCGTGAAACAAAGTAAATTCCCCGCAGCAGCCATTTTCGGCTGCTGCGGGGAAGAGAGAAGGTAAGAGACCTTCTTTGTCCGCCTCGATTCCCGGCTGTATTTCAAGCTGGAGATCGAGGCGGGTATCGTTGGAAAGGGGAGATTCTCCCCTTTCCAACGATACCCATTGTGTGGCATTGCTGCCCGCGGATCTGGCGCAGGGCGCGCGATCCGCGGGCAGCAATGCCAGTGGATCAATGAAGATCCATTTGTGACGCAGGGGGGGAGGGGGCTGCCTCAAGTAAGCAGCCCTCTCCCCCTCCCGGCCCCCAAAGCATGGGGGCACATGCATGAGAACCCTGGGGCAGATGGCTGACCATCTGCCCCAGGGGAATGAAAAAGAAAAAAAATTGAAAGTATGTGGAAAGGGGGTGGGGCGCCACTAGCCACCATGGATTTTTTATTGAATGAAAGGGGGGGGGGGGGATGCCCCCCCCCCACCGAAGTAGAAAGGGACACCCCTTGTAACCCTCCCTGGGGACAGATATCTGCTCCTAGGAAGGGGCATCTGACCCCAGGGAGGGATGCATGAGGTGGGGCCCCCCCCTATCTGCCCCCAGGGTGGGTTGCATGAGGTGGGGCCCTCCATTTGGGGTGGGGGGGTTGAGGGCCACCCCCCGTTGCGGTACATCATGTGCTGCCAATTTAGGGTGGCCCTCAGCCCCCCCTAAAAAGCAGCCTGTGATTTTGTATATTTTTTTTTGTTTGCCCAACTTTGCTTGGTGCAGATGGGCCCATTAGTGTGGCTATCTGCCCCCAGGGTGCCCAAACCCCACTGCCCCATTATTGGGGGTCCTGCCCCACCTTTTGGGGTGGCCCTCTCCCCCTCACCCCAAATGGAGGTGGGGTGTACCTCACGCAGCCGTTTGGAGGCGGCCCAGGAAGGCCTGCATGAGGTGTGTCCCCCAGCCATTTGGGGTGAGGGGGGAGAGGGCCCCCAAAAATGGTGGGACAGGCCCCCCCCCAGTGGGTGGGGCAGTAAGGTTTGGGCACCCCGGCGCCAGATTGGCACACCAATGTGACCCTCTGCACCAAGGGGAGTTGGGTTACCAAAGGAAAAAAATGAAAATGGTGGAACGCTTTTTAGGGGGGGGCAGTGGGGCACACCAAAGGGTCAGGGAATTTTCTAATGGGATGGGGCGTTGACCCCCTCTGCCCCAACCGCAATGGAGTGGGTGCCAAGTCATGCAGCCCTTCCTGGGACCAGATACCTGCTCCTAGGAACGGACGCCTGAGCCCAGGGAAGAGTGCAGGACAACCCCCCCCTAATCTGCCCCCGGGGAGGGCTACATTTTGCTGGTGTGACCGTAACACATGTTCTTTGTTTTGTTTACAGCTTTTTCTACCCGAGCAGCTGCAACGTTATGTGAGTACTGTTTTTTATTATTCTATGGTTAGGGCCCACTGTCAGTGGGGTGGGTGAGACTGGGGCTGGATTGTTGGTGGTGTGGGTGGGAATGGCCCATCTGGGCAGATCACCTCCAACTGTCCTGAAGTTGCGGCTGGGCTGCATTACAGCTTTTCCCTTCGGGGAGGTATTGGCACACTGCTGAGACTCCTTGGTGGGGAGAAGCTGTAACGCAGGGCAGCCAAGGCTCCAGCAAAGTCGGCGGTAATATCCCTGGCCTTGGGCACCCTTCTCTCATGTGGGTCTTTGCTGGTGGTTCTGGGTATTACATTCTGGGCCGATTTGCTAAGTCAGACCTCTGTGGATTCCCACGGGTGTCCTCTTTTGGGAAATGCATGGGGTTCCCTGTTTCCCTTGCTGGCTGCGACACCCTAGGCCCAAATCTGTAGGTTGCCCACATGAACAAAATGGGCAGTGGCGAATGGCTTGGGGTTCCCAGTCGGTTACCCTTTTCCTTTTGCGCCCCCGGTAGGTGCACCCACACATGTGAGGTACCGTTTTCATCGGGACACGGGTGGGGACACGGGAAGGTAGGCCACGTGTTGTTGGCGGTGTGTTTCGGTGGGTGGCCAGAGCGAAATGTCTGAGAATTGTCTTCATTTCCGGCCAATTTCAGAGACATTTCCCTGTGTCCACTCACCGAAACACGTCACCAACAGCAGATGTCATACCTTCTCGTGTTTCCACAGGTGTCCCGACGAAAAAGGTACCTCACATGTGTGGGTGCACCTACCGGGGGCGCAAAAGGAAAAGGGTAACCCACTGGTAACCCCAAGCCTTTCGCCACAGCACAATTTGTTCATGTGGGCAACCTACAGATTTGGGCGTAGGGTGTCCAAGCCAGCAAGGAAAACAGGGAACCCCATGCATTTCCCAAAAGAGGACACCCGTGGGAAAGCACAGAGGTCTGATTTGCGCGAAGCGGGCCAGAATTTATTACCCAGAACCCCAGACAAAGTGAACATTGTGTTTTTTCCCCACCAAATATCACACTTTGTCGGGGATTGTGGCTAATAAAAACTGGGGCAATTTGCGCAAGGCAGACCTCTGTGGATTCCCACGGGTGTCCTCTTTTGGGAAATGCATGGGGTTCCCTGTTTCCCTTGCTGGCTGCGACACCCTAGGCCCAAATCTGTAGGTTACCCACATGAACAAAATGGGCAGTGGCGAATGGCTTGGGGTTCCCAGTCGGTTACCCTTTTCCTTTTGCGCCCCCGGTAGGTGCACCCACACATGTGAGGTACCGTTTTCATCGGAACACGTGTGGGGACGCGGGAAGGTAGGCCACGTGTTGTTGGCGGTGTGTTTCGGTGGGTGGCCAGAGCGAAATGTCTGAGAATTGTCTTCATTTCCGGCCAATTTCAGAGACATTTCCCTGTGTCCACTCACCAAAACACGTCGCCAACAGCAGATGTCATACCTTCTCGTGTTCCCACAGGTGTCCCGATGAAAACGGTACCTCACATGCGTGGGTGCACCTACCTGGCCGCCAAGGGGAAAGCCTAAAACACAAGTAACCCCAAGTCTGTTTTCAGAGGGAAATCTCAGACATTCTGCCGACCGGCACAACGTACAGATATGGGCCTCGGGTGTCCAAGCCACCGAGGAAAACAGGGAACCCCTTGCATTTCCAAAAAGAGGACACCCGTGGGAATCCGCGGAGGTATGATATGCCCAAATTGCCCCAGAATTTATTACCCAGACACCACCGCAAAGTCTGAAATGTGCCCCGGACTTTGCGGGAGTGTCTGGGTAATAAATTCTGGGGCAATTTGGGCATATCATACCTCTGCGGATTCCCACAGGTGTCCTCTTTTTGGAAATGAATGGGGTTCCGTTTTCCTCGGTGGCTTGGACACCCGAGGCCCATATCTGTACTTTGTGCCGGTTGGCAGAATGTCTGAGATTTCCCTCTGAAAACAGACTTGGGGTTACTTGCGTTTTAGGCTTTCCCCTTGGCGGCCAGGTAGGTGCACCCACACATGTGGGGTACCGTTTTCATCGGGACACCTGTGGGAACGCGGGACGGTAGGCCATGTGTTGTGTTTGTGTGGTTTTCATAACGTTTTGACCCATTTGCTGGAGCCCTTTGTCTCAACCCTTTCTTTTCCCAAATGTGACCTACATTTAGTCGCTGCATTAGCCACCATACAGTTTTGTAACCTGCACAAGTCACCTACCCTTGAAAAGTACTGCCTGTGCTCTTTCAAAAAATGTATGGCTGCCGTTCCTCACCACATTGGTTTTCCCAATTTACACATGCTAAGTGCGTCTGGTCAGGCCGTGAGCGTAAACTCCTGTGTACCATGGCTCAGTGTTTGGCTTGTGGTATTGCTTGTTTTGTACAAACACTACAAAAATGGTATGCTCTCCTAACTGCAAGAGTCGGGGGAATGTAGCGGAGCATTGCTTTTCTCAAAATTCATAGACGCCATTGCCGTACCAAGCCAACCATGTCCAACACATACCTTTTTTTTCAGTCATTTTTTCCCGCTTTTCCCCCCATTCGATGGCAGTTTCCCCTACCTAGTTGTTGCCTGACCTATGCAAATCACCCCTTCCTAAACTTGGAATTTTGTCTACTTTTCAGAAATATATGCCTCTGTCCTCCAATTTGGCTTTCCTGCCCTTTTCTTCCATTCCGTCCATGCATGTCCAATTGGCAAAAATGGCAAAAATCGCCTACCTCTCACAAAACGGTTGATAACCCCATCAAAATATTTTTTTTCCATTTCCACTCAACCTGTTCCTGAAAGCCAACACATTGGGGAACTCAGCACAGCAAACCATTTGTTCCTAGCTCTTACAAGGAAAAAAACCACAGGCTTCTTTGTACATCATTTTATTGGCATTTTTTGAAAAAACCCAAAATTTTCGCACATTTTCCTTATTTTCTCTCACCCCCCTACAGCAACCTGGGATTCCTGGGTGGCGTTACGACCGCCTACATGTGGGGAAAAAAAGGAGCCAAATTTGGCCGAGATATCTCATGTAACGAAAAAGTTACAAGCCATTGAATGGCCACATACCAAAATCACCAAAAAAGGCTCTGGCACTGGGGAGAAATACCCATGGCACTTAAAGGGTTAATGGCTGGTGGCAGTGATACCTTATTAATTTTGTGCTCCTTTGTGACTTTGCACAGCTCGTGTAAAGGCACCCATGGGTGCTCATTTTACCAAAATGGCCCGGTCTTGTTTTTTTGCCATTATAGTGTTCCTTGTCCTTTCTTGTTCCTTCCCTTGACATCCAGGGCAGGAAATTCCTTTGGGTGATTTTGATCTTCTGCAGGAGTCCTGTGGGCTCCCCACCCATGCTCCAGAGTGTCTAAGGCAGGAAGCGAGGGAGAGTCCAAAGCTCTGCAGCCCTTTGTCTTCCAGTCGGAGTGTGAGATTCCAGCTCAAACTGTAAGGCTGGCTGTTCTGAAAGGACTGCCAACCACGCAGGTTTGAATGTTGCAAGACTGTTTGATTGGTTGGGTTTCATATAGTCTGAATCTTGCAGAAGCTAGGTGGATACACTGTTTGGATACCATCGAACAGGGTTTGAATGAAAGCAACCCCCAACGGTGGTGAACACCACACTTCACACCACTGGCTCTGCGCTATTTTTCTTCCCCTTTCCTTCTCTGACCAGGCTGGCGAGAGATATGGGGGTACTACATCGGTTGTCTGCTTTGCAGAGCCCCCCTCCCCCTTTTCTTTTTCCTCCCTCCCCCCTCCCCCTTTTTTAGGGTTGTCTCCGAGTAAAAGGACACGTGCCTTACTCTAAATGGAAATGTTTTTTCTGTTTCTTCTTTTTTCTTCTTTATGACAGACTGGGGAATGAATTAAACTTCCATTTCCCGCTAGAGGCCCTTATTTACTTGTTCCGCTTTTGAGATCAGCAGTCAGTATTAATAACAAAATCGGTGCATGTCTTTTGGACTTATGGAGCCGTTATGTGTAGCTGGCACATTTGTCAGTCCTATTTCTTTCTGACTCCAGTCACCAGCCGACGCGAGCAGGCTCTCGCGGGTCCTATCTTGGTTTCATTTGGTGATTGATAGGGGGCGTTCCTATTCCAGTAGTCCGCGCGCACATTGAGCGTACGGACGTTTCATACAACGTCTAACAGCCTGGTGACTCGTAGACTCCGGCGCTCCATACGGGTGGTACAGTGGACGTTTGCAGGTAAGATATCTACGCATGTCTTCTTGCTACGATATGCACTTATGGAGTTCGGCCCCTTTATACATTGTAGTTCGTAGGGAGTTACTTATCTCCCATTGAATGTGGGGCATGCAGGCTAGCCGCCACTATTTGCATTAGGCGCTACTGCTGTAGAGCACCGGATATCACGGGCTCTGGTGTGGCGCCTTTTGGGGACTGCATTTTCTGTGCACCGGCGCCCGTATGGGTATTTTCATGCGGTTTCTAGGTCTGTTATCTGTGCCGTTACGGATTCACTAGCGCCTCCCTATATATAGTTTTTAGGCGTAGAGAGCCTCTTGATTTTATGGCTGTTATTCTGCAGGTCTTAGGTTTCAGATCCTTGCAATCCTGTTGACGTCTCACTTTCCTTCCAGTTTGGGACACGCGATCTATGACCACTTTAACTACAATAATTCCGAGGCGTTCCACCTTAGAGTCTGGTCCTTGGACTTGATCCCTTGAACTTGGACTTCTATTCCTGGATTTCTACTATAGGAGGACACTCCACAATACACCCGCATTTTAACATTCAGGTGAGCAGTTTTGATCCCCAGGAATATCATTGGGATCTAACCATATTATTGAATATGTACATATTCTTATTGTGGAGTTATACATTGGACCCCTGTGTCTTTTTCTGCTACCGGTCCCCTTCCCGTGTTTAGTGACATTGACTGTGGATCAACATATGAAAGACAGGAGCACTTACATGCCGCTGTCTGTATTGCAGTGGCAATCCATTTGGGGATACATTTTGGTTACCCCATTCTGTAAGTTGTTTGGTAATTATTTTTCGCTTGGTGTGGATTTTCTGCGCTGCAGACTGCTTGGGCCCGACCTTTGGTGTGTCCTGCATGTTTCCACTTGGTTTCTATACCTTCCCTACATTTCTTTTCCCCCTCTACCGGTTTTCACCTCCCTGCTTGACACATCGTTGCAAGCACGGTTGGGTAATTTACATCTGAGGTTAGGGTTGAGCATTCCAACTTTGGAGAGATAACAGTATTAGGGTGTTAATGCCTGCCTCGACCACTTACACACAGGGTCTTGGTGTTTTTGGGTGAGGTTTTTTCCTCACGTTTTAATATTACTTAATTATTTGTATAGTCTTGATTGTTGCGGTTTGTTTTAGATTTTTTACATGACAGTAAATATGCTATTTATCACATCCACAGAGCTCCATCTCCCTTGGGGTCCTGACGAGGCAGTGCAATTGTCTGCCGAAACATCCTTGGCATAACCTTTGCTTTTCAGTTATGCTGTACGGTTTTACAACGTGAACAAGGACGTAGACCTGGGATGTGCTTTTGGTCATGAATAATGATTTTTAGAATATAAAATAGGTGACATCGGTGGATTGAGGATGTCTGCAATTCATTAGACAGGGACAGTAAGATAGTTTCTCTGCCAGGGTTTTCCTCAAAATTGATTCCCATACCATGTCACCTAAGTTTTAATTGATTCATTCACAAAAATGTTGACATATGCTTGCATGCATGCATGTTCTATATTGATATATGTATTTTGATTTTTTCAACATTATCATAAACAGACCCTAATGGTCATTTTTAAGCTTGTAACCGTAGGACCAATGGCCTACGTAATAAATTATGGAATGCATTTTTAATATAACAAAAATACCATCCTCTGTGTGTACTGTTCTTTGAGGTGATTTAATAACTCATGGAATAGGGCCGAGCTGTAGTAAAAACTGGGTAATCGAACTATTTGGTAAATGGTTCATCTGGGGGGACCCCCCCATTGTGTGCAAGTTTTGCTACTCATTCGTCCCCCCAATGGCTATGAGTACTTATCCCTTATGTGGTAATGATTGGCTGGGTTTCTGCATAAGAGTCCTATCCTGGAAGCTGAAGAGGTAGTCAACCACTGGTACCAAAACCGAAGAGGATGATTAAGGAAATGCAGCTGAGACGATTTACAGCTAACGGGAGAGCCAGCTGTAGCCCTTCCTTCCAAACGACCTGGGTCTCCGAAAATGACGACCCCAACCAAGAGCCTGGAGAAACCCACTAGACTCCATTGCATTTTGAGTCATCCCACGCCGTGCGCTGACCTTGCGGCTGCAATACCCCAATACCCTGGGACCTCGAGCTATTGTGCGGTGCACAGTCTTCCGAATTTTGAATCTCACTGAAACTTCGTGGCCATCCTGCTGGATCTCCAGAGGCATGATTCTAGTCCGAAAAGTCCTCTCACCAGAGTGCTGGACCTTTGTAACGAGAATCCGACCAGCGATGATATTCTTCTGTGCTCCTGAAAAGGCACCAAATCCAAACAGTTGCATCCATCCCGGAGGAAAACCTTGCCTAGAGCTGCAAAGTCCCCTTCAAGGTCCTGTTTTCAGTCACCACGACAAGGAATCCACTGAACTGGTTTTTGGTTGCAGATCCTGAAGTCCTCCTGCTGCAAAATCTTCTGTCCTGAGGTACTGTGCTGGCTTGGGTATTTACGTACCTTAAGTCTCTTGTGATTCCTGTGTAGTTTTGGGGTGTTTACTGTGATTGGGAGGCCTCTCGTCCAGTTCACCCTGGATCAGCCGTGGACCGATAGCACAGCGAGTAGAGTGCTCACTTTGACATTCGTGCAGAGCCTGCTGGCGCAGGTTCGAATCCTGGCAGGGCCAAACTCAGCCTTTCATCCTTCTGAGGTCGATAAATGAGCACCACACACTGTGGGTAATATGCACCGCTCAGATACCTGAGGGCTCGTAGAGCTATATAAATGCTAAATTATTATTTATCACTACTGCTGGAATCCTCCAAGGGTGTTGTCTGTGAAACCCCTGGACCCTCAACTAACTCTAAAGTAAAATACTCACCTGTTTCAATAGCCTTCCTTAGGAACTCTGACTGTTGCTACTTAAGAACCTATCCTGACACGGTCTGTTGGACACTAGACCCTAGTGACCCCCTCTTCTGCCACTGAGAACACTCATGCTCCAAGAATAAGGGAAAGAATTTTAAAGGGTGGGCCTTTTGCCTACAAAAGAGAAGTGTTTAAAAGTGACTTACTTGCAAAAAAAGTTGCTTGGTGACTAAGAGTGACCAGTTGCAAAAGTTCTTACTTAACTTGAATGTGTGTTGCACTGTTCTGAAAAGTATATATAAGGTTAAGTTACTGTGGCTTGGTTGTGCCTCTTCCCCAAAAGTAATGCTGTTGGTTTCAATGTATTCCGGTTATGGTAAAAGTAGGAGTGTCCCCCAACTGGGTCTTGCTTCCCTCCCTCCCCCCCACCTACTTGCTGTTATCCTGCCCAGAAGTCGTCTGCATTAGGTTTTACCTACACTACATGAATGACTTATTCTAGGTAACACTTGGTTTTGCTTTCCATGGTCTGTTTTAGACGGACACAAAAAGTCTTAGGTTTCCACCTGCCTTAAAGTTGCTGATGCTCCTGTAACAGGTGTATAGGTTTTACTTACCTTGAGTACAACTGTTATCCTAAAATAAGTTTTGCTTCCCCTTAGTCTGAACTGAAAAGCAACTGTAATTGAATATTACACACCAAGGTTCAACTCCCATAGAATAACAGTTATCCTGAATCAGAGTTATAGGTTTATACTGTTCCTAGTATCTGTGTTTCACTAGATCAGAAAAGTGTATTGTCCAGTTGATATTAATATGCGATTACTTGCTGAGCGTCACAGTACAACTGATAGGATCTACTACCCTGGTATTGATGAAAGTAATTTAAAAGTAACTACTGGTTTTGACTTCCCTATAACTCCCGTTAGGTGTTGCAAATTAGGTTATATGCTTTGGTCTGTGCACCTTCAAGCATAATGTGTTTTTATAATTGTGGTTATATATGATCGTACTAATTTCGCCCAAGATTTAGCTGGGCCTACTTCTATTTAAATAAACCATTTATTTTTACAATACATCATGTTTGTGTTTCTTTGGACCATTCGTATTACAATTTCAATTGTACTGATTATACAGCCCTCGCTCCCTCCTAAAATAAGCCTGGTTGCTCGGTCTACGCTACCAATGAACTCGGGTGGTACAGCCTTATACTAAAAGTTGAGTCTTGCACTGCTTCAGTTGAATGGTTTTGCTATGCCCTTAGTTAGAAATCCGAAAAACTGTCCAAACATTCCACCGCACCTACAATTCCAATTTTCCCAGATGAGTACGAGGGTCGACTGGGGAAATCGCTGGAGGTAGGTTTTTCCGCTTTTGGATCCAGTGAGGTGACCTGGAGCTGCGGGTGGAAGGAATCTTCCTGTCATTTCCAGGAGCAGAGTGCAACCCTTTGCGAAGAAGAAATGCAGACGGCACCAATTCAGACCTCTTCAGGACACTTTACCAGACTGGGGAAAGTGAGTTCCAGCGACGGCTACACCACACTGGCGACAACAGGCATCTTTACAGACGCAGTTGGAGACTACCTTCCAGAGCAGGATCCCTTGATGCTGAAATTCCTCAAGAAAGGAGACCTCACAAGCTGGCGACCACCGAAGTTCCGAATACCAATATGGAATTTGGTCTATTCTACAGAGGTAACCCGCAGAGAGCTGGTCAGACCACTAGGTGGTCCAGGGACACTTCCGACAGCTCAGGACGACAGGATCCTCGGAAATGCGTGGAGACTGGTTGGTCCCACAAGCCCAAGGGTTGAAGCACCATGCTGGGCCTTTGCAGATCAGGTAGTCCCAAGCAGGACTTCTCCAGGCCAAATACAGGAAGTGAATGCTGTGCCTCTTTGGGTGGGCGGGGGAGTCCACAGCTTTTCAGTCAGCAATGAGGATACTTGGCCACAACGTTGATCTGAGTAAAGGACTGCACGAGTCCCCTTCTTATCCTAAATCCTGACTGGAAACACATCCAAGCCCACCAATGGTAAGGATCGGCATCAGGGACCACTGTGGGTTTACCCCCATACCACACACCCAGACTGACTCCACAGATGTGGAGTGGAACCAGACAGTCCTACCCACTTCCTAGCCACAAACACAAGGGCATCACACGCCTGCCTTTCCCAGGCAAGTGCATCATCTTAAATGTGATTTCCGGACCGAGACAGCAGGAAGAAGGACAAACAGCAAAATGGCTAAACAAGTGAAAATCTTGTGGCACGGCTGTTAGGCAGAAACCTGGGCAGTTCCCTTAGGGACCATTGCAAAAAGTTTAAGACTACAGGAGTAAGCAGTAAACCCAATTGGCAGCAGTCTGCACGACCCATATTCACCTGGTAGCTGTGGCTGATAATTCAGACTTCTCTCAAGAAGAGTTAGGCAGTATAGACAATAGGGCTAAAAATACAGTAGAACAAGCAAACACTGACCAGAGCTTTGGTATAAAAGTATATAATTATTTATTTAAAAACACACTTATGAAAATACACTGGCACTAATATATCAAGCAAGTTCAAACACAGTCACTATAAGTATATAGACCTCGCTAGTTAATTATTCTAGGTTGACACACCACTTATTTAGCAAAACAGAGGTGAGCGCGTAACCGTAGATGGCACTCCAATAATTCGTTTAAAAAGGGAGAGAAAAGGCAGAATAGGAAAATAACAGTACCAACACTTAAGAAACCACAGCAACTTAAGAAAGGCAGGGTCTACTGAAGAGCCAAAAGGTTATAAGCCAGGCCCACTCTTGGAGAGCAAGGCAGAATGTGCCCAAGATCACACAGTGGAAATGCACTCAAAGTCTTTGCAGAAAAGTCAAAAAGAGGTTGGATCAGTTTAGAAAGCCAAAGTTAGCAGGTCTGAGGTCAACCCAGTTAGAAAGTCAAGGATTTACGGGATACCTTGGACAATCTGTTGCAAAGGAGACCAGGCGGGACAGTACCTGAAATGGTGAGAAAGCTCCAGCGGTGGCAGTTGTTTCTGGCAGCGGGTGCAAGTCGTGGCTTCGACCAGAGGAAGAGATGATCTCAAGGATAAAGCTGGATGTCGTTGCACTGCCAGGGAAGAAACCAGCCGCGGAGTTCCCATTAAAAGGTACGACCCTTATATTCGCGGTAGTGGTGAAGCGTGGCTATCCGGCCGCAGGGGTGCTTGCCACAGGCGATTCGACCACGAGACGTTCAGGAAGGCGAAAAAAGGTGAACTGGTTGGTCCCACCAGCTTAAAAGGGAAGAAGACTCTCCTGGAAGAAGATCTCCTCTGTCGTCGGGGAAGTGGTGAGTTCGTACAGCAGGGCTCCACCGGTGGTGTCATCGTTGTAGATGGCTCAGCTTCTCCCCTCTTTGGATTCTTTAGGTCCTGTGGCGACCTCTGAAGTTCCAGTCCCCAAAGCCCTGCTTTTATGCAGAAAAACCCCCATTCAACAGCCTAGCTGTCACTCAAACATGCTAAGTGGTGAGCCGGGCGGCTCACCACTGGGCCAATCACACAAGAGTGCGACTTGAGTTGCCAAGGCACCTCAGTCCAGGGTGCCTAATCCCCCCCTCCCACACATCCTGTAGACCCCAAACAGAGTGGCACCATTTGGAGGGCTTCTTGTTTCAATCTCTTTCTCGTTCACCTACACCTCACTCCTGATCATTCACTTCACTCTACTCGAACTACTTCTGATTTTGCAACTGATTTTTCTTCTAAAGTTGCTTCTCTTCGTGCCATTGCTCCGTCTTCCTTTTCCTCTACTCTTTCTTCCCCGGTTATCGCCCCCCTCCCCGCCCCCCATTACTAATTTGGAGACCTTCTCTCCTTACTCTGTCCCATCCCACTGGTTCCCCTTCTGATACATTCCCTCTTAATACCTAAAATGTACCTTTCTATGGTCTCCTACCTTACCACCCTTCTCAATATCTCTTCTGACCTCGACTATTCCTTCTTGCTTTAAGCATGCTCTTATTATCTAAAGACTATCTCTTGACCCCTCTTAGGTCCAATTTCGTGCAATCTTTCTTCTCCCCTACCTTTCGAAACAACCAGTGTATACTCTGGCTTCCACCTTTGTTACAGAATTCCATTCTTCCATCCCTCCAGTCTGGCGTTTGTCCTTGCAACTCAACAGAAACTGCTCCATCTGCATGTGATTACTTGCTCTCTGCATGCTATACTAAACCTTCTCTTATACTTTTGGATCCATCTGCTGAATTTGATACCGTCTATCATACTTTAGTTTCATCTAGCCTTTCTTCATTTGGTTTTGCTGAATCTGTTCTTACTTGGTTGCGCTTTTATCTCTCTAACCACACTTACTGTTTCCTGGGCTGGATCCTCTTCCGACACTTTGCCTCTTCTTTATGATGAACCCCCCCCCCCCCCCCCCCAAGTTTGTTATTGGCCCCTTTCTCTTTACACTTCTCTTGTTCGCACAACATTTAGGTTGACATTTTCTCTCCTTTTCTGCGTTCTCATTGGCTATCCACAATAATTTAACTTCCTGTTTGCTTCCAATCAAGTCATGCATGTCTAAAACCGAAGTTCCGATCTTCCCTGCCCCCACTATACCCCCGCTTTCCCCTCCCTCTTCTGTCTTTTTCTTCCTTCTTACTTATCCCTTTCTACCAATGCTTGCAATCTCAGCCTTTACATTGACACTGACATATCCTTTTCTCATCACATTTCCATTACCTCTGGCACTTGTTTCGTTCATCTTTTTCAATATTCACAAAGCCCGTTCCTTTTTGACTTTTGGCGCTACCAAACCTCTCATCTTATTTTTTCATGTCTCGTTTCACTATTCTCTTTGGTCTTCCTCTTGCTCGCCTCACCCCACTTGTCGGTCTTCAACGCTTCCATTCACTTTCTGTACCAGCTATCCCCTGGTGATTCTATTTTTCAATCTCTTGCCTCGCTTGGTTGGCTTTCTTTCTCTTGGCTCAAATTTAATTTTCTTTGTATGGTGTTCAAATCCCTCTATGGTATTGCTCCCATGTTTATCATCTTTGGTATCTTTTTATGCCCCAACTTGCTCCCTTTGTTCTCATTCTCAATTGCCATTATCTGTCCCTCGTCCTGCCTATGTCCAATCGCGATTCAGTTTGTTCTCTTCTTGCCACGCTCCACTGGAATTCTCTCCCCTCCCTCTCGGTCCTCTTACTTCCATTTCTTCAGTCCATACCCAAGGAAGTATCTTCATTCTTAAAATCCTTCCTCAGAAAATGTTGTAAACTGAATCAATCTGCACCTTATTTTACTTTAACTTATTTCTGTACAGCACTTTGGAGTAAAGCGTTTTATGAAGGACAAATATAACAAATGTGCACATTCCTGGTTCAAGGTCTCAGGTCACCATCTGTTCAAAGGTCTATGAGCCAACAGTGACAGAAAGTACTAAAATGCGTTTAGATTTATTTTCATAGTAGGGAACATATAATGGCCCCTCAAAACGTGGGTTTCTATAGCAGATTATCAGATAGAAAAACTGAGTTCCTGGAGTATGCCCACTTCTGCAAGCAGTGCGACTGACCCAACAAGATTAAAGACTAATTAGTACATTGTAATGTTAAAACGAACTATTCCACTATTACAAGGGGATGTTTTGGTTGTCATTGTAGGCTCTGATCTTAGAGAAGTCTGCAATCGATTTGTGCACTTCTACCAGTGTGCTATTGCATTCCGGATATTGCAAGATCCAATTCCCTAGAGTGCAACATTACAAATCAGTAACCGCCCTCTTTGCTCAGTGTAGTGAGAAGTTGAGGCGATGGGGGGGTGGCAGGCGCGTGGGTCCAGTTCCGACTTTCCCCAACAGTGTTACACAAAAAAAGCTCTGGGCTTTGCGAGTTTACCAGCACTGAATCATTTGACAGTTCAGCTTGCTTTCTTGGTTTAAGACACTTTCCCAACAGACAATGGTGGGCTCTTGGTGACTGAATTCTACGTTTTATACTTTAAGATTTCCATCCTATGCAATCTTTCGGATCATTGATAATTGTTTAATCAGGGCTTTAAGGCATTCCCAAGTCAGCAGTTCTTCTAAACCAGTAACATTTCTGCTGTGATGGTTTCCTAGACGCTATATATAGGGTGCAGGATGATCAATCCACAACTAGGTTGCAAGGCTTCTCAGTATATGCCGTTATCTCTCAAGGGTGGACATTGCAGAGGGGGAGTAATGTCTATAATCAAGAGGGAAGAGGAGAGGTACAGGATAACACTAAGGGAATGTCCACAAAGACTGTCAAAATAGTCTCTTCATATTCAGGTGTTACAATTGCTGGGTGGTCTTTAGGTCCAGCATTCTGCCTTGAAGAGCCTGGTTGGCTTGACATCAACTGCTACCAGGAACTACTTTTTACAATCCAGGACAACTGGCGCCATTCAACCAGGCCTAGTTCATTGCATTTTTTTAACCAAAGAAAGTTGTTTTGCATGGCTTTGGACACATCATGGCTTTATAATTATGCATATTACATTGAGCACTTTAGTCTATGGGGCACTATGTGAAATCTGCTATGAAATGCGTTCTTAACTCAGTTTTGTTTTTAACCTGTAGTGCTTTTATGGAAATTCTCAGAATATAGCCAATTGATGATTATGAACTGTTTGGGTATGTATGTATGTATGGGATACATTACTCACTGTAATCGTATTTCTGATGCTTGTATCTGCTTAGATTCAGATGCTGTGCATAGGCCGACATCTAGTGGAAGCTCCAGAGTATTACAGTTTGTTTTTCAAAACTCGAAAATGGGTGTTGACCTAGGGCATGCCAGAAATACTATCCCTACTGTGACGTCCACTGCGTGTAGGACCCTCAGATTGCATTTTTTCTGACATGAGGTAGCATGAGGAGTAGCTTGAGTAGTAGCTTGAGTACAGAGTATCCAAGCAGATAGATAAGACTACAAGCGTCCATGCGCCTTCCCTGAGGGGAGGAAGGGCGGGCGCATGTGAATCTAAGCAGATACAAGCATCAGAAATACGATTACGGTGAGTAATATATCCCTTCTGAGGCTTGTGGAATCTGCTTAGATCACATGCTGTGCATAGATTAGCGAACAGTGTTAGAAGGAGATGGGATGCGAGAAGGGTCATGAGCGAACAAATGTCTTAGAACCGCTTGTCCCACTTGAGTATCTGTCTTGGAATGAGTGTCAATGCAGTAGTGCTGAGTAAATGTGTGAATAGAGCTCCATGTAGCTGTTTTGCAAATGGTGTCAAGGGGTACATTTGCAATGAAAGCCAGAGTGGTCCGAGTGCCACTTGTAGAGTGGACTCTTGGCGTAAAAGGCAGTGTTTATTCTGCAAGGGAGCAACACAGCTGGATACATTCGACTATCCATTTAGAGATGGCACCCTTAGAGACGCAATCTCCTTCTCTGCCTGTAGCTACGGAGACGAACAGTTGATCTGTCTTTCTTACCAGTCTGGTCTTATCTACGTAGTAGAGGACCGCTCTTCGCACATCTAGTGTGTGTAGTTTCACCTCAGCAGAGCTTTTGGGTTCCAGGAAGAAGGCCAGAAGCTCAATGGACTGGTTAACATGGAATTTTGAAATTAACTTAGGTGAGAACCTAGGGTGAGTTTGTAGAACCAGTTTATCCTTATGAACAGTAAAGAAAAAATCCTGCACTGACAGAGCCTGAATTTCACTGACCCTTCTTATGGATGTAATGGCTACTAAGAAGGCAATCTTACAAGTCGGGTGTTTGAGACTAGCTTTATGCATGGGTTCAAAGGGGGGGAGGGAGGGCATGAGTTTAGCAAGCACCACAATAAGGTCCAACCCTGGTGGAGGATTAGAAATTGGACGGTGGAGTCTCTTCACCCCTTTCATAAAGGCTTCGACAACTGGCACCTTCCACCATGACACCTTGTTATGGGAGGTGGTGTAGGCTGACAGCGCTGCCAGATGTACCTTGAGTGAATTAAATACCAACTTTGCATCCAGTAAGTGGAGCATGTAGAGGATAATATTGGAAGGAGTGCAATCAACTGGGTTGATTTGTTTATTCTGGCACCAAATAAATCTTTTCCACTTATCAAAGTAACAGTGTCTTGTATTCGGTGTCCTTGATTCTTTTAGGATATCCATGCATCTCTGTGGTAGGTTGAGATGGCCAAGCTCTACGACTTCAGGAGCCATGCTGCCAAGTTCATCGAGTTGGGTTGAGGATGCACGGTTTGTCCTCCGTGCTGGGAGAGTAGGTTGTGCCAGTACGGCAATCTGATGGGTTCGCACATTGCCATCTTGCGCAGGTGCGGGAACCACGGTTGTCTCGCCCACATGGGAGCAACTAGGATGAGCGTCAGATTCCCTGTCCATCTTGTTGACCACCTTCCTCATCAGAGGGGTTGGTGGAAAAGCTTAGGCAAACATCCCTGACCAGTTCATCAATAGGGTGTTCCCCATGGAGCCTGGCTGGGGGAACATGGGTGCGAATACGGGGCATTGTCTGTTTTCGCTTGTGCAAATAGGTCTATAGAGGTGATACACCACTGTGAGAAGAGGTCTCCCACGACCTCTTCGTGTAGACACCATTCTTGTTCCTCTGGGAGGGGGTCTCAGCTCAAAGCGTCCGCTAGTGAATTGGGATCCCCTGGAACATGTTGAGACGACAGGTACATGTTCCGTCTCAGTGCCCATACCCACATTTTCTGGGCAAGCCTGGACAGATTTGGCGAACAAGTGCCCCCCTGTTTGTTTATGTAAAACATCGCAGTCGTGCTGTTGGTTAGGATCTGCACTGACAGGTTCGATAGGTGGGGTTCGAACGCTCGAAGCGCTCTGAAGACTGCCAGGAGTTCTAGCAGGTTGATTTGATTCTTGGCCACTGTGTGAGACCAGAGACCCTGAGCTGTGGGGTGAAGGAGGTGTGATTCCCCACCCTGACGGGGATGCGTCTGTAGTGACTACAGCCTGTATTTCTGGATCGTAAAAGGGTTTCCCCTTTGACAGGTTCCCTCTTGTCCACCAGCGAAGACTCTGTACTAGTAGTGGCGAAACGACCACTAGATCGTCCCACTGACCACTTGCCTGAGACCACTGTTTCGCCAACCATTCCTGCATGGGTCGCATGCGCAGGTGCATGTGGAGAACCAGGTAAAGACATGCGCCGTCATGCCTAGGAAACATCGTTTTGCGAACCCTTCTCTGATGACCGGACTGATATTGAGGAATTTGCAGTAATAGATTCCAAATTCTTTCCTCTGATGGAAAGGCCAACCCCTTTTTTTAAAACTTAGTTTTATTGGAGTTTATATCAAACAGATTACAACATATACATCCAAAATTAACCATCATAACACAGAAGCAGGTATTACAGTAAAATAGAGAACACGTTTAAGATTGTGTTACAGTGCAGCAAAATTCTTGTATTCTGTCCAATCAATAAGTAGCTCCTCTTTACAGCGTCAACAAACATTGACTAATCTTCTCCCATTTTTCCCCTCCTTCCCCCCCCCTCCCTCTACTCCACAAGACTTTATACTCTGCCGCCAAGGGATGTATTGTCTAGCAATTGGGAGATTGGTTGATAGGTCTGTCAGGCCTTGAGGCCTACCTTGTTCGTGAGGACATTATGTTTCATTACCCATAGCACTGATCGTCCGTTAGGCGTTCGTGAACTAATCCGGGGATTTATTTATTTATTGACAAACTCCAACCATAAGATATCACATTGCGTGGCTTTCCCATGTATAGATGCTGTGATTTTCTCAATAATACACATATTGGAGGCCACGTTAACCAATTCTTTTTCTGTGGGGGGTAACTGGGGATTTCCATTTTGTGGTCAATAAAGTCCTCGCAGCTAGTAAGAGTGGTGCAGCTATGTCTGTGACCCTTCTCAATTCATCCTCGATTTTCTCGAGACCAAATAAGATCAGGTAGGGGTCTGCTGTTCGCTGGATCCCTTCTAGATCTCTAATCCAACCTAGCACCTCGTTCCAGTAAATTTTGATCTGAGGACAACCCCACCACATGTGCCAGTAATCCACTGTGGACCCACAACCCCGCCAACACATTGGACTAGACGACTGATACAGCTTAGAGAGCCTGCACGGGTCATATTGCCACCTATTCAGCAGTTTAATCGAGTGCAACTTATACTGGCATGAGATCGAGGCTTTGGGCGCAATCCTACATATCTTATCCCATGTCTCCGGGTCGATATCCTCGCCCATGTCCCTTTCCCATTTTAGCCTAAGCAGTTCTGTTGAGCCCTTTTCAGCTTCCATTAGTGTTTTATACAAAACAGATATCAACCCTTTTGTTTCTGTCCTGGAGTAGAGTACGATTTCAAACGGGGCAAGTTCACTGCAGAGCTTATCCTTCCATTCTGGTTTTGTCAGAACTCCCTTAATCTGCAGAAAGTGGAATGCTGACAGTGTACCTATTCCGAGTGCCTCTTCTAGCTCAGGAAGCGTGATGAAGGAGTCCTTCCGTAGGAGCTGTCCCACCCTCTCCAGGCCTGCCTCATACCAAGCTTGAAACCTCTCCACATTAGGGATCTTGTCGTTAATACTCGATGACCAGAGGTGACTTAATGGTGATGGCCATGTGGTAATTCTCCCCATATCTGCCCCCTCCCGCCATATGTCCCATATGGTTGCGAACATCGGGTGTGCCTTAGATTTCCTCAGTACTCTCCATCTAGGGGACCACAGACATTCAGAGATTGTTGCTGGGGACAGATAATGATTGTCCATAGAGATCCACTGGGGCATTTTTTTGGTTACGGAGATGGGGAATAAGGATTCGTAATTGAGCCGCCTCGTAATATTTTTGGATGTCTGGGAGGCCCACTCCACCCTTGTTTGTCGGTAATGTCAAGTTGGAGTAAGCAATCCTGGGCTTTTTCCCTTGCCATAGAAGTTTCAGAATCGCCTTCTTGACTTCGGTAAAGAATTGGCGTGGCATCTGAATGGGGAGCATTTGAAAGGGGTATAAGAATCTCGGGAGACAGGTCATTTTTATCGTGTTTAAACGCCCCAACCAGGATATGGTTAGGTTGTCCCATCTGGTGAGGTCTGTGTGAAATTTTAGGAGAAGCGCTGGGAAATTGGCTTCATATACATCTTTTAGCGGCCTTGTGACCTGTATTCCTAAGTACTTCATTTTTTCATGTTCAATCATAAGGCCCAGTGTTTGCTTCCGATGAGCCCTGTAGGGGGAAAAGTGTGGACTTAGATTTGCTGACTTTGAACCCGGATACTTGGCCGTATTCGTCCAGGAGGTACAACGCTCTGGGAATGGATGTGGTGGGGTTCGTCACATGAAGAAGTAGGTCATCGGCATACAGCGCTACTTTAAATTCCTCTTCCCCCAGACGCATGCCTGCTACTTCAGTATCCTGTCGTAATTTTTGGGCCAAGGGCTCCATGGAGAGGGCGAAGAGGATGGCCGATAGGGGGCATCCCTGCCGGGTACCGCGTTACAGCTTGAACCATCTTGAGTACTCCCCGTTAACAGACACCAAGGCTTTTGGAGCGGTGTAAATTGCTTTTATCCCACTTCTAAATTTCGGTCCTATTCCCACGGCACGGAGGACTCCAGCAAGGAAACCCCATTCCACTCTGTCGAAGGCTTTTTCAGCGTCGACGGAGACTAGAGCGGGATCATTGAACATGGTTTGGGAGGCCTCGATCAAATGGAGTCTCCTATGGTGTCTGCGCCTTGTCGTCCAACCCTACCTGGTCGGAGTAGACAAGATGGGGCATGTGGACCTCTAACCTGGCTGCCAGGACTCGTGTGTAAATCTTGGAATGACCGATATGAGTGCTCAGTCGAAGGAGTCCGGGACAGTCCCCGTGTCAAGGATATCGTTAAATAGGGTGGTCACGAATGGAGTTAGGAGGGCACAAAATGTTTTGTAGAAGCCTGCAGTGAAACCATCTTCAACAGGGGACTTGTCCAGTGTAAGTCGTTTGATCGCCTCGTGTATTTCGTCCTCAGTTATAGGGGATTCTAGATGGGCCGAGTCAGCGCTTGCAACTTTTGGGAAGGCAATGGTGGCGAAGTAATAGTCTATCTCCTGTGAGTGTGGATCTACTTCTGAAGTGTATAGGGACTCATAGAAGTTAGCAAACAGTTCTGGGATGGGGGGGATGTGTGTTGCGCTTGGTCAGGGGTTGGATCTGTGATCTTTCACCCTAGGATTCTGCCCGTTGGATCCTGAGTCTAGCCGCTAGGAGCGCATCTGCCTTATCTCCCTTCTCATAGAATTTCTGCTTCAATAAATGTAGTTTACGTGCTATCTGGCCATGTTCTAGGTGGCGGACTTCTTCCCGTTTTTTCCTAACCTATTGGATCTTTTCAGGGTCTATGGTGTCCCCCACCCTAGCTTCTCTATCAAGTTGACATATTTCACTCCGGAGCTTATTCTCGATCAGGGCTCTCTCCCTTTTCTTCCGAGCCCCTTCCCGTATCAGGATCCCCCTCCAGGTTGCCTTGGCCGCCTCCCACACACTCCGCTTAGAGACCTCCCCAGTATCGTTGGCTTTGAAGTATTCTTTGGTCTCTGTTTCAAGTTCTTCTTTGAAAACAGGGTCTCTCCACAGGGCCTCGTTACATCTCCACTTCCCACCCTTAATTGGCAGATGTTTCCATTGTATATCAACTGTGACCATGTCCTGGTCGGACCATGTTATTGGAGTAATCCCCGAATGTGTGGCGGTGTCGTTCAGCTCTCGTGAAAGGTAGATGTAGTCTATTTGGGTAAAAGTATTGTGTGGAGGTGAATAAAATGTATACCCTCTTATCAGGATGCATCGCCCTTCATGTGTCTACCAGTGCATATACCTGCATCATGTTTACAAAGTCGCTACATTCCCCTCTCACAGGAGCTTCAACTCCCGGGCGCCCTGCTTTCCGGTCCAGGTCGTGATCCACCCACAAGTTGAAGTCTCCGCCTAGTATAAGGTGGCCGGTGGCCTCCAACATTATTTTGGGGACAGTTTTAGAGAGGAATCGGAGCCGTCCTACATTGGGGGAGTATATTGTGGCATTCGTTACTTCCACCTTTCCAATAGTCCCCACAACTAGCAAGGCCCGCCCTTCTGCATCTGACCAGGTCTTGGAGACAAGAAAATCAAGTCCCTTTCTGATAAGGATTCCCACTCCCCTTTACGCAGTGCCCCCAAGCCCCAAAACTCTATGCCGAAACGTTTCCCCAGAATGGGCCTCTCCTCCCCCTTCATATATTTTGTTTCCTGTAAGAGTAGGATATCAATATTAGCCCTTCGAAATTCCTGTAGCACTAACAACCTCTTAGTTGGTGAGTTAAGGCCTTTGACATTAAGTGTCCCGACTTTCAAGGGGCCTCGTGTGTTATCAGAGGTGGCCATCAGTATATAACAGTACAATATTCACAACAATGCATTGCCATACCTTGTGTTTAGAGCCCTCAACCAATATTAGTGTTTGTCCCATCTCAGCAGCGAGTAAAAGTTCTATAACAGTTCCACCTTCCCCCCCCTTGTCTTGCATATCCCTCCCTCTCCTTCCTATGGAAGTTGTATTTCCATAGTATCTATGGAGGTTTGGTTCTACCCCCTCCAACCTGTCCTCAATCTTATCCATACGTTGGGTGATTTTATCAATCTTGCCGCCTATGTTAGCCCCCATAATCTTTATCTCCATCAGGAAGGCTGCTATGTCACCTTTCGTGGCCGCTGTCTCTCCATGTGCCACGGATTCCGTTGCCATCGTGGGGGCGATGAGTGTGGGCAGAAGGAGCGTAACTGGCTAGCTTTATTTTGGCCTGCATATACGTAGGTGCTTCACCTCGATGTCCCGGGTTTGGGCAGGCGTGGAAGGGACGTGTGGGCCTCAGACTGCTCTGTAGCCTCGTGCAATTCTCAGTCGTTCGCCAGTGGGAATGCGCTCGCCCAGTAGGGGGGACAAGTTGGCGACACCCTCCAGCAGGTAATCTTCGGAATTTGCTGGATTCCTGGTGCAGGAGCGAGGCCGGAAGATGTCTCCTTGGTGTCAACTCTTGATCGGTACATGGAACCCGAGGAGGCACACGCCCCTGTTTCGGGGGCCCTACCCTCAGTCCGAAGGATCTGTGCCCTGTGCGGGGCAGATATGCGGTGTGCGGGGCTCCCAAGGCGGGGGTTCCTCAAATCATGGGGGTCCCGCTTGATCCCACGTGTCTTTCGTACGTGCCAGGGCCCAGATCCACGATGCGCAGAACGTTCGTTGTGGAGGCCCACCACTACGTGAGCCCAGCTAGTTCCTCTGAGAGCCGGGGCCCTGCATACAGGCCGCGGTGCTCTGATGCACCGCGGTCGCGTGAGACAGCGTGGGCTGCGCAGGGTTACCTCTTGGCAGGGCCTCCGCCATGTTCCAATAATCTGTGGGCCCGAGGGCGCGGCTGGAGGGTCCACGCCGTGGGTCGAGTGGGGGGGCACTGCAAGGGAGCAGCTCTGTGGGTCAGAGGGGGGGCGTGTTGGCCAGCGCCGCAGAGGATGCACGTCACTATCCCGATGGGCCCGTTCGCCGACCCGGCCGCTTCCAATTTCGCGCCGTCACCAGTGAAGAACTTCACTCGAAGTTTAATAGGGTTTCTCCAGGGAGGTGCAGGAGTATTCCAACACACGATGCTCTGCTCTTTTGACCGTGGGGGTGGGGAGGAGGGGTCACGAGGTGGGGGCTCAGGTCACCTCGCAGACCTACGGGGACGGAGCTCACACGGAAGAGGACATCATCCGTGCGCCCCCTGGTGGCCGATGGCCAACCCCTTTTGAGTGTTTAGGACAGCTCCTAGGAACTGTTTGGAGGTGCTTGATACCAGGCTTGATTTTTTCTCGTTGATTGAGAAGCCAAATTCGAAGAGGTTGATCTTTGGATGTTGGATATGCAAATTACTGGGGTCTCCCCCGTGATGAGCCAGTCGTCCAGGTAAGGGTACACTGGGATTGCCTCCCTGCGTAGGTGCGCCGCCACCACCGCCAGTACCTTGGTGAATACCCTTGGAGCCGAGGCTATACCGAAGGACAGCACCTTGAACTGGTAGTGCTGACTGTCCACCTTGAAGCGCAAGAATCTTTTGTGCGCTGGGAACATGGAAATATGAAAATAGGCATCTTTCATGTCCAATGTTGCCATGTAATCTCTTTTTAGTAGGGGGATTACTTCCTGGAGTGTAGTTATGCGAACTTTTTGAGGCTTGACATACTTGTTTGCAGGGCGCAAGTCTAATACTAGGCGCATTGTTAGATCTTTTTTGGCACAAGGAAGTAAGTTGAATAAATACCCTTGTTTACCTGGTTGCCCGGGACGAGTTCTATCGCGTCCTTTGCAAGAAGAATGACGATTTCCTTAAGGAGGATTCTTTGGTGCTCCAAGGAGTGTATTTTCTGTCTTGGAGAATGGTCGCAGGGGCGTTCCAACAGTTCGATACAGTATCCCGCGGACATTGTGGACGACACTCATCTGTCCGAGGTGATCCCTTCTCATGCGTGGCTGAAGCTGGAAATGCGCCCCCCTACTGGGGATGCATGGGAAGGGACCCAGAGCGGAGCGTCACGGTTTGTTGGGGGGCGTACTGCCTCTACCTGGGCTGCCTCTCCCTTTACCACCACCCCTTTTATGACCTCTGGCGAAATTCTGGGTAGCCTGTTGGTTGCCTCCCCACGATGTTCCTTGCCCTTGAAAGTAATTAGACCCTCTCTGGGAATTTTGCCGCAAGAGCGACAAAAATTACTATTCCCTTGTTGGTTTGTGGGTTTATTGGTTAGTTGTCCAAGGGACTGAAGGGTCTCATTCGTCTTTGGCGGTTTTGAGTGCCTCTTCTACCACTTTCCCAAACAAGACATTTGGTTCCACCGGCATGTCGATGAGGGGCTTGGGTCTCGGGTTTGAACCCCAACTGCCTCAGCCAAGCGTGTCTCTTGATGACTGCTCTCTGATGAGCCGGCCTGCATTGTCTGTGGCGTCAAAAGTCGCTTTGAGAATGCATCCGGACACCGATCTCCCTTCTGACGCAATCTGGGCCAAATGGTCCTTTAGAGGTTCAGGTGCAGAGGCAATGAGGGCAGCTACCTGCTCCCATTGGTGACAATTGTAACTTGCCAGCAGAGAGGTGGTATTAGCAATTCTTGCCTGGTAAGGAGAGGTGGAAGCCACTTTCCTTCCTAGCCCATATATCTTTTTGCTCGCCTTGTCTGGGGGAGCTTCAGAGGATGCTAGAGGTGTCCCCGCCCTTTTTCTGGTGGTTGTGACCACCAATGAGTCTGGTTTAAGCAGCCCCGTTATATAAAGTGGGTCGGAGGGGGCGGCCCTGAATAATTTCTCTATTCTTGGGTTGATTGCCCGGGTGAGGAGGGAGGGGTTCAATTCTGTGCTGAATGGATTTTAGAATTGGTATGGCTTGGGCAATGGATTTCCTATCCCCCATAATTTCCTCTGCAAAGTCACTCTCTTCTTGAGCCCCTTGAGTGTCTATCTGAAAGTGCTCTGCAGCTTTAGCTAAGTCCTCATTCAGTAATGGATTATTATCCACAGGTGAGTCATTGACCGGTGGATCCTTGGGAATAGGGGCGTCGAGACTATAAGCCTCTGCCTAGTCTTCCTCCTCATCCTGGTCCTCATCGTCTCCATAATATTCAACCCCTGCCTGGTCGGCCAGTATTTCTATGTCTGGATCTTCAGCATACTGATAAGGATGTATAGTGAGTGGGTCTGAAATCGGGCCCTGAAATGGAGTCTCGGTACAAGGTCTCTTACTAGGAGGCCGAGGGTCTTTGGATCTGGAAGGAGTAGAGGTAGCAGGGATATTCTGATAGCTCAGGAAGTAATCAGGGTTTTTCTCGTAAGAATTTGCCATAAAACACTTGCTCCTCATCACTCGGTCGATGTCTTCAGAGCTCCATTCTTTGAAACTGGGAATTAAGACCTCTTGCTGAGGTTTGTCTTCTATTCCCATATCCTGTGGAGTGGGAGGGACAACTTTAGGCCTAGTGACAGGGTCAGGTGTCTGGTACTTCTCAGAAGTTAGGTTTATCCTTCTGAACCTGGGTTCAGATGCTTTTTTCTGTCGTTTTTCCCCTTTACCATGTGTAGAGGCATGTTTCCCTGACTCTCTGGCTTTGCCTGAATCTTTCGACGCCTGGCGTCGAGATTCGGAGGTCGGTTGACTAGGTTCTGTAGTTTTAGAGGGGGGACGTCGAGACTCAGACAAATGTGGAACGAGCTGCCGGAGAAGACTTTCGACATGCTGCTTGGGGGTAGAGGTCGGATTAGTCTTCTGACGACCATACCTCTCTGACTTTAGGAAGCATGGCACCCTTAGCAATTGTAGACGGTTGCTGTGTCATGAGGCGATCGAGACCTGGAACGCCCAGAGGACACTGATTCTGCGGACCACTCTCTTTGTGCCTTTTTCTGCCGATCACTCGACACACGCGTCGAGTCTCGGTGGGGTTAGTGTGCTTAGATGTAAGTGTGTGTGTAGTCCCCATAACTGCCCCGCCGGACAGTCCTCAGAGGTCGGGGGCTTGCGCTTGGGTGTCTAATCACACTCCTCTGCCCTCGCCGTCCGATAGGGCAGCGTTGCTGCCATCACTGAAGGAACCCACAGCTTCCATGGCCTCGAGCTGCCTGGTGTAGTGGGCCAAACGTTTGGTGGAGCGGTCCTTTAGTGCCTTAGCCTTAAAGAGCTCACATGCTCTACAATTCGCTTGGGGGTGGTCCCTAGGCAGACACAGATTACAGGTGTTATGCTCATCTACTCAAGGGAACTTACGGTTGCACTTGGGGCAGAATTTAAAAGGAGTAGTCTCCATATGTTATTCTATAGCAGCGGGGGAGTGTATGCAGGAAAATAAAAAAGTGTATGTCCACCCCCCACTCTCCCTATTTGCAAGGCTGAGGCCAGAGGCCTTTCGAGGACCTAAGTCTGTCGTGCAGTCTCGACGGCTGTTCGTTCTTCAGTACGGGCGTCAATCTTCCGAGTCTCGACATGGGATAAGAGGAACGGGAATTTTTTTGGTTAATATATGACAAATGGCTAAAAGCCAGGGAACTCCGCAACTATGCTTCCGACAAGTACGGCGGAAAAAAACAATCCAAGGGTCCTACACGCGTGAGGGATCATGGGTACAGTGGACATCACACTGGGGATCGTATTACTGGTACGACCTAGGTCGACGCCCATTTTCAAGTTTCAAAAAACAAACTAATACTCCGCAGCTTCCACTAGATGTCGGCCTATGCACAGCATGTGATCTAAGCAGATTCCACAATCCTCAGCAATATGCAATACATTATTCACCATAATCGTATTTCTGATACTTGTATCTGCTTAGATTCACATACTATGCATAGGCCGACATCTAGGTGAAGCTGCAGAGTATTACAGTTTTTTGAAACTCAAAAAGGGACGTCAACAGGGCGTGCCAGTTATACTATCCCTAGTGGGACGTTCACTGTACCCATGGTGCTTCACGCATCGAGGTCCCTCAGATTGTTCTTTTTCGGACATGAGGTTGCAAGAAGTGTAACATGAGTGCAGGTGTAGTAAAGCAGATTGTGTATCAGATAAAGCCCAGAAAGGGGAAGGAAGGGTGGGTGCCTGTGAATGTAAGCAGATGCAAGCATCAGAAATACGATTACGGTGAGTAATGTATCCTCTTCTGAGGCTTGGGGAATCTGCTTAGATCACATGCTATGCACAGATTAGCAAGCAGTGGTTGGGAGAAGGTGGTGGGTTTTGAGAAGGTACAACAGAAAATAGATGTGTTAGCACCGCTTGTCCCACCTGAGAATCTCCTTTAGAGTGTCAATGCAGTAGTGCAGAGTAAAGGTATGTAGTGAGCCCCATGTAGCGGATTTGCAAATGGCGTCCAGTGGGATGTTTGCTATAAAAGCCAAGGTAGCTCCTGTACCCCTAGTGGAGTGAGCTCTTGGTGTAAAAGGCAGTGTTTTGCTTGATAGAGAAGCTGAGCTGTATGCATCAGACTATCCATCTGGGGTTGGTGTTTTTGGAAACGCAATCCCCTTCCCTGCCAGGAGCTATGGAGACAAACAGTTGATCAGTTTTCCTCAGCAGTCTGGTCTGGTTTACATAGTGAAGGACCGCTGTTGGACAGAATTGCATGCAGTACCTTCTGGGAACACCACACACAATTAGGACTACAATCGGGCTTCAGTTGCCTTCCTATATACAGCGGGTCAGAAGGGGCAGGTCTAAACAGTTTCTCTATGCAGGGGTTCACTGCCCACGTCAGATTAGGGGTTACCAGCGTTGGCTGTATTATTCGCTGAATGGACTGGAGGAGAGGGATAAACTGCGCCACAGCCTTCTTGTCTCCTAGGATTTCTTCTACAAAATCCTTATCTTGCTGTACTTCGAGTTTCTTTTTGCAAATGCGCTGCCGCCTTGACGAGCACTTCATTTAGAAGGGGTTGGTCGTCAATGGGCGTGTCCATGACCGGGGATCCTGATTAACAGGAGAGTCCATGGGATACATATTTGCCTAGGGGTCAACCTCAGGGTCTTCATCCCCGTAATAAGGGTCTGCTGCGTCCTGAATTGAGAGGTCTTCATGGTGGGAGTCCGGCTCAAAGAGATCAATGACTGCCTTGCAATGGATTCTCGGGGTGAGACCTTTTAGCAGGGGGTTGAGCAGGGATCTGCAACCGAGAGGGTGCTGTAGTGGGGGAGTGGAAACTTTGGAAATAGGCGGAGTCCTTTTCATAGAAATTGGCCATGAAGGCCATCCTCCTCATGAACCAGTCTATATCCTCGGCATACCATTGTGCCGAACTAGGGATGATCAATGGTTGTGAAGGGAGCAACGGTTGGGAAGGGAGCTCCAAGTCTTCATCTGTTTGAGGAAGTAATGCAGGTTCTTTGGGCCTAGCCTCTTGAGATTATACCCTATGAGAGGGTTTATCCCGATGAGGAGGGGTGGCGGGCCTTCTCCCTATGAGGGGTATTTGATGACTTTCTTGGACTCTTTCTCCCTACTTTGGCCCTCCGAAGGGTGATCGTCAGACTGCTTGGGGCCTAGTACCCGACTTGACGCATAAGGTCAGGTTTTGGGTGCGGGCTGAACTGGAGCCTCGTCCGCGGACGATCGTCACTTGGTGGGAGTTTTTCGCACAACCTCTGTACAGTCCTTCGCCGATCGGGACCAGTCATGCTGCAATCTCGAACGAGAGTGCCCAGAGGAGTTTCCACGGACCTTTCCCAGGATGTCATGCGTTGCCGTCCACTCTACACGTGTGTCGTGTCCCAGCCTTGGGTGGTGTGCTAAGTGGTGGATGAAGAGATCCAAGGGCGGCTCCATTATTGGCGGCTCCAAGATGTGTCTGCAGGTGTCCGCAGGGGACGCCAAGGAAGCCAGCAGCTAACAGACACCACCAAAACCGTGAGTGTGGGATGGGGTAGGGAGTAGAGCAATCACTCCACTCCAGAAAGCCCATGCCACTCTATCTTACCCCCAAATAACAGACTGCCATAATATTAGCATGTCCGCACCTAGATGGAATTGTGAAATGTTAGCATGTCCACACCTAGATAGAAATGTGAAATATTAGCATGTCCACTCTTAGATGGAATTGTGAATGTTAGCATGTCCGCACCTAGATAGAAATGTGAAATATTAGCATGTCCACTCTTAGATGGAATTGTGAATGTTAGCATGTCCGCACCTAGATGGAATTGAGAAATGTTAGCATGTCCACTCTTAGATGGAATTGTGAATGTTAGCATGTCCGCACCTAGATGGAATTGAGAAATGTTAGCATGTCCACTCTTAGATGGAATTGTGAAAGTTAGCATGTCCACTCTTAGATGGAATTGTGAAAGTTAGCATGTCCGCACCTAGATGGAATTGAGAAAGTTAGCATGTCCACTCCTAGATGGAATTGTGAATATTGGCCTGCGCCGCATCTAGATGGAATTGTGAATGTTAGCATGTGAAAGTTGCATTTAGAAAGTGTGCCCTATAGCCTCTCCTTGAATTTTAGAAATGTGCCCAATAGCCTCTCTGGTAAATGGAATTTAGAAGTGTGCCCAAGATCCTCTGTGAAAGTTGCATTTAGAAGTGTGCCCAATAGCCACTCTGTGAAAGTTGCATTTAGAAGTGTGCCCAATACCCACTCTGTGAAATTGCATTAAGAAGTGTGCCCAATAGACACTCTGGAAAGTTGCATTTAGAAATGTGCCCAATAGACACTCTGGAAAGTTGCATTTTGAAGTATGCCCAATAAGCTCGCTGTGAATTTAGTAGTGTCCCCAATAACCACTCTGTGAAAGTTGCACTTAGAAGGGTGCCCAATACCCCCTCTGTGAAATTTAGAAGTGTACCCAATTACCCAATAACCTCTATGAGAGTTACATTTAGAAGTGTGCCCAATAGCCCCTCTGGTAAATTGAATTTAGAAATGTTCCCAATAGCCTCGCTGGAAAATTGATTTTAATAGTGCGCCCAATAGCCTCTCTGTGGAAAATTGAATTTAGATATGGGCCCAATATCCTCTGTGAAAGCTGCATTTAGAAGTATGCCCAATAGCCACGCTTTGAAAGTTGTATTTAGAAGTGCTACCAATAGCATCTGTGAAAGTTGATTATAGAAGTGTATCCAATAGACACTCTGGAAAGTTGCATTTAGAAGTTTGCCCAATAGCCTCTGTGAGAGTTACATTTAGAAGTGTGCCAAATAGCCTCTCTGATAAATTGAATTTAGAAGTGTACCCAATAGCCTCTGTGTGGAAAATTGTACTTAGAAGTTTCGCCCAGTAGCCTCTCTGGGAAAGTTGCATTTAGAAGTTTGCACATTGAAAAAGCATATAACCCATCATATCACACCACCACGCTAACTCTCTCCTTTACATCACCACTCAACTAGAACACAGAGATACTATGACACCATTCGGTATGACTGTTCTCATACGAACATCCGCCGCTTACTCCACATCATTCTATGTAAACACTGCTGGTCTCACACCCCCAGCCAGGCGTTTTCCTCAGGCCTAACGCAGCCACATCCGTTCCGGATAAATCCTGCCAGAACGAACACATTCTCCTGATCTCTCAACCACCACACCTACCGATAAGAAGCAGCTATTACACAAGTACCGCACGAGCTGCACACATATCCGGTGCTCACACGCACCTTTTTGACTCTCTCTACTGATCTGAACTGCGGTTCCCAAGGGCGTTCAACCTACTAGCGCCTTCAGACCATACCAATGGTGTATAAGGCGCTATATAAGTGCAAAATAACAAATACATAGCGCTTCCGCCACTGGGTGTTGTCCCCATAACTAGACCGCCGGCAGAAACTGTGGTGTTGCTGCCGTCATTGAAAGCACCTTCTACTTCCATGGCCTCTAACTGCCTGGCATAGTGGGCCCAACGTTTGATAGATCAGTCCTTCAAAGTGTTGGGCTTGAAGAGCCTGTGCGCTCGACAAGGTCTCTCGGAGACAAGTTACAGACTAGGTGTTAATCGACCCAGGGAAAGTTACTATTGCATCTGGGGCAGAATTTAAAGGGGGTCTTGTCCATAACGAAAAGATGTGGCAGCTAGGCAAATGTAGTGCAAGAAAAGGGACATATACATTCTACAATGACTACCCCCCTCCCCCCACACCCCCTCTCTCCCTGCTGTGAGGGCCAAAGTCCAAGGGGGCCTTCCAAGGCTGAAACGGATACTTTGTGGTAGTCTTCAGTCATTTTTCTTGTCTTCACCGACGTAATGTTTCGATAGTTTACTCTTTCTATCCTTTATATCACTATCGGTAATTGAAAATTAGTAAATGACTATAAGCCGAAAGAAGAACTCTGCTATACACGTCTGTCTAGCATGGCAGAAAAAAACTATCTGAGGGACCTCGACACGTGAGGGATCATGGGTACAGTGGACGTCACACTAGGGATAGTATTACTGGCACGCCCTGTTGACGTCCCTTTTGGAGTTTCGAGAACTGCAATACTCCACAGCTTCCACTAGATGTCGGCCTATGCACAGCATGTGATCTAAGCAGATTCCACAAGCATCAGAAAAAAAAAAATATATATATATATATATATTATTAGGACAAATCTTTTAGACAGTTGAAGCATAAAAGGTTCCTATATTAATGGAAATAAAGTTCTTGTTTGCATATTATGTGGGTTTTGAAGGGTTACGTTCAAAAGCTTTTATACTGTACCAAATCACCACTACAGTGGTCTCAAGAGTACCAAAGCTTGTCAGGAGGTTGGTGCAATGCGCCCCCACCAGAGTTCCCCAGACCGTCTTCTGGAAACCGAGGCAAAGGGATAGAGGTATAGGGTGAAGGTTGAAATAAACAGGCATTACAGCAAAGGTGAGGCAGGTTAAATGTAGAGGGATGTTTGCTGTCGTATAGGTGCTGCACCCAAGACCCTTGGAATCAACAGACCCACAGCACAAGAAAAAGGGGGCAGTGTTAGGCAGAGTTTGTATGCAGTAGCCTTCCATTACAGCATCAGTTGCAACCTGGGGGAGCCTAGACAAAAGCCAAGGAATCAACTGATTCCCATTGTTATACTCAAAAGCACCCAACCAATCCAAAATATCAAGTTTCACCTCATACATAATCACAGCTTCCTTAGGCATGCAAGGTCTCTTAGGACTGGAAGACCTAGAAGACTGGTATAGAAACATTTTCAAGAGACAATTTCTTCATTTCAAGAGCATGTTGCATTTCCATTTACCTTAGTTTGAGTTCTTGATGTTTACTTTGTTTGCATTTGGAGCCTTTTGAACTCTAACTCAAGCCTCATCTTTTCAAGAGACACATTCTGGACTCTGTACTGGACCTGGTAAAGTCCCTGTGGCTAAAGGTTGAAGCCCAGGAACTTTTTGAGATGCAGAGGGGCTCACATCCTGAGACTCCTCTAACTCTTCAATAACATTAGAGTTAGACTCTGAATCATTATCAACATTTTCCAAATTTGCTGAAGGAGTAGGGGCAACGGCCCTATTTCTCAGACTTTGATAATTCAACAATCCATTCATTTTTCTTTGCTTTAACAGGGAGATTCCTGTCCTTACAGATGTCTTTCATTTGATTTACTGTTAAAATGATCAGTGCTTCCTGTCTGAAGTTATCTATATCAGGCATGATCAAATTGCTTTTCTAGTGGTGCTTAGCCTTGTGAAAGTTACATTTCTGCTTTACTTTTGTTCAAATAGTAACGACTCTACAATGTATCCCACTGCTGCCACCAGGGTTAGGCAGAGTTTGTATGCAGTACCTTTGGGACCACTACATAACTATGACTACAGGTGTAAGCAAAACCAACCTTTAGTGTAAGTCTGTACCACACAGTTTTTGGTAGCGGAGCAGAGCAGCCAGGCTTATCTCAAGAGGGAATGTGAGCTGTAATGATGTTACACAGAGGTCTACAATCACAGGTGTTCAAATAAACTCTTACACTCACTGTTTCTTGGTTAAACACTTATTAATTTATTCAACCGTCAGTTATAAAACACTCACTAGAATGAGACAGTTAAATATACACAAATATACTTCAGTACCATTTTTGAGGCATTCAGATTACTTTGAAGGAGGAGCAAAATGGCTTTCAGAATACTTTGAAGGAGGAGCAAAAAGGAATAGGTTCAGAACATAAAAGGATTACAATTATTCTTAGACAGTGCACATACTTGGCGTTCACCAGAAGAGTCAATTCAATACAATAGGCTAGGCCAAAGTCAATGGGATTAAAGTCTTGGTTAGGATAAAACGGTTCGGGCAAGTAAGCGGTAAAGTCTCTGTAGAAGTTCTTAGAAGTAGTTTGTAACGAGAAGAATGGGTTGGGTCACAAGCTGATTAGGCCTGCTAATTGCGAATGTTTCAAGCACTTTCACTGCAAGAGGAAAGTCTCGTTTCTAGGCGTGTACCGAATAGTGAAATTACTATTTGGCCGAATACCGTATTCGGCCGAGACCGAATAGTGAGCCGAATAGTTGTTTTTTGTAAACAAATGTTCTAGAACATAAACAAATTTCATTAAATAAAATCAGTAGATACTCTATTGCATGGGTATTCATGTTTATTAAATGGGCATATAGATCTCACTAAGTTTATTAAAAGCTTGTTAAAAGATACAACGAACTAAGAAAAACTTGCCTCCATAGGTTGGATGGGAACTACCCCTTCAAATGTTGGGCGAGGCGCTAACTTCAGAGACTGTGGGGGGAAGGGCAAACTTATTTGTGGGAGAGCATCTAACTTCTTTACACATGCTATTAAGACTATTCTGGTGAAGCTTTAATGTTACAAACCTTTAACTCTTCATGTTTGAGACCACACACTTAAGGACTGCTGCGAGAATTAGCAATCTCCTGTTCTCCCTACCTTTCCAATCACTGTGAAGCATACCTTGGTACTCAAATAGCATTATGTGCATCAATTGTTCTTCATTTAAACATTCCCCTCCAAAAGATAGTTGTGTGCATGACTACAAGTCCCAGAATGCAAGACTGTGCACCAAAACCTGACCAATCTAATGAACCGAATAAAGGAAATGTTTGTTACACTTACACAAGAGCCTAATGCAACCAAAAACCACAAATTGCTATAAAGCAGTTGCTAAACAGTATGTGAGGCGTTGGCTGGGAGGAGTTATTTCTGCTTTTCCAGTTGCTCTGGTTTCTACTTTGCTCCAGTAACTGTGTGTGAGAGAAGTGGGGGTGGCGAGGGGCAGGATTGTTCTACCATAGCCCCTCCTTACATTGCAGTGGGAGGAGGTCCCCCCATGCACTGCTCGCTTGAAAACCTAGCACTTGGGCTTCGGCCTCCCCCTGTCCCATTGCCAAGCTGCGACAAGCACTTCCCAGCAGGTGCCTTAACCCCGAGGCTCTGGCCTCGCTCTGCAAGTGTTTGGGTAACCTGTTAAAGCAATGTATGCAAACGGGCCTATGATAGTTTACTATGTTTGAGATTGAGCACATTTTTTTTTTTTTTAAGGAGAGTCGCATTATTTCCAAACAGTGCCAAAGAACAAAGTGTGCTTTGAGCACGCCACCAGTCCTGTCCTTTCTGTAGCCCTGAATTATGAGGGAAGTGGGGCAAAACAATTTTCTGGACCCAGTCAGCCCTGCAGGCCTCTTAGGAGTGAGCCTGGCGCCTTTGAGTACTCTACTCCCTGTGTCCTTGCTGACTTGGTGCGTCACTTTACTTGATTTCTGCAACCCATTTGTGCCCAGCCAGATCATTAACTCCATAATGCTGCCCAGA
The DNA here is from genome assembly GCF_040938575.1 of Ambystoma mexicanum. Classification (NCBI taxonomy): domain Eukaryota; kingdom Metazoa; phylum Chordata; class Amphibia; order Caudata; family Ambystomatidae; genus Ambystoma; species Ambystoma mexicanum. Next base: position 692,086,656 of record NC_090932.1, on the reverse strand, counting down.
TTGGAAATAAGCGTACCACAGCAATGGAAAACTTCGAGGTATGCCAGTCACTGTGTTAAGAGTGACCCGCAGTGCTTTGTATGTGTGGGAAGATCAGGTGTGCAGCCATTGGAGTGGCACAGAGAAGCAGCGCCCCCTCCCCTCCAGCAAGCATACATTGTCATGCAGTTTGGGAAAGGAGTTCAATCTGTGACAGGCCCTAGAGGAGGGAGTGCCGTGTTTTGCATATCTTTAGAAGACCATTGTAATGGGAATTGCAGTGCATTAGAGCTGCAATGGGTCACCAGTACAATTCCAGCTGTCACATAGCGCGAGGAGGGAGCGTTCACAGCCCTCCTCCGAAACTAGCTACCCTACCTGCAATGGCCCACGACCAGAAAAAATACAACAGGAGCGTAAGGAGGCCGAATTTGGGGGTTCACAGCGGGATCGACCACCTCCCCTCCCCAAACAGGCTGGGTTCCATAGCCCGCTAGCTCTGCCACCTGATGCCTTCAACAGAGCGGCCAAGGATTGAATGTGCACAGAGTCTGCATTCAAGCTCACCCTTCTAAGTGGATCTGACGTACACTGGTGGACAGAGCTGGAATCTTGCACTGGTGCATGATGTTAAAATATTGCAGGCATGCTGATAAAGGGGAACCTATTTGGCTTTGAGTGTTAAGTATTCGGCCGAATGCCGACTAGCTAATTTCAGCTGGAATTTGGCCGACTACGTACTCTAAGCCGAATTTCGGTACACCCCTACTCGTTTCACAGTACCTTACAAATGAAGAAAACGATGCAGCTGAAAACTTCTGTTCCTGGCAGCTCCTGCAGATCTCGCTGTTCCTGAGCCTGAGTCGTGGGGACAAGCGGGAGTACGTCGGGGGACTCGTGCACTGCACTGGGACTGGTCAAAAAGCTGGCACCGGTCAAAAAGCTGGCACTGGCAAATCTTCAATTCTGGTAGTTGTAGTAAAGCACACAAACTGGTGTCCCTATCCCTGGTTATTCGGTTTCCTGCAGCACTCTGAGGAAAATACAACCAACTCCGAGCATGGTATTCAGGTGTCTTAGTGTCAAGTTGATTGGTCCCACCAACTCAAAGGAAGAAGTTGTCCTTGCAGGGCTTCTCTGTCGAGATGAACTTAGCAATTCGGACCTGACGCAGCCATCCTCTTCCAGCTCGTCTTCGGTTCTTTCGTTCCAGTGGTTGACTCTGCCTTCCAAGCCAAGAGACTCGCCTTTTATTCAGTTCTCTCCCATTCATTCCACCCTAGCTGTCACTCACCTAGCAGGGTGGCTGTCCTTGCCGGACAGCCAGCCAATCATACCAGAGTGCATTTGGGTCTCTTAGGAGACTAAGCACCGGGTGTTTCGGGCACCTTCCTCACTTCCTGCCTACCTGTCTTGGGTACTAGCTTAGGTAACACTACCAAGTCACCTTCATATCTAATCCATGATGACAAGAAGGGAAAACAGACAGGAGCATTGTGGGTGAGAGCATGGAGCGCGAGGATAGGGTTAATATCCATTTCACCCATTGGTACTCCCTACGCCCATAGGGTAACATGAGACTTCCTGTTTCCACTAATATGGATCCTTTTGTGCCAACCTGGAACTAAGTTCAACGCTCTAGTCTTCGGGCGTGGCTCTCTATAAAAGCCACGCCCAAAGAACAAGCCATGCTTTGTGTGCTTTCTGTAGCTTCGAGCACACGCTTAGCTGGTTTTGGTCTCCAGAGACTTCTACGGTTTCTTACAGCTCCCGCGTCCGGCAGGGTAATCATCTTCACTGCGGCTCAGAGTCTAAAAAGAGAAGACTAGAGGCATTAATAAATCTGCGGTTTTTCTATTCTCCTTTTAGCGGTCATCCGGAGGTGTCTGCGACTTCTTCCACTCGCAAACCGACAAGTCACTTTTGTCCACCTTCTCAGCAAAGGTTTCCAGATTTTCCGAAGTTATTTTTGGCAACCTGCTAAGAGAAAAAAAACAAAGGAAAGACATGTTAGAACTTGAAGACAAATAGTTGGCAAAAACCCCTCCATAGAGAATACAAACCTGTACTTTCTCATGCCCTAACCCAGTGAAGCAACTGGTAATCCAAGGACATTTAGCACTTACCTGATCCAAGCAGAACGAAGGGTCCAGTGAAGTAACTGGCCCTGGAAAACTTTTCAGGAGCTTCAGAACTCCCAACCAAATAAGCGGCAGTGCTTTCATCTCAACAGCACCACCACACCAACCAGCACCAAGTCAGCTCGACAGCTAACAGGCCCCTCACCGTAGCGCCCCTGCAGAGGCCACCTTTCCAAACTAAGAGGTGAACCCCCTTGACACAGTATTTTTACTCCTAGGGAGTCAGGGAGGAGGGTTCCCTGGGTCAGGAAATACCACTCCCTAATCCATCATTCACCTTACAGGTAGAACTCCAGGTGAAGGGAGTGATCAGAACTCCGGGTGAGGGGAGAGCAGGGCAGAGGTCGGACTCCATCGCTCCTGCGGAGATTCAGGTGAGCGTGAAAGAACACGAAGCCTACCCTAAAACACCTCCGCCTGAGCGATGGAGACCTCGGAGGTAGATCAGCTGTCACAGTTATTGGTGGAGCTGCGGGCTGAGGTGCATGCAGCTCGTTCTGAGACAAACACCTTGAGGAGCGAACTGGCAGTGAACAGTGACATAACAGACGAGATTGCTCGCCAATTACTACAGACTCAAGCAGTTATGGCTCCGTTGCCAGGGGGAGCCACGGCTACGCCAACTGCGCCACTCCAACCCAAAGCAGCACCAGTACAAGTAGTCCTTCCTGGCAACATCCCACTGGCGCCCCCGGAGAGGTTCTTCGGAGAGCCCAAAAGGTTTGGTACTTTTATGAATCAGTGTCGTCTACATTTCCTGTAGAAACCAGGGTTGTTCCCCACAGATCAGTCAAAAGTGGCCTTTGTGTTGTCATACTTGAGGGGACATGCCGCAAACTGGTCCGTACCATTAGTCAATAGGGACGACCCTTTGCTTTGGAATTTTGTCGGTTTCCAGCGTGAATTGGAAAAGCTTTTCGCCCGCAGCACACAAGGACAGGCCTTGGATGACGAGTTGTTATCCCTTCGGCAAGGACACTGGGATCTTTTGGCTTATGTAGTAACCTTTAATCGTCTGGTATCCGAAACAAACTGGCCCGAAGAAAAACGAACAACCCTTTACCGAAGTCTACGGGGAGAGCTCAAAGACATCCTGGCAAAAGTAGCTAACCCACCAGATGGGTGCGCTGAATACATTGACCTAGCAATCCAGCTTGATCACCGTTTGCAAACCCGGAGAGCTGACTGCTCACGCTCTGAGAGTAGGGCATCCTACATGCGGCCCAAGGAGACGCTGGTTCGCCAGCCCATGGAAGTACATCCTGAACCCATGCAATTAGGGGGAGTTCGAGGTCCACTTACCAAGGCAGAACGTGACAGAAGGCGGCAAGAGCAGCTGTTTGTACTGTAGGCAATCCGGCCATTTTCTTCTTAATTGCCCGGCTAAACCCCCCCGAAAGACTGTTGAAGCTATGGACGGAGCAAAGGAAGCAATCGAGGTGGAAAACTCCAACGCCCGGCAAACAGATCGGTTTGTCGAGCGCAACTAAGAATCCCTTGACCTCCTACTTTACCATTCCGGTGACCATAGTGGACCAGCGCCAGCCCTCCAGGATACACGCACTTGAAGCTTTTGTGGATAGTGGAGCCATTGGAAATTATTTGGACTTGGAGACGGCCGACAGAATTGTTTACCAAACTGTGCAAAGGAAATTGTAGACAATGTAACCGCTGTCGACAGAACTCAGCTACTATCAGGCCCGGTTACCCGTTGTACTGCAAAGGTCATTATGCTCTGTCAGGACGGCCATAAGGAAGAAATCTCATTTGATCTGATTTCGGCTCCACAATTCCAGATGATCCTTGGCAAACCTTGGCTCGAGAAACACAACCCGCTCATAGATTGGCGTAGTAGGTCATTCACCTTTCCCAGGGGTTGCAGACACTTATGAGTCAGGTCAGGCGCCGGAACATTCGATATCTGCATCTCAGAAGACACTCCCAGTGGTGGGGATTCTGGGAGTTTTACCTACAGAATACGAGGATTTTCAAGACGTATTCGCCCAAGAACAAGCCAATGTTCTGCCACCCGCGTCGTTCTTACGACTGCCAGATAGACCTGGTACCGGGGGCAAAGGTCCAGTGTAGCCGCATATATGCCCTGACGGAAGGGGAAAACGCCCATCTAAAAGCCTACTTGGACCAATACCTCGCAAATGGGTTTCATCTGCCTTCCAAGTCCCCGCGGCTTCTACCCTCTTCTTCGTCCCAAAGAAGGAGGGGGATCTAAGAACGTGCATCGATTATCGCGCGTTAAACCAGGTCACGGTAAAGAACCGGTACCAGTCACCTCTAATACCCATGTTGCTTGATCAAGTACGACAAGCGCAAGTATTTACGAAACTGGATCTTCGAGAGGCCTATAACCTGGTGCGTCTAAAGGAGGGCGATGAATGGAAGACCGCGTTCTGCACCAGGTACGGCCTCTACGAGTATCGGGTAATGCCGTTCGGGCTATGTAATGCACCAGCGGCATTCCAACACTTCATGAATGATATCCTGCGAGAACTGCTAGACATATGTGCCGTAGTGTACATAGATGACATCCTCATTTACTCGGCTACAGTACAAGAACATGTATCCCATGTGCGGGCAGTTCTCCACAAGTTACGCGAAAACCACCTATATGCCAAGCTTGAAAAGTGCTCTGTCCATGTCACCGAAGTTCAGTTTTTAGGATTTGTGTTCAGGTCTTGGCTCGGGTATTTCTCAATAACATTGTGAAGTTACATGGGATTCCATCCATATTAGTCTCCGATGGGGGAAGCCAATTTGTGTCACAATTCTGGAAGCATTGTTGCTCTCTGGCCGGAATCGAAATCCGGTTGTCCACCAGTCACCATCCACAGACAGACTGGCAAACAGAGCGCACAAATCAAACGTTGTCTATTACAGACAGAAAGCTCTTGGGAGGAGATCGTGTGGATGGCCGAATACGCATAGAATAATTCAATACACACCTCCACACGCATGACACCATTTTACGCTCTTTATGGCTGCAACCCAAGAACTTCAACATACGACCCACCAAAAGCCATCGAAATGCCAGCCATTAAGACCTTACACGAAAGAATCTCACAAGCAACCAAAGATGCAGTAGATCATCTTGAGACAGCTAAGGCTACAAAGAAAAAGGTATGCGGACCGTCACCGACAAAAGGTCCCAAACTACCAGGCAGGAGATTTGGTATGGTTAGCATCTAAATATATAGCATTAAAGGGGGCCAGGAAATTTCAACCCAAGTTCTTGGGCCCGTTCACAATAGAATTCACAATTACTCCTATTGCCATGAGATTGACTACCTCCACAAATGCGCATACACCCAGTTTTTCATGTTTCCTTGTTGAAACCTGTACACCTTGGGACTAGAACACTAGCTCCACCAGCCCCCATAGTAATCAAAGGGGAGGAACCAGAATACGAGGTCAAGCAAATATTAGATTCTAAAATAGTACGAAAAACCTTGTATTTATTGGATTGGATTGGAAGGGATATGGGCCTTAGAACATTCATGCCTCTTGGTTATTACTTAAATTCCATCGAACAATCCCACCAAGCCCGGTCCAAGAAGCACACCATTGAGAGGGGCCTTGAGGGGGAGGATGGTCATGGGTACTAGCTTAGGTAACACTACCACGTCACCTTCATATCCAATCCATGATGACAAGGGAAAACAGACAGGAGCATTGTGGGTGAGAGCATGGAGAGCGAGGATAGGGTTAATATCCATTTCACCCATTGGTACTCCCTACACCCATAGGGTAAAATGAGACTTCCTGTTTCCACTAGTATGGATCCTTTTGTGCCAACCCGGAACCAAGTTCAACGCTCTAGTCTTTGGGCGTGGCTCTCTATAAAAGCCACGTCCAAAGAACAAGCCATGTTTCGTGTGCTTTCTGTAGCTTCGAGCACACACTTACCTGGTTCCTGTCTCCAGAGACTTCTACGGCTTCTTACAGCTCCCGCGTCCGGCAGGGTAATCATCTTCACTGCGGACTTCGTGTCTGAAAAGAGAAGAACAGAGGCATTAATAAATCAGCGGTTTTTCTACTCACCTTTTAGCGGCCGTCCGGAGCGGTCTGCGACTTCGTCCACTCGCGGACCAACTAGTCACTTCTGTCTGCCTTCTCAGCAAAGGTTTCCGGATTTTCCAACAAGTTATTTTTGGCAACCTGCAAAGAGAAAAAGCAAAGGCAAGACAGGTTAGAACTTGAAGACAAAGTTGGCAAAAACCCCTCCATAGGCAATATGAACCTGTACTTTCTCATGCCCTAACCCAGTGAAGCAAATGGGAATCCAAGGACATATAGCACTTACCTGATCCAAACAGCACAAAGGGTCCAGTGAAGTAACTGGCCCTGGGACACTTCAGGAGCTTCAGAACTCCTCTAACCAAATAAGCGGTGGTGCTTTCATCTCAGCAGCACCACCACAGCAACCAGCAAAACCAGCACCAAGTCAGCGCGACAGCCAACGGGCCCCACACCGTAGCGCCTCTGCAGAGGCAGGACGGAGAGCCCACCTTTGAGACAGTATTTTTACTCATAGGGAGTCGGGGAGGAGGGTTCCCTGGGTCAGGAAATACCACTCACTAATCCATTATTCACCTTACAGGTAGAACTCCGGGTGAAGGGAGAGAGCAGAACTCCGGATGAGGGGAGAGCAGGGCAGAGGTCGGTGGACTCCATCGCTCCTGCGGAGATTCAGGTGAGCGTGACACTACCCCAGACACTCAGGCGCCAGAGGCGGTCTTCAGTCCTGAAGTCCGCCAAAGGCAAAGGAACCAAACCTGGTTTGGCGCGCAAAGCAACACTCTAGAAGGACCTTTCCACAAAGAAGTGGCGAAAAAAAGAAGACCAGGACCTGTTTAAACAAACGGGGCTCAGACACCAGCTTGAAAAACATGGCTCCTGCGATTTAACGCTACCTGTGTTGGCGGTCGGGAAAAATCATGGTAGTTCATTGTAAAACCACTGCCACCAGCCATTTCAAGAAGAAAGGGCAGCATTTGACTGCTACATGAGCATCTAAACACAGGGGGATACTAGTTAACCCCTCAAGCACTCTATAGTAAGATAGGACTAGTAAAGTCAATTTCACTTTACTTTCTCTGGGAAACAGTAGTTTATCCCAGAGAAGGTATTTAAACCTTGAAAAAGCCTGGAAAGGTTTCCCTGTGCCACTGCACTGAGGGTGCTGTGTGACACATGAAAATATGCCGCCTATGGAGTGGTCTAAAACTCCATAACCAAAGAAAACACACGAATAAAACACATTGATTAAAAAAGTTCAAAGTCCCACAATTTAGCAAAAGAGCAGTAGGGCTCCAAGGTGGGAGGAAGTGGCACATTTCCAGTTTCCTATGGAAGGCCAGTCTTTTGCTCTGTTTCTGATCCGGTCCTGACTTTCTGAAGTTAAGTGAAGCCTTGAGCTTGCCTTTTGCTCACTTGTTATGGGGGAATTAAGGATACGTCCCTTCAGAATATATGTATTGGGAAACTTTGCATTTTTAATTATTTTATTTCTGTACTGCACATATCATACTATCATTTTACATAGAGGATATTTGGTTACTTTTATATATGCCTAAAGACAAGCTGGTGGCAGCAGTTACATTTTTACCAGTTTTGCATTATTGTTAGAAATTACCACGTATGGCTACTAAACATGGCTAGTACTCAACAATGGCTGTGCCAGGAGATTTTTGCATGTTATTTGGCCATATTGCAATTTTGTTTCTTCCTGCCTTCTCAGTTAAGGAAGGTCCTTATGAGGTCATGAACCAGAAAGGGAACGCTGTTGCTTTTGAGGGCTAGTGAGACACTGCATTTGGCCCAAGAAAGGGGCTGGGATGTCTAGTCCCAGTCCACAAGCTTGGTTCCAGAAAGTCTGCTTCTGGGGTGGATGTGAAACCAATCATTGTCCCCGATTGGACTGCTTACTGGCTGTTTGAATGGTGCAGATCATTACCACTGGTGGACTTGGAATTGTTTCCAGCTCCGATTTTGGATAAGGAAAGGACTTCTGCAACTATTCTTCACATCTAAATCGGAGCAAAGAATCCCTCGAAGAGCAGGCCGTGGATGAGCTAAAGGCGGCTCTGCAAATGGCCCAGCATCCCTTCCGGTGTTCCGGCGGATGAAGCCCTACTCCTGTGCCTGATCCCGTGCTTCAGCTCTTCGACTAGTGGGACCAACTCTTGTCCTCTTGGTATAGGGTAACACCTATTGGAACAGGAATGTACTACACAAGTTGGTAGTGTGAGTGAGCAGCCAGACTGATCTCAAGAGGGGTCAATTTGAGTTGTAGATCTGTAGCATTGAAATTCAACAAATACAAGTATCCAAAAAACACTTACTACACTCAAGGTTTTCTAGTAAAATAATTATTTAACGCTCAGTTTTAAATAAGCATTCTTTAAAAAGGGCAATGTGCAACAATAAAAATGCACTTCAAAATAATTTCTCAGAATCTAGGCAAAGCAAGAAGATGCTCTTTAGAGCTGCTTCATACACACTTCCTACACCCTGAAGGGAGTTCCCCAACTATGACAGTAATGGCAATTTTATATCACTATTGCAGTTGGTAAATTCTGAGGGTGGTAGAAAGTAAAGGTTAAAGGAAGGAAAAATGTTAAACAGGTTCTCAGAGCATGTGAGCGCTTTTAACTCTCCCAATGAAGTCTAGATAAAAAAACCTTTCCCAGCAATATCAGTTAGAAACCAATGTATTACCTATGAGGGATAGTAAGAATCAAAGTCAATGGAATAGAAGTCTGCAGGGAGCCAGGACAGCCAAAGTCGATTGGAGCAAAGTCTGTGGAGCAGAGGCACCACTTGGATAGAAAAATGTCTTGCACACAGAGTTGAAGAAAAATCATTGTAGGGTCACAAGCTGTTAATTGTTGAAAGTCTCAGATTAAAGACTGTGCTAAAATGTAATTTGCAATAACAAAAAAGTTCCTTTATTTTAACACATTTGCCCTTGTTGACGACGCATTTCGGCCGTACTTAAAGCCTTTCTCAAATCTGGGCATTAACATCAGTAATTTACGCAATCCGTTATCCAAGTTGTTTTAAAATAACATTCAATTGATTCAGAAACCAATTGCAACAAAACAATCCATTATAGCGTCCAATGCTGAGCATAATCAAGTTGGCCCTTGTATAGAAAATATAAGCACATGGGAAAACTGGGGTGGGGGGGGCAAATGAGGGATACAAAGAATCACATTACATTCATTGGAGTGGAAATAATCCACAAAGTTCAAACCAAAATGAAATTAAAATAAGATAAAATCAGTTAAAATAAAAATAAAATCACAGAAAGCCAAGGGAGGGCAATGGAGAGGATTGATAGAAAGTGTCAATAATATTATCAGTTGGCAATTGAGGCACAAATTTCGATGGCGGTTTCAATTCCTTTTTTGATAACTTGTGGTATATCAAAATCATCAGATTCTCTAATAGATCTTAGGAGATGTATCGCTTCAATTTCTTTGATGGTAAAGTCACTTCGTTCTACCTGTCTTTCGGTAGTCACTTGGTACTTTGGTTGCAAAGAACTTTAAGTTTTAATTTCCGTACAAACTTAAATAAATCAATATGATATCAGCGTCATTGAACCAGGTGGTTGGTGCAAATGAAAGCCTCTTATTTAGGAGTTTTATTCCATCTGTCAGTCAGTTCTCTTTTAGACAAATTGATGACAAGATTGCTGGCTATTTGGTCCTGTTGTATTACTTCGCACTTGCGATGGTGAATCTTTTGTTGATATTTTCTTGCGGTCCATGAACCAAATCAGATGCTATAACAAAGGCAATAGGAACCAAATACCCAAGCAGGTCTGTTTTCAGTTTCCAACAAATATGGCATCAACAATACCTACACAAGGAGGAGAGGAAGGAGGGGGGGAACAAGACCTCACAAATCAAGGACTGCAAGAAAATTTAAAAAGTTCTTTGCAACCAAAGCACCAAGTGACTACCAAAAGACTACACAGGTAGAACAAAGTGACTTTACTATCAAAGAAATTGAAGAGATACATCTCCTAAGATCTATTAGAGAATCTGATGACTTTGATATACCACAAGTTCTACGTGATTATAAATACAACCGGATAGGTTATCAAAAAAGGAATTGAAACAGCCATCGAAATGTGTGCCTCAATTGCCAACTGATATTATTGACACTTTCTATAAAGCAGTAATGGAGGATTTCTACAAATTGAAAAGAAAACATCAGAAAGGACCAATTCACAATTTGTCCCGGGAAGAACATAACGCTCTACAAAACCTAGCAGTAGATTTATCTATAGTGATAAAGGAAGCGGACAAAGGGAGCAATATTGCTATAATGGAAAGACATGATTACTTAGAAATGGCCAGATGACATTTGGAAACACCTGGATGTTATGAGATATTATCTAGCGGTCCTACAAAGCAAATTGTTCAACAATTGGAGCAGAAAATACTAAACTGGCACCGTAAAGGTCTTCTGACCAATGATGAAAAAAGCTACCTGTACATTAAGGAACCAGTAACACCAACAATTTTTTCCCAAAAATACATAAGGAGTACGATACAATACCTGAAAGCCGGCCCATCCTTAGTGGGATTGGATGGGCAAAGGAAAAACTCTCTCAATATCTTGATACAATCTTAAGACCCAAAGTGAGTAAATTGAAAGCATATCTGAAAGATACTACGGATGTAATACTAAAACTTAGAACGATTAAATGGGAAGACAATTACCAATTGTCAAGTCTTGATGTTAAGGCACTTCACACATCTATCCAACATCAATGGGCTATTAAAAGCATAGATCATACCATCAAAGATGATTCTTCATCGATATATCAACAAGTACAAATGGTCAAAGAGATGCTTGAACTAACCTTCGAATGTAACACTTTCAACTTTAATAACCGCTACTGGAGACAAAAGGGATAGCAATGGGCACAAAATATGCTCCAGCCCTAACAAACATCTTTATGGGCTTCTTTGAGGACACTGTCAATTATCAAAATAAGGCATTCAGAAGGAATTATTTAAATGGATGCAATATATGGATGATGTTTTGATTATTTGGAGAGGGACTAAACTTGAATTTGACCAGTTTACTAATCGCATCAACAATAACGAATTGGGAATACAATTTACTGGAATTTGTGATGAATATTCAATCAATTTTCTAGACCCAACTATTTATATAGACCAGAATGAACTAAAGACATGAACATTCAGAAAACTTACTGAGGCGAACACTGCACTACACGCTAAAAGTTGTCATCACACACCTACTATCCTCAACATAGCTTCTGGAGAATTTATTCGGGCAAGAAGGAATTGTCAAACAACCACATCTTTTGAGAAGGAATGCGTATTATTGAAAACAAGATTCTCAGCTAGATGATATTCAGAAACTTGCATGAGGAGAGCTATGAACAAAAGCAGAATACTCGCACAAGAACAGACTTTGGTACCAAGTGTAAGACGAACTGAACTGCCTAAAGTAGGGTTTATTACAAAATTTATCAGCAATCAAACTTTTGAATAAAATTCTATCCATGCATTGGTACCTCTTAAAATTGGATGAGAGCATTAAAAATTATATTGACCAGAAACCAACAATGGTCTTCAAAAGGGCAGAAACTCCCTCACTGTTATCAGACTTGGACACAATGAACACAACGCATTGGCTAAAATACCCCACCATTGGTTTTAGAAAATGTGGTGACTTCACAATGTGCAGATATGCACATGCAAAACAAATGTATTTAGGGACATGTACAACAACGAAATCAAGATCTATCAGCCAATAAATTGTAGGTCTAAATATGTTGTGTATGGTATCATCTGTGTATGCAACCAGGTATACATAGGTAGTACCATAACAGAACTCAGAATTTGTGTACGAGAACATCTGGCTAAAATTGGCAGTCAAGACTTGAGAGGCTACCTCTTACTTGTCACTGGCAGAAAGAACACCAAATGGCCAATAAATCTGACATCAGATTCATATGTCTCCGGAAGATTACATTAGGCAGAAGAGGAGGAAACAAGGAGAAGAAATTATGCCAAGCAGAGGCCAGAATTATTTGTAAATTTAACTACTGTACATGACCTCAACACGGATAACAAGATGGTGTCTTACTACATTTACAGCTATTTCTTATTATTTATGGTTGTTCGGCTAATATAATATTGCCATGCATGGGGGATACAATGCCTATCTCTAGCTAGATAGACTAATATTCATGATATTTGAGAAACTTATCATGACCAACGCCTATTTTTGGTTAAAATATTTTTTGCAGTTATCTCAGAAGACCAACGTACTATCTGAGATTCTCATGAGAGAAGGACATTCCAAATATATGTTGAACTTTAAGTTGATAAATACATTATATAAGTGTAATCATTTTTTCACTACATTGCGGCAAGCATGAATTAAATTCCTAACATCAAATAATATTGGTCTGTAACTTGTATCAAACATTTATTACGGCCTTTAACGTCTTAATGCAATTTACACGTCCGTTTGACGCGCCTTAGAAATAGTTTATTAAAATAACGCTCTATAATTCCATGTGTTTTATTCCCATTTTAGTGATATATATATATATATATATATATATATATATATATATATATATATATAATTACATTTCAATTACTTTTGCGAATCGGGCAAAGTCCGCCCTGTCTCCATTAGAATGTGGTTTTTCGCATCCCAAAAGATGGCTGACGTGAGCAGAAGCCCTGGCATTGAGAACAAAATAGAAAAGGGACTGTAGTTTGCCATCACTATGACGATTGGGACTAAAAGAAATAGTCCGTAGGAGACGCCATTTGGCTCCCCCTTCAGACAACAGACGCATGCGAGTGAATGCTATAAGCAACCACTTAAGTTAAGAGACTATCAACAAATAATAGTTCTCTTTAAAAAGTGTTACTTGAAACTTATGAAGCGCTCGTATTCTTAGAGCGGCAATGCATAATGCCTAAACAATGAACCTTATTTAAATCTCAAATAGACCGTTTCGCGGCGTCTCCTATGTTATTGTGACTAAGCAAAGTTTACAATTCTTATTGGAATAGCGAACCCGAATACAAGCTTTGATTTTCAACTTAACGTGAGAATATTCTCAGGCTAATGCTATGGTAATGGACAACTAAGGTTACAAGCCTTTTGATTGCACTAAACGTGTTATAGTTACACATGGAAGTGGTATGCAGAATATAACTGACCGTCCCATGCAGACATTTGAATTAGAGAGCGAGTTTATGTATGTTCATATATTTATGCATTAATAATGAACAGAACGTTATATCCATGTATGAAAATAAGGTTATAAATATTTATATTTAAATATTCACATAATCCACATTTACTTTCAAGGGATTGAACCAAATTATTGATGAGCACCGACAAAACAATAGTATGGGGGTATGAAACGCTTACGGTAAAATTCTTTACAATTTGAAATCAAGATAAATTACACAATATGCTTGTACCACATAAAAATGCACTAAAAGTATTTCAATTTCCCGTTTTGACACAACCTATCAATCCTCCCCATTGCCCTCCCTTGGCTTTCTGTGATTTTATTTTATTTTTTATCTGATTTTAATCTTATTTTAATTTCATTTTGGTTTTGAATTTTGTGGATTATTTCCACTCCAATGAATGTAATGTGATATGATTCTTTGTACCCCTCTCATTTTCCACCCCGCCCCACCGTTTTTCCCCATGTGCTCATATTTTCTACACATGGGCCAACATGATTATGCTTATCATTGGACCCTATAATGGATTGTTTTGTTGTAATTGTTTTTTTTTAATCGATAGAATGTTATTTTAAAACAACTTGGATTACAGATTCCGTAAATAACTGATATTAATGCCCTGATTTGAGAAAGGCTTTAAGTACGGCCGAAACATGTGTCATCAACAAGGGCAAATGTGTTAAAATAAAGGAACTTTTTTGTTATTGCAAATTACATTTTGGCCCCGTCCTTAATCTGAGACTTTTTCAACAATTAATCGTATTAGTAGTTTATTTGGCTTTTTTTTAACCACAACTCAGTAAGACGTGACTTTGATTACACTACTTTTTCTAGAGTTTTTACAATTCACAATTTTTCCTTAATCTATATATGTCGCCTTGATAGATTGGACCACTAAAGCCATTACCTTCTGAACTATCCCAACTGAGAAGAGCATAACTACAGACAAAGAGGTAAGCACCCCAAAGTCAGAAAAGTACCTTTGGTTAGAAGAGGGTCCAGCAGGCTTCTGTCTGGTTGCAGTGTTGCAGATCCTGTGTTCCTGGGCCTCAATCGGGGGAGGGGGACAAGGAGGGAGGATGTCTGGAGGACTCCTGCACAGCAATTCAAATGTCGGCGGCAGCTATGGGCGTTCATCGAATCAGCGGCACTTTGCGGTTTCAGCGCTCGGTAAATATCACCACCATGGATCTTAGACACCGGTTGGGCTTCCTTCACTCCTTGAGTCCAGTATCCTCCCTAAGCTGGTCATCCAGTTTAGGGAGGATACTCAGGAGACTCTTGGAGCCTTTGGCCGGCTTCCAGATGTTGCACTCGACAACAGATTTCTCGACCACTGGCCCTCGGTTCAAACAGCAGCAAAGTAGTACAGCCAATTGGGAAAGGTCTTCCAGCAAAGTTCGTCTCAGGGTTAGTTGGTCCCACTAACGCAAGGGAAGAAGTCGTCCTTTCCAGAGCTTCTCTTGTCTATTAGAAAAAGGCGTTTCAGCACAACAGCAGGCTTCACCATCTTCAGTCCAAGAAGCCTCGCCTTTTAAGCAGGTTTCTCCCATTCATGCACAGCCTAAGCTGTCAAACGGCCCAATCAGGACCGGTTGCATTCAGGCATTCCTAGAGACAAAGGACAGGGGAGTTTCAGGAACCTCCCTCACGTCCTGCCTTTCCAGACACACTGGAGCCAGAGGCAGGTTTCAGGGCTGAAGCCTGCCAAAGGAAAAACAAAGGGCTCAAACCTGGATCAAAGCACAGAGTAAAACCCAAGAAAGACCCCACAAACAGAAAAAGGTGAAAATAGAAGACCAGGGCCATTTTGACAATGATTCATTGGAGGATTCAGCCTGTGGTAAAAAAGCACAATGGTACGAAATTCAAACTACTGCCCCCAGCCATTTAAAGTAGGGAGGGCAATTTAACAAATGCTACATGAGAATGAAGGATAAGGGGCTACTAGGTAACCACCCCCACCAGCACCTCCCCAGCACTACACATAAGATGGTGTGTGCTGGACCTACAAAGAGAAAAGGTAATTAAAGTCAATTTCACTTTACTATTCTTGGGAACAGTACTCACAAGAAAAGGTATTTAAACCCCATGAGAAATCTAAAGGATGCATCTGTGACACTGCACTAAAGGTGCAGTCACCTTACAAAAAGTAGATGCCCATGGAGTTTCAGACTCCCAAAAACAGTGGAAACAAACCAAATCAGGTGAAAACACGTGTGAAAAAAGTCTCACTCACTCCAGTGTTAAAATTAAACAGTCCTTAAGTCCAGCAAAAGAGCTGGGGGTCTCTAAGGTTGAAGGTAATTAGGGCGGGTATTAGGGAGAATTCTCATTTCTGTGTTTGTTGAGATTGAACATGGTGTTCAGTGGGGTTGTCTTGAGTATTAGAAATGTTTGCCCTTCCAAGTGTTCCTGGAATGCTTGTAAGGCTTTGAGGACTGCTAGTAGGTAAATGTTTATTTTTTTGCTGCCGTTTGTGTCCACACGCTGTGTGAAGTATGAAGAGGGTAATGAGCTCCCATCCTGAGAGCGAGGAGTCTGTTTTGAGAGTGGTGTGCACTGGTGGGTTGCGAAAAAGGTTTCCTTTTAAACATGTTCACTTTCATTCAAAAGGTAAGGTTTGCAAAATGATCAATGACCGCTTGCCTGAGACCATGGGTTCGATTGCATCGGACACATGCGCAGCCCTGCCTCTGGAACAAGATGTATGCAGGAAGCCATCATCCTAAACAGGCGCAATGCCGTGCACACTAATCCAATGACTGGCCACGTAGTGAGGCATCTGAAATAGCATGTTTTGTACTCATTTGAGGGGAAAACCAACTCTAATTGTGTTTTTATAGTTGCTCACAGGAATTGTTTTACTTCACTGGGGACGAGAATTGATTTTCTCATCGATAGAGTACCCCAATTTGAACAACAGAATCCTGTTTGGGTGGTGTTTTTGCAAATCTGTGGTGTTTTCCCGGTCATGAGCCAGTCGTTGAGATAAGAGTACACTGGGATGGATTCTATGTGCAGGTCTACCACTACCAGTGCTAGTACCTATGTGAACACCCTTGGCGCGGATGAAATGCAGAAGGGGAGTACTTTGAATTGGAAGTCTTTGATATTTCGAAGCACAGGTACTTTCGGTGCAGAGGCAACATTGAAATATGAAAGTATCCATTTTTCATGGATAATGTTGCCATGTAATCCCCCTGTTTTAAGAGTGGAATAATCTCTTGGAGCATTGTCAGGCAAAACGTGTGCTTTCACATATGTTTTGGCTGAACGTAGGTCTAATACAGGGCACATCGTTAAGTCTTTCTTTGGCACAGGGAAGTAAACTAAACAGATACCCTTGTTTACCTAGTTAGCAGGGACTAGCTGATTATGTCTTTTTGGAGCAGAGACTTGATCTCTGATAGTATCTTCCTGTGTTTTGGCGAAATCTTCCTGTATTTTGGATGATGGATCTGGGGTTTTTCTAAAAGTTCTATGGAGTATCCCCCTGCCATTGTGGATAACACCCACTCATCAGTTGGGATCCCCTCCCATCCGTGGGTGAACTGGCAAATGTGACTGACAGGAGTTTCATGGGAGGGGAACCGTACCGGGATGACATTGTTTGGAGCAGGGGGGGCCTCTAGTAGTGGAGGCCCTTCCTCTTTGATATCCTCTTTGAAAAGTGGATTGGTAATTGGTGGACTGACCCTGTGAACAGGTCTACAGGTCGATTCGGGACCGTCGCTGATCTGCGGGTCTGCATTCAGAAACCCTTCTCATATCCACAAGTCTAGCGGGTGCTCGTATCCAGCCGGCAAATGAGGAGATCTGCCCCACTTATGCACATCAGCAGTGGTCCAATCCGGGACCGCTGCTGCTCTCATGTACACCAGACATCTTGGCACCAGTAGTGTAGATTAGGACCAGACACTGCCCCAGGCCACTCCCTGGGTACCCACACACGTGACCTGCAAAAGATGTGGATTTCACGGGCAAAAGCATGCCAAATAAGGAATCCCTATGTCACAAAGACCTGGGGTGAAGGCCAACGGACAAAATGGCCAAAGGAGTAGGCAAAAGAACTTGTAGCACGGCCATGACAAACTATTTTAAGTATTGCTAAATCTACCTCCCTTGTGAGAAGCCCAGAACTTTTTGCTGGACTGGATATTTTTCCCTCTGAGTGGGAACCTTTGCCACACTCACAGATCAGTTTACTCTTTTTATGGGTGTCATTTTTAAGAGTCCATTGTGTCCTTTTAATGACAACTTTCGGTATATACCTTTTTGTTGTTACAGGGTTCTTTCATCGCCCTTTTACTTTCTCTGGATAACCTTGTTAGAACTACAGTAAAGGGTAGAAAGGATATTTCTATCCCTTCTACATTTTGTGATGTGAAAAACAGCACACCATAACTTAAATTGAGTGCTGGGGAGATATCATGTATCCCCTTTCTCAATAGCACTAACAATTCTGTAAGAGGCACAATCTTACCTTAAATAAATGGTGACAGTAAATCTTAAAAAATGTGTTGCACCTTTATTACGGGGTGTTTTCACAGCTGCAGTAAAAGGCGCCCATTTTACCAAAAAGGCCCCAGCCTTCTTTTTTGCCATTTTCGCACTTCGTTCCTTCTTGGATCTTCCCCTGGACTGTAGGGCGGTATAGTTCTTAATCTTTGGCGGGAGACCTCGGTCAAGCCCGCCCAGGCTCTAGAGTGTCTGAAGGCAGGAAGCGATAGAGGAGTCCAAAACTCTGCAGCCCTTTGTCTTCCAACCTACCTGCGAGAATTCTGTTGAAAACTGGGAGGCTGGCTGTCCTGAAAGGACTGCCAACCCCCCCCGGAAACCCCCCAAGTTTGAAAGTTGCACATGGTTCCTGCATAAAAGTACGATCCTGGAAGCTGAATAGGTAGTTGACCGCTGGACCTGAAACCAAACAGGAAGATGAAGAAAGCACGGGCAAGACTATATCCAGTGACCAGAGAGCCTGCTTTGTAACCAGGGCCTGTTGTAGCCCTTCCTTCCAAGCGACATGTGGACTCTGAAAGCAACGACCCCGACCCAATGACTGGTGAGATCACTAGACTCAAGACCACCTGCATTTTGAGCCATCCCACTCGTGCTGCGATCTTGCGGCTGCAATACCCCAATACAACGGGACCTTTAACCAGTGTGCGGTGCACAGTCTTCCAAATAGAATAGAAACTTTGGTGGCATCCTGCTGGACCTCCAGAGACTCGACTAAAGGCCTCTCACCAGAGTGCTGGACCTTGCAAGTGACGAGAATCCGACCAGCGATATTCCGTCTTCTGGCGCCTGAAAAAGGCGTCAAAAACAGAGCTGCATACAGCCGCAAAGATACTCTTGCGAGGAGCCTTGCCCATTGATCCTTGCTGCAAAATCCCAAGTCATGTCTTCCGTCTTCATGACGGAGCAATCCATCAACTGGGGTTTTGGCTGCAGATCCTGAAGTCTTCCCTGCTGCAACTCTTCTTCCGTGCTGAGGTACTTCATTGGCTGCTGTATTTACTTACCTTAAGCCTGTGATTTCTGTAAAGCTTTGGGGTGTTTGCGATTAGGAGTCCCCTCATACAGTCCACCCAGGCCAACTGCTGGAATCCTCCTAGGGTGACTTCTCAGAAGGTTATCAGGTAATAATATCGCCATATATATATGGTCGCCGTAAATATCGCCGGGAAAATGTAGTGGCGATATTATTTGGGTGACCATATATATATATATGGGAACACGGGCAAAAAAAAAAAAAGTAAAAAAAGTTTGGGGATTGAGGGGTGTCCCCCGCATGTTCCATGCAATAATGTCGCCACAAAAAACGGCAATTTTTCGGCGATATTTTTGCATGGCGAGATTTTTGTGGCGACATTATTACATGGAACCCTCAGAAGTCCCTGGACCCTTTCAACCTCTAAAGTGTAATACTTACCTGTTTGAACAGTCTTCATTTAGAACTGACTTTTGCTACTCATGTGACTATCCTGAACTGCCTGTTGGACACTAGATATCTAGTGACCCCATTCGGCCACTGAGAACACTCATGCTCCAAGAACTCTAACCAAAGGTACTGTAAAGTCTAAGAACTTACCTCTTGTGGTGTGGTCTTACTTGCTCTCAGATGAGACTGGTCTTGGTTAACCTTGCTTAGTTGCTTGCATCGTTGCCCCGCACAAGCCTCCCAGCTTGTGGACCTTCAAGTGAATCTTATTTCTACAAACCTTTCTAAAAACATTGTGCAAGACGTTTACTTACTTGCAAAGAAGATCTTCAGCTCCCCAAGACATTGTTCAACTAACATTGGTTGTCCTGGCCCTCCGAGAGACTTCTTACCTTTGACTCTTCCTTCACCTTTCCCTGAGGAAAGGATTACATTTACTTGACATTCCCATATTTAACCTTTGTGCCAAACTCCGTATTGCTCTGACTGTACCAGTGATAAATCAATGTCCACAGTGTCCTAGCTATTTAAGTCACCTGAGGGTGTAGGGAGTGTGTGCCATTCCCAATGGGTATCATCTGATTTAAAGAAACAGTGTGTTTTGAAGTGTATTCTAATTGTTACATGTTTTGCTCCCTTCGGAAGAAGGCTTATATAACGGACTGTTAAATTAATAATCGTTTAATCCAGAAACCTTGTGCGTTTATTTGAATAACTGTCACTGTGAAACTGTTACAACCCTACTGCTCCCATTGACCCCTCTTGAGATAAGCCTGGCTGCTCAGCCATACTACCAACATGTGTAGTACAGATGTATACCAAAGGTTGGGCTCCTATTGCCAGGAAGTCAAGGTTGCTGTAGTGCACCCAAAGGGTACTGCACACAATGTTGCTTAACACCATGAAAGATACCAACGCTGGAGAAATGGAGTTACAGATAAACTATTCCCTTCTCCAGCATTGATCTTTCTTGGATTCACATGCTGTGAATAGACCTTGCAGCAGTCAGAGTATGGAGGTGCAGAACTGGCAAACAGGACAGACGTAAGGCAATATGATCAACAAGAGGACGACATCTCTTGTAATCAATACAAGACGACCAGCATAGAGCCAAAAACCCCAGAAGCTGCAGGGATGACCTTACTGGAACAGGCGTTGGAGCACCACTCGTCCCACCTGTAACATCCTCAGCATGCTGTTGATTCAGACAGTAATGTCTGGTGAACGTGTGGGGCACTGCCCACGTCGCTCCCTGGCAAATGTCTGATCTGTATGCCCAGCCAAAGAGCCGCCAAAGTCGCTGTGGACCTCGTTGAGTGAGCCCTGGGAGCAGACTGTAAAGGTTGGTTGGCGTTAACGCGGCAGAAAGAAATAGTTGACGCCACCCATCGCGAGATGCCTTGCTTAGAAATCGGCCTCCCTTTATTGGAGGGGCCGAACGTCACAAAAAGTTTCTTGGATGCTCTGAACGACTTAGTGCCATCCACATAGTACTTCAAAGCTCTTTAGACATCCAGGGAATGCAGGGCTCCATCTGCAGGATATGAAGCATTAGGGATAAAAGTTGGTAAGGCAATTGTAGTGTTTTTGTGAAAGTCTGATGGAATCTTCGGAATGAAGTGCGGCTTTGTAGAGAAGAACCTTGTCCTTCATGAAGCGCATATATGGAGGGTCCATGACCAGAGCCTGCAGATCCGAAACTCGCCTGGAAGACGTAACAGCCATGAGAAAAATTGGCTTCCAAGTGACACATGTTATTGCTGCCGTAGACATAGGCTCAAACGGTTGTTTCATGAGTGCTCAGAGCACAAGATTGAGGCTCCAAACAGGAGGGAACTTTTTCTTTGGAGGCGGGGAGGGGGGGGGGGGGGCCTGAAAAGGCCCTTGAGGAAATGCTTAATCTATCGCTGAAAAGAGGCATAAAATTCCTTTTCCGCGTGAATCTTCAAATCGCCGCTAGGTGTACCTTGATAGCAAAGGATGTTCTCGCAATCTCATCAAACAGCAAAAGGTAAGAAAAGTTGAGGTGACGCCCGCAATGACTGTAGATCAGGTTGTTGATAATACCAGACAGAACGTTTCCACTTACAGGCATATGATGTGTTGGTAGACAGAGCCCTTGCCGCCGGCAATATGCAGCGACAATCCGGATATATTTAGGTTGCCTAACTCTGATTGGCCAGGAGCCATGCCGCTAGGTTGAGGAAGCCTGGATTGTGATGCCACACCATACCCTTGTTCTGAGAGAGAAGTTCCGACTGGGAACCCAGATGAAGAGGCTCGTCCTTCGCTGGATGAAGGTCAGAGAACCAGGCCTGCCTGGGCCAGAACAGGGCCATCAGAATGATTTTGCAGGGAACCCTGCAAATCATCTGAACTGTTTTCCTTATCAGGGGAAAAGTAGGAAATGCGTAGGCGAACATTCCTGTCCACGGAAAAGAGAATGCATCCCCCTGGAGTGTGGATGAGGAACTCTGCTGGTAAAATGAAGGTACCGTTTGTTCTTGGGGCTGGCGAACAGGTCCAAAGGAGGAGTGCCCCATTTCTCGAAAATCTTCACCACCTGGGAGTAGCTGCCATTCGCGTATCTGAGAAGAACCCCTGCTGAGCGAATGTGCCTGTATGTTTTGAAACTCTGGCAGATGGAAAACCAACATCTGAATTCTGTGAGGTATGGCCCAGTGCCAGATGGTTTGGGCTTCCTTGAAAGACGTGAATGCGTCGCCACCCCCTGCTTCCGCAGATAGAACATGGTTGTGGTGTTGTCGGTGAGAATCCTTACCACAGAGTCCTGGATGAGGGGAAGAAAGGACTTGAGCGCCTAGTGTACCACTCTCAGCTGTAGGATGTTGATATGCAGGGAGACCTCCGTGGGAGACCACAGGCCTTTGACTTGGAACTGGTCCAGATGAGCACCCGATCCGGTCTGCGAGGCGTCTGTCACGATAGTGAATTGAAAATCTGGTTCCATCAGGGGCATGCTGTGTTCGACATTGACAGGATGAGTCCACCACTGTAGGTCGTCCTCCAGAGATCAGGAAATTATCACCTTGTCCAACCAGGAGCCCTGGGTCTGGGACCACCTGGAAGAGAGATTCCTGCATTGGCCGAATAAAGAGACGGCAATTGGGAATGAGTGGAATACAGGACGACATGGTGCAGAGGAGAGACATGAACGAGGGGACCGTACCGACGTTCCTGGTGAAAAAGAGCCTGCCAGAGACCAGTGGTTCTCTACTCTCTCCTTTGGTGGCTTGACTAGATCCCTGTTGATTGCCCCTTTTTGCAGCACGAGACGAACCTCCTGACCTAAGACGCGAAGGTGAAGCGGAGATGTTTTGACCGGAGACATAAGGAGTTCCGGACGCCTGAACGGCAACGAGTGGCCGCATTAGTCTGTTTCAAGCGCCCACCTTTCTGTTGTAATGGAACGTCATTTGATGTGAAACGCCAACCTTCCCTCTCCAACCCCCCCAGCTGACAGCCCATTGGCAGTCATTGTTGAGGCTTGCTTGGACGGCCTCTTTGTGAAGAGGATTCCCTTTTCCTTTGGCCTTGGTACTCCTTGCTCCGTTGGGCGGCCTAGAAGGAACGTAGTAGGTGGTTCTACCGTATCCCTTGTCTCGAGAACCCGAAAATCTTTTGCTCCTTTCGTGGCATCTTTGGGAACACAAGGGATGACAAGATCTTCTGCCCTGTAGGGCTGTAAGACTGCGCTGTATTGGAGTGCACCTTCATGTTCTTCAAAGCGTCATCATTCTTCTCCCCGAACAGCTGTTCCCCCTCACAAGGCATGTCCACAACCCTGCGTTGAACCTCCTGGCGGAAATCAGTGCAGCAAAGCCAAGCTTGATGCCGGAGAACCACCCCATTATTAATCAGTTTGAAACTAGTCTCCGCCAGGTCAACCACAATGTTTATACTGTGTTTCGACGCCTCCTTCCCCTCTCGCACCAACAGCCTAGTCTCTTTACTCTGCTGCTCGGGCAAGTGGTCTAACAGTGGGTGCCACATCTCGTGGTCATACCTTGCCATGATGGCCACTAGTTGGCAGCCTTTACCATTGTGGCTCTGACCGCGAGGACTTTCTTACCGAAAGCGTCCAGCTCACGGTTCTCGTTCTCTGGAGGAGTGGTGCACTTGCGCTGGGTATGAGCCTAATAGCCACAGCAGACTCAACTGATTTCGGGATAGGCTGCGACACCAGGCGCCTCAGTGGATTCCAGAGCCTTGAACTTCTCTTCCAAGGGGTCCTTGACCGCTGCTCTGTAAACAGATGCCTCATGGTATGGAGCCCCTCCTGCCATACGTGATCCAATATAGGGATTGAGAAAACCGCCTTTCACCTCTTCCCCATGTGGTCGAACAGGAAACAGTCGTTTTCCTCCTCCGGGATGAGACCAAATTCGTGACAGGCTATAGGCATCATGGCATGGAAGGCCCCAATGTCATCCAGTGGAGATGGCTGGGCTGACTCTTTGGAGCATCCTGTCTGTGTCTGTATCCCAGGTGCCCGCCCTTCTGGGAGAAGAACCCGTGGAGAGAGTGTCCTGCGGAGCAATGTCTTGCTCTGAATCAAGTGCCCCTTCCTCTTGATGCCTTTGGGGAGGAGGAAAAACCCTAGGGGAAGGCAGAGGAGGTCTAGGTGGGGATGACCTCCTGCAACAAGGCCCTTGGCTGTCGGAGGCATCCTGTGGAGACCCGGCAGGTGGGCTTAGAAGCACTGCGACTGACGGAGCCTGAGGCACCGGAAGCCTGGCATCCAATTGCCCTAGGAGAGCCTGCAAAGTAGTGAGCATTAACATCAATAGCATCAAGTGCGAGTTGACGAGTGGATACTGACGTAGCTCAGACCCCAGACCAGCTGACGTGGACCGAAGGGTAGGCTGGAGACCTAAAACAAACTTATCCAGGAAAGGTTGATTCGAACCCCGTTCTTCGGGATCCGAGTCTAAAGCTGCAAACTCGTCGCAGCCTGGAGCCCCAAAGTCAAAGGTGATGTCATGTTGGAGTATGTTTTCAGGCAGCATGATTGGAAGCCCCTCCAGAAGATTGTGCTCCGTAGCCACCTCGGAAAGCTTCAAGATATTCCTGGAAGGCAGAACTTCCATCACCTTGGGCCGAGCAGGCCTAGCAGAGGAAGTCTGCATCGCCGGGAGCTTAGTCTTCGCCATAGACGACGGAGCACACACCAGCATGGTCGAAAGGACAGCAGATGGCAGGGCGGTCAACACTGGCAGAGTCTCCAACGAAGCAGTCGCCGCCAGTGTAGCGGTTGACGAGGAGTGAGTCTTAAATGCTGTCTGCAAACCAGATATCACCATAGCTGGCGAAGGCGGCCGCTTGGACAACGGCTCATGGCCCGAAGAAGACCTATGAGAAGTTGGCCCGAAGACTTCTTCACGGACAAGGAGGAAGAATGAGGCCTCAATTTCTCCTTCTCCGAGGATGAAGCCTTGCAGGCTGGATCTGCCAATTCCGGTCGGCGTGAACCCCTCTACAATTCTTCTGAGCGTGATGCAAATATGCCCTGAGAGGGGAAGGGGGTGGGGGTGGACATTCGACAAAGGTGATGCCGCCAACAACGTCTGTTTCCAAAGCAGATGAAGATCTGGACTTGCCTGTGCACTGCTTCTTAGGCAGTGGTTCCTCTGACCCAGCCCTCTGGCGTGATGGAGACTTCTTGGCCGCGGGAGTGGAAGACTTGCCCCCGCAGGAAGAGCCGACCTACGAAGCCGGATAGGCACCCTTGTTGAACCAGCAAATCAAGCGCCTGTTTCTGTCCTTGAGGTTTTTTTTGGGAGAACCCCCGACAGATGTTGCAGTTGTGGGACGAGTGATTAGGATACAAGCAGTACAGGCACTCCAAATGCCTGCCCCCGTCGTACACATTCTTGAGGCTGCAGGTTGCACACGGCCGGAATAAGACTTCCTCAGCCCGAATATGACATAACGGGACCTGGACAAGCACTATTCTTGGAGAAAAAAAAAAGCAAAAGCTGATGTGAAATCACTGAAGTATTCACACAAAAAAGAAATTCTCTGGAGAGATCGAGGTAATCCCAACAGTTTGCAAGGCGATTGAAATCTGAAGGGAAGTCGCGGGGGCAGAGCTATACTCTCGACATCCTATTGGTGCAGCCTAAAGCACCCTTAACGATGTCGATAGGACACTCAAGCCGTCCGTTTTTCCATAGGAAAACTACTTTACTAAAGTTAGCGAGGTTTCTCAGCCTGACAAGGAATATTCACAGCAAGTGAATCCATGAAAGATCCAATGCTGCAGAAGGTTACTTTACTTACGTGTGAATTGGCTGGGGATCTTCCCCAAAAGTAAAGCTGTTGGCTTCACTTTTTTTTCAGAACATTAGTGTGCAAGTTTCCCAACCGGGTTTTGCTTTCCCTGGTCGGTTTTATACAGATGCTAAAACAGTCTTAGGTTTATACCTACCTTTAAGTTGCTGATAGCGCCTTTTAAAAAAGTATATGGTTTTTACTTATCTTGAAAAGCAGTGTGCCATTCTAAAATAAGTTAGAAAGATATTGCTTACCTTAGCCTGTGTTCCACTGACCTAAAAAGCAACTAATAGTATATTTCACCATTAGGTTTTACTCGCCTAGAATAGCTGTGTGCCATTCTTAAAAAGTGTTCTGTCGGTGTAGCTGAACTTGGTCTGCCTAGTGCAATCCTCAATTAGTCTAAAGAGTTCTTGCTTACCTTAGTTTGTGTTCTACTGAGCTGAAAACTAATTGTATATTACCCCAAAAGGTCTTACACACCTAGTATAACTTTATCCTGAATGTGGTTATAGGTTTCTACTGCCCCTTGAATGGGTTTTCCACTTTTCAGAAAAGAATACTGGCAGGTTAGTTTACAAAGTGATTCCTTAACAGACTGCTAAGGTCTACTACCCTTGTATTACTGAAAGAATCAGAAAGTTACTTAGGGGTTTACTCCCCATGAATAGGTGTCCCCTATACAAAATGTGTTCTAAGGTCTGACTTCTCTAGAAATACTGTTAGAATTCTGAACAAGGTTTATTCTTTGGAGTGTGTACCTTCAAGCATTGTGTTGTGTTTTTATAATGTGTTTATGACTATGGCAAAGTGCTTACCCCAAGACTTAACTTGGCCTAACTGTATTTAGAATTAACTTTTTTTTTTTTTAAACTTCAGGTTGTGTTTGTTGAACCCTTGCTATGCTACAATTTCTTTGTACCTTCCTACAGCCCTATCTGCCTCCGATGAAAAGCTTGGTTACTCTGTCTACGCTACCATGTACTTAGGTGGTACAGCCTTATGCCAAGAGTTGAGTCTTGTACTGTCTCAGTTGAACGATTTCACTAAGCCTTTAGTTGGACTTAAGAAAAACTGTCCTAACAACTAGCCACAGTCATGAGCCAAAACGCAGTAAGCACGGTATGGCGCGGTATAAAGTTATACGAAAAGGTGTCTGCTGCCACCAGTCCACTCCTAGGCACATTGTCCAGTCACCCAAAAAACCTTAGTGGATGACTAGGGCCAGAAAACACAAGGACCCCATTGCGCGGTACAGTAATGTACTTTGTTGCCTCTTTTGGTAACATTTTATCATTGCGCAATGTCAAAAGACTAAGAAAAAGTTAGCATGAAGGACATTTCCCCATAATAAGCGAAAGCCCAGTGGAGTGCAGCTGAAGGCTGTGCTCCATTGGCAACAGTCAGGTCAGGATGCTGAAACAAAAGCAAAATGTTTGGGGAGTCCACAAATAGAGGTAAATTAGCTGAAAGATAATTGTTCCCCCAACAACGAGTTTCACAGCATTCATGTGTCGTAGTGGAGACCAGTGAGGACACAAAATGCCCTTTGGCTTGAAGAGAACGTTCTGCAATGTGCAGGACAGACAACTAGTTGTGCCCACTGACTCATTGGAAGAAGACTGTGATGGACTCACCAGAACTATGGTGGGAGACAATGGTTTCCCCTCTTATCAATAGACAGCAGAGCTTCACAATCCGGGAGTGGGTTTGCTTGGGAAGCACTCACCACAGCAACTGATTCCAGAAGTCTGTGCTCTTACTTGCATTTTTAGTTCTAGCGGTCAACCTCCAGAATGACTTAAAGGGGAAATTCACTAAACATTTTTAAAGAAATTTCATATGTAAAGTTTTGAGCAAATGAGGCTCAGTCAAAGATGTCAAGCGCTATGAAGCATCGATTTTGTGAAATGAATGAGCCTTCTCTGCTTGTGTTAAGCTCTGCCATTGCGGCAATAATGAAGTAAAAGCCCACTACTGGGAGCTTTTGCTTATTACAGCCAGAGAGCAGAGACTGCAGTCATGATCTTTCCTGCCGTGTGCTGCTGTGCTTTTTCTTTTTGGGTTATGCTTTCCCGGGCTCCCCTGAGCTGGGGGAGCCCAGGAAACGTAAAGTGAAAGTCCAGGTAATTCTAAATACAACGTTACTGTATTTATGATTGCTGTGGTTTTCTTTTTATGTCTCCCGAGCACCCCCGTGCCGAGGGAGCCTGCGAGACTTATAAAGAAAACCACAGCAATTATAAATACAACCTTGTATTTATGATTGCAGTGGCTTTCGTTTAAAGAAAATCCAGGCAATTATGAAGACTTTGCCGGCATCCGGCAGAGTATTCATAATTGCTCTGCCTATCATTTTACGTTTTGTGCTTCCCTGGGCTTTGGGAGCACAGAAAAAGTAAAATGAAAGTGAAGGCAATTACTGAGGCAGCCTCCTCTCTTTGTGTTAAGCCCTGCTCTCTGGCCCCAGTAGGGGGCTTTTCCTTGATTATTGCTGCCAGACCAGAGCTTAAGAACAGAGGCGGCTGCTTCAAATCACAAAATGGATGCCCCTCATGTAAAAATCTTGAGCCTTTGCTTAAAATGAAACATAGGAACTTTCTTTAAAAATAGGTTTTATATATTTTTGAATATGGCCCATCTTTTGGGACAATAAAATGCCCGAGTGAACTTCCCCTTTAAGATCTCCTTCTGATTTACAGAAATCCAGGCAGGGAATCACCCCAACCCACCAATCAGAACCTGAAACAAACTCAGAGTGGCTGTCAAATCATGGATAGACCATGGCACACACAGGGTGATTCCCTAGCTCAGGACAAAGTCTCAAAAGAGCATACTTGTATGTGGCCATTTTCTATCCCTGTGCAGGAGGAAGATGCCAACAAGCCTAGAGAGCTAAAAAGGCAGGGTGTAAACAAAGTTTAGCAATTTTGGCCACAGTGATGGTAAACCTGCTATGGCGCAGTTACAAATCAATATTTGCAGGAGTGACGCCAAAACGAGTAAAATTATGATACCAATGCTACCAATCTTTCACAGGCTACACAGAGTATGAGAAAATTGCCCATAAAGTAAAACAAGGTTCTCTGCACCAATGTCCATAAGGGATGTAAGCAGTGCTACACAACAAACAATGAGGGACCTGGTCCCCCTGCAACGATAGCATTAAGGACTAACCAGGGCCATAAAAACAAAACGAGTTAAGTGAGTGAGTGTTCAGAGTCAGATATGCTGGAGGTCTCATTGAAAGATGGAAAAGCGGAGAAAAAGAAAAACCTTTACTCACAACTTCTAAACTACGTCCACAGTTACAACTCACATACCCATGAGCACTTTCCCATTCGTTCCGCTGCTGCATTGACTTCTACTGGGGAAGTTTTTTCATTTTAGAATGAGCATGACTTAGGACTATCCTAACCCTAACTGGGCCAACTGTACTGCTTGGAGGCGCCGGTTAACCCTGGACTCGCCCGGTGACCACCCCCAACTTGGCAGAGTAATGAAGGCACTAAAGTATCAAATGATGTACAAAGTTGCTTATATGTAATTTTACACTTCCTTGCACAGCAAATATAAAATCTATTTTCAGTAATACTTTTGTTGACATTGACTTATTGAAGGTCAAAGTGTTATGGTAAAAAGCACAGCAGGGTGGTTAAAAGTATTTAACCACCCGGCTGTGCTTTTTAGTTTCACTGACAAATTTACCACCGGTAAGTAGTCTGGTGGATTGAGCGTTGAGCTGGTTGTAGCTCGCTTTGACACACCGATAATACGGGCAACGAAAAATCTTAACCACTCACTTCGCAGAAACAAAGCATTGCACTCTAAAGTGCAGTTTAAGAGGGGTTTCTCAGAAGAAAGGTCCTAAAGGTTGAGCCACAGTAAAGTTCTACACATGCATGTTAGGGCTTCCATAAACCAGTTGACCACATACTGCTAACCATGCAAGATTACTTGCCCATGGAACAGGGTGGCTTGGCGGCACAATTAAAGGATTGAGGTCTTCAAGGACCTTATTAGATGTGTACCAGAGCAGGCCTCACATTAGGGACTTCAAGGAAAAAGTCGAGAAACCAGTCGGGGATAAAGCAAAGGCAAAATAAGAGCCTCTTGCCAGAGTTCAGTTTAGAACATTTGACCTCATGCATAGAACTTAGTAGAACGAAGGTTGTTTAACCTTAAGCACTTCATAATAACCATTCAATAATACTAACGCAAAGATAACAATGAACTAAGACAATTCACACTTGTTTGGCAATACCCACAAATTATTTAGTAATTAAGGCTTATTTTAGTCAATATTTAGTCGGTGTAACATTCACGGATAAGAGGTGCTAAACTAAAGATACATATCCAGAACACTGTTCAATTTAAAAACTATGCTTTAACAGTTCCTTGATGAATGCCCCATATAAAATGTGAGATAGTAATC
Organism: Ambystoma mexicanum; assembly: GCF_040938575.1. Lineage (NCBI taxonomy): Eukaryota > Metazoa > Chordata > Amphibia > Caudata > Ambystomatidae > Ambystoma > Ambystoma mexicanum. The sequence goes on along the minus strand of NC_090932.1, from coordinate 692,056,566 downwards.
CTATTTAAACAGATTTGAAAAGGTTATACAATTTGTACCTGGTGCTAGCACAGGAGCCCGTGGTCTTTTGGCGTGTGCTCCGCCGCAAACTGGGGAGCTCCGCAGGTGGTGACTCGCTGCGTTTCTTTGTGGATTTTCTCAAATCTAAATGAAAAACAATACGTACCAGAGTCAAAAAGCCAAGTTCTAACTTAAAAAAAAATATAGTGGACTTATGTTGAAGATCCGTGTGCCAACAATAGACAGGTGAAGAGCAATGATTCTTCGAAAGCATACCAATGGATCATCCTCAAATATTTCATAAAGAGTAGTGCCCCCTCCTTCACATTCAACTATCGCAAGGAGGCATGAGGGAAGATGGTCAATTACATATCTAACAGTTCTCAAGCGAGAAAAACTGCAGACTTACATCAAAGCTTTACAAAATGTCAGGTCGGACCAGAACAGTGTGCATTAAAAAAACATCCAAACAAAAAAAGGGTTGTAAAAAACAAACATGGATGTCAAAAACAAGCACATCTGACACGTTGAACATTTATACCTTTTCCTAAACACAGTTGGGAACACCTGCTCCCACATTGCTAGCTATTGTGAGAGCACTGTTCTATTACTTTCCCCATAATGAAAGAAAATGCATGTAGGGGAGAACAAACCGGTCATTTATGAAATGAGGGAATATCCAACTTTTAAGTATTAGGAAAATCACAACTTTCAACGAGAGATACAACAGATTCACAAGACCTTGAAGACTTTGCAGCAGAAATATCAACAGCAGGAAGAAGTTTTGAATGTCTGGTGACATTGCCTCGATTAAAGCATTTCTGGTACTGTGTCTTTCAATAACATTACAAGACAGTACTATTTGAAAGGGCTGTTTGGGAACTAGTGACCAATCTTGACAATGATAAAAGACTAAAACCGATCTGAACCTTTTACATTGTTTGGTATTTTCAAAGTAATATGTAAAAGGCCTTGCAGGCAGATCTGGGGTCAAGTGAAAAGCTGAAACTACTTTTAATAGAAATCCTGTTTTCTAAGCACTAACTCTTTGAAAGGCCGTGAAATGATCAACAGCCTCTAAAGTCTGAAGCTCTCACTTTAAATTGATGTATGGAATATGTAACCTACCACCCAACTGACTTTCAATGCATCTGTTGTGATTGTTACTTGCACTGGCGATCCGGACAATAGCTTTTCCTTTAAGTGGGTTAGTTTCCCTCCAAAACTGCAATGGTTTTATCTCCTATTGTGGCACCACCACCAGATCATCCCATTCGCTGGATCCCTGTGTCCATTGGCTCCAAAACAGTTCTATTGGGCGTATATTGAGGTGTGCAAAGGGGATAATTAAGACGAATGAGACTCCCCCCCCCCCCCACCCCCCCCCCCACCCCAAGTCTCATGATCTTTATTGAGCAAACCGCTTTGTAACAAGGGAGTGGAGGAGCTGGCAGTGACTGTACTCTTGAGAGTAGGCCATCATTATTTTGTCTGCAATTAGGACATACACCCCGACCAGCCAGGCTTTATCTGTGGCGAAGCACAGCAGTACGCATTAGAAGGGATCTCCACCTAGGGGATAAATCGGGCACACTCACATCTGCTGGCGCTCGACGCTGAGAAAGCTTTTGACAGGGTGGAGTTGGGATTTCTCGGAGAGGTGCTTGAGAGATTTTAATGCAGGCCCGAAAACGTGTCGCATGATCCTGTCCAATTGTATAGACTGGACGGCGCGCCTCATGGTTAATGTGGCTCTCACCCTGAAGAGCCTCCTGGGAAGGGGCACAAGGCAGGGATGCCCCCCTCTCGCCTCTGCTCTTTGCAATGGTTAGGGACCAGTGGCAGCACGCATAAGGACCAATACCCACATTTAAGGCATACAATTCGGGGGAGGGTCTCAGAAGACTATCAATTTGTTTGCTCACTATGTTATTCTTTCCCTCACCGACCCCTTTCACTCCCTTGCCTCTGTAGAAGACTAGCTACGCCTATAGGGTCTCGTCTCAAGGTTCAAAGTAAACCGTGCTAAGTTAAAGATACTGGGATTAACCCCCCCCCTTTAAAAGGCAGAAAGAAATTGAACAGAAGTTCCCATACGCCTGGACTTTTAAATCACTGAGATACCTGGGGGTTAATATTCCAGGGAACCTGTCCCACTTATACCGTTTTACCTAACCAGACCTGGTGAGCAGAGTTAAAAAGGATTTGGACAGGTGGAACTCCCAGATCTGTCCTGGTTCGTCAAAATGGAAATTAAAATGAATGTTCGCTCAAGGTTTTTATATCTTTTTCAGTCAGTCCTTATCCCAGATCCTCGACGCACAATAGGTAACTGGGACGAACTGCTGCTTCAATTCCTGTGGATTGGGGCTCACTCAGGGTCAATAAACATACAGCAGGTTGGAGGGGTAATGCTAGTTTCTATCCCCCTTCACCCTGCTAATCCACAGGTAAGCTTGACATGGGTTTTACACGATGGTTGAACAAGGGGTTATACAAGGTGGGAGACCACTTTATGAATGGGAAAATTAGACCGTATAACAAGTGCAAGACGGTGCTGGGACTCTCAGAGTGTGATCATTTTAGATACTTGCAGGCTAGACATTGGGCCATCCACCCCACCATCGTGAGACACGCAAACAGGAAGCTAACCACTGCCATGTAACCAGCCCCCCCCCCCCCCAAAAACCCATCCTCCTGCGCCCCTGAAACTGTATTTCCAAGAGCCGGCAGATGCTAAACGGCTGATATATAGGTTGTACAAAGCCATTCGTTCACTTTCAGTCCCCGACAGAAGATATTGTGCTGGCTGGAAAAGGGAGCTCGGAAAAGCAGTGCCCCCAGAAGACTGGCAATATATAGGGAGGCCCTTGCTGTGCCTGGCGGAAACATAGGCCAACATACTGACAAGATGGTATAGAACCCCTTCCTGTCTGCACCACTCTCACCATAACAATTCAAAAAGATGCTGATGTGTCTGGGATGGAGGGCACGCTGCTACACATCTTATGGGGTTTAGGTCCAAATTGAAGGAACTAATGGGGGTAGAGACTCCAGAAGACCTACAGAACGCCTGTTTTGTTTGCTGGGTGACTACGGACCTCTAAAGAAGCGCTGTACGACAGCCAAACTCAAATTGCTGGCGCACTTAATTCTGGCGGTCAAACAATCAATTCTTCATCTCTTAAGGAGAACTGAACCACCCTCTATAGCCAACAAGACTGAGCCCACGACTTGGTCGAAATGCCTTAGAAGGTTTAAGTTACTTACCTGTAATTATTGTTCTCCAGCATGGGTTTAGCATGGATTCACAAGCTCATGAGTATTCCCAGTTAGGCTGGGAATCCTTGGGGGAAAAATAAGAAATAAAAGTCACTTTCACTTTAAAACTGTATTTCTCCTCTAAACCAATCACTGTCCTTTGGTTCATACTGCCCCATCCAATGAGCCGGCCATTCATATGAAGGCCTGCTTATAAAGGCCAGATACCTGTCTGGACCTGTCCGGGCCGTGCCGGAGCCTCGGATCCAGCCTCAGTTATCAAAATATCCTGGTAAGAAAACTGTACCGGACTATCCCCTGAAGTATCTCGAATACTAGGAGGCTGCACAGATCTACCCAATTTCTCTGGTATCTGGTCTCTACGCCCAGCAGCCTAACGGTTCTCTCCGACAAGTATACACCACAATACCCTAACATATGCCTATTAAGCCGAGTGTTGCATCCTGTGCTAGCAATATGCGCATGAGCCGCCTCAATCGCTAGTTCCTTGCAGCGATACTGCCCACAATCACCCAGCATATCGCTCAGTGCGCCACATTGTTCTGCACATATTCTGCATAACTTTGACCCATATTACAATACTAACAGTCCCAGCTACAATCCTCAAGTGGACTCCTTAGTCCATCACCCCTTGGTCAAATCTCCGTTCTGGACTGTACTACTGTCTGATGCATAGTGTGTGCTTCTGTTCCTACTTTATGCTCCTGTTTAATCCTCCTTGTTCTCCGGCTCACACTGGCCAACTTGCTTATCCCGCTGCCTCTTCCCTTCGTAAATGTACTGTATGCGTAGTGTGACCTAGGACGTTACGCTAATGCTGCTCTTCTGTGCTGGTTAACTCCATCTGTGTCTAATGTTATTGCTAATTACACCTTGATGTTTAAACTGCATTGCCTTAACTTAGCCACATAGGGGCACCACTTGTTTCTCCGAAATTCCAGTCAGTCTGCAATTAATTGTGCTGTACACTTTATCTTGCTATTCAAAATGTATTACATGACGGAATACCACATAGAGTGCTCTATTAGTACTGTGCCTTTAGCACTTACTCGCCCTTGACGAAATGTATGCCTACTGAATCGGGTTGCCTGAAATGTTTCACATTTTTTTAGCTATAATGGACACCCTTCTAGCATTGTTCTTTAGCACTCTATGCCCATCACGAAATATGTTGCCTAATGCTTTGCGATACCCAAACCACTTTAGGTTGACTGATAGTACTGCATGTTAGGACATTTCAGCCTGTGACTAAAGTCACTACAGTCTGGTGTTGATCTCATTTGTCTGGTAGGCGCATTCCTTTTAGGACACACGATTAACACGGCTTGCTCTGTGTACTTAGCCCGTGCACGTTCTCCAGGTCATGACGTTATGCTGACTTAAACTGTACTTCTCCATTTGATTTACGCCACCTCTATACACGTGCCTGTGCTGATCACTCAATTTACTTTACCCAACTAATCGGAGGCTGATTGATGCACTGTCGACCTTCTTAAACTCTCCAACAATTGGAGCTACCCTAGCATTTTTCTGAGTCTCACAAAACTAGAGGAAACCGCTGAGGGATGTTCACTTTCTTAGCCATTACCTCACACTATGCTTAGTAAGTTTGACCTTTAGTGACAGTCATAAAATGACCCAAGTATCCGTGGCATAGCATCCATCTATCGTAATACGGTCTGCCTCTTTCCACTAGTCTGTTGGCCTACAACACCCATACTATGCATGCCTTCAGCTGTCTCATTGTTAATCTGCTGCTCACCGTACTGGATGCTAATTGCTGCACGGCAGTCTTAGACGCCATACAGACCGAGTTTCAGCCTACCACTGTGGCCTCTCACATCCTTCCATTATTATGGATTAAACCTACTACATTTTTGCCATCTCTCAAGCATAGCCTCCACCCTAGAATTATCAGACCCACTAAATTCCTACCGAAGTTAGACATGGGAATTATGCACTATAATACTGATCAAATCACCTTCCCAATGGATTAAATGCTTTACCACTAAACCGGTACCGAATAAACCATGTCCTACTGCAGTCAGAAACGACACTCGGCTCTAGACTTACAAGAACCTACTCTCCATAAACTAAACAACCCACTAACTTCAGTCCTCCCTGCTCGATCCCCAACTCCACTTCCAAAACTAACAATAGAATCAAAAACAGAGTTAGTTGGAGAAAGTCCCCCCTGGACCCTTCTAACTCCACTACCCTGTTTGTCAAAGGTGCCCTAATCAACCCTAGATCAATGGTAGCTCATGCTATTGACATAGCCAACCTGATCAACAAAGAGAAATTAGACGTTATAGCTATAACTGAGGCGTGGCTTCACGCAGCAGCAGTCCCTCTCCATTACTTGCCATACCTGACAACTATACCATCCTGAGTGCCGATAAAGAAAACTCGAGGTGGTGGCGTTGCCTTTATTGACAAGTCCAGTCTTTGTCTCAGAGTATCGTCATCACTGCACGTCACGTCCTGTGAACTGCACAGTTAAGCTACCCATTACCAACTCTGACTTAACGGCTCACCTAATGTATAGACCACCTGGGCCCATCAGGTCTTTTGAGGAAGAAATCACTTTGATCCTCTCAGCTAATACCAAACTTGACTTGCAAATATTGGCCATTAGGGTCGTTGAGACCAAGGTTGAAGTCTCCAAACACTAACACACACTGTCAAACACACTTATCAAACTAGGCCTTATGCAAAGAGTTAACCAGCCTACCCACAACAAAGGTAGAACCTAAGATTGGGTGGCAGATCTCAATGTTGAGACAACTATCACTTCTATTGAACCTCATACCTGGACAGACCACTATTTATTGTCCTTCACTATGCTAGCTTGTATACTGACTAGCAAGACCAACCCAATTGCTCCTCCACTCCTCACTAGAATAAACGGAACATCACAGTTGAGAAATTACTGCCACATCTGTTCCCTATCCTAAACCCTTCACCGGCTATTTCCAATCCAGCCATGCTAGTAGATCTATACAATTGCACAATCACACAAGCCTTAGACATTATTGCTCCGCTTAAAATGTGTAAAGGCAAACCTAGAGCTCACCTGAACTCATGGTTCACACCCCAACTAAAAGCCCTGCGGGCTGAAAAAAGTAAACTGGAAGTACTATGGAAGAATCTCCCCACAAAGGAGAATAAAAACAACTTGATGGAAATCTCAACTAAATATGAAGCTGAAATACTGCTTACTAAATGCGAGACTTAGTATAGGATCGCCAAAGCTAGCTCCAGCACCAAGGAACTCTGTTATCCTAAGAAAACTGGAAGCCCCTATCCCACCAGAAGACAATTGCACAAAGGAAAGCATGGTGTACCAAAATCCAAAATGCACTCCCATCAAAAGTGCCCTCCTTCAAAACAAAATCTGATAAATAGCTGAACACAACTAGCACCCAGCACAGATCCCAAGAATAGTCTTCGAAACCTTTCCAATGGTTTAAATTCTCCCAAGTTTCACCCGCAGAGGTGGTAAATATAATTGCATCACTTAAGCCTCAAAGATGCCAGGGAGATACTTGCCCAGCCAAGATAATCAAAGAAGCTGCCAGAAACCTGGATCCCTTGATCACTAACCTAATCAATGCCTCATTCCAAACACAGTGTCCCCACCAACCTTAAAGATGCATGGGTCCTGCACCTCTTAAAAGAAACCTCTTTGGACCCAACTATCCCAACAAACTACAGGCCAATCACAACAGTCCCGTTTTTACTTAACCTTTTAACTGCCATGGGGTCCCCCCCCCCCAGTGCCAAGGCCTTTTTTGGCGATTATGGTATTTCGCCATTCAATGCCTTTTAACGTCTTCAGTTTCATTAACCCCTTAAGTGCCAAGGACGAGGTATCTCGTCCTTGGCAACAGGGAAGTAATCCCAAGGATGAGATATCTCGCCATGGCACTTCAGGGGATAAGATCATAGATAAAGCAGCTTACCTCCAGATTCAAGCATACTTTGAGACCAATAACCTATTAGGGCTTCGACAGTCAGGTTTTAGACCACAACATGGTTCAGAAACTGCTCTGATAGACCTTAAGAATCAAGACAATAGGAAACTTGCTCTTTTACTGCTATTAGATTGATCAGCAGCCTTGGATCTGGTGGATCATAAAGTGCTCTGTAGACATCCGTCTTCTGCTGCCCACTTCTCCCATGAAGCCACAACATGGATACAATTGTTTCTGAACAGGTCAATGAGAGTTCTGTCGGCCTCAGTTTATCCTTCACTGATAACTTGCGGAGTATCCCAAGGATCTTGTGCATCTCCTACGATGTACAGCATCTTCACTAAGCCACTATTTGATGACCTTGACTATCTGGGTGTCATCTACACAAACTATGCAGATGACACCCAGATTCTCATACCCCTCACAGGGAACTACGAGGCGGACCTGGCCCTAGTGAATAAAATGCATGTAATCATTCAGGCGTAGATGGCATCCCACGGCTTGTGCTTGAATGATCAGACAGAACTCCTAATCCTAGGAACCCCGGCTAACCTCAACAAACTCAGCAACAAATTCACATCTTTCGAAATCAACGGCATCGACATCAAAGTGGCTAAGGAGTTAAAACATTAGGCTTTTACCTAGATTCAGCTCCTAATCTAGGTAAACAAGTCAATGCTACAGTCTCAGCCACAGCTTACACCTGTAAATTGATCCAGGCTTGTAAACAGCTCCTCTCTATTGAGAGCTGCATCACTCTAGCGAGAGCCTTAATCCTTTTAAAAAATAGATTATTGTAAAGCCCTTTACCTAGGTGCTAACAAATACATCATCAAACTTCAAATACTCCAAAACAACGTACTTGGAACGGCCCTTCGTATTCCCAGGAGACAACACATTTCAGAGGCTAGGCAAAGCGGCTCTCTATCAAGGACAGAATATCATGCAAAACAGTCTCCCTCACCTACAAATGTCTCAACACTGTCCCGCAATACCCAAGGGATACTCCTGCCTGGTAATTCCAAGATTCAAATTTTAAAAAAAGCAGGTCATAGAAGCTTTCCTGTTATGGCCGCCCAGTTACGGAATTCCCCGCCCCCTCCCCAACCCACCCTCCATCTCTGCAATCAGACCAGTCCTTTCACAGTTTCAGGAAAAACACTAAAAGTTGGCTGTTTACTAAGGACATCCGACACCCCCTGGACCTCTCTGGATTTCCTTTTCAGTGTAATATACTGTCTATTTAAATTACTGTATTGTATCATTGTAACTTCTTCTGTATCATACTATATGTTCCTGTTTCATATTATTGTACATAACTACTGTAGCCATTTGTAACGTGAATTAAAATTTCCTTGTAATGCGCTCCGATACCTCTGGATTTGGTGCGCTATATAAATCAATTAACAAACAGTCCTTTCCCTAAGACCCGCCTCTGGCAGCCATCTTCAGATTTGGTAAGCATGTGAAGTGGCAATATGACCAAGAACAGCGCAGAGGGGCCGGAGGGAGGGTTCACATGTCAATCCATGAAGGAGAACAATAGTTGGATAAGTAACTTAAAGCTTCTCCAGCATGGGATCTGGCATGGACTCACATGCTCATGAACAAATAGACATCAATACACAACCACGGAGGTGGCAAGGCTCAGAGGCAATTAATGCTTTACCTCTGAACAGACTCACCTCCAGCAAACAGGTTGCGTAGCAATGCTTGGCAGACTCTGGACTCCTTCCTGGAATCCCTGTCAGCGCAGTTGAAGTTTGTGAAGGTGTGCGTGGACCTCCACGTAGCAGCCCTGCAGACGTACAGCATGGGCACCAGAAAGGAACACTGTCGTAGCAGTAATCGCACTGGTGAGTGGGCTCTCGGATGACCGATAAAGTGCATGATGCAGCCGGAAAGCCACCTAGAAATAGAAGCCTTGCACATGCCTTTCCATGTTTCACAGGACCAAAGATCAAACAATTGAGAAGTCTTCCAAAAACTCTTCATGCGTGTCACGCAGAACTTCAAGGCACGAGCAATGTCTAGCAAGTGCAAGGCCCTCTCCGCCGGAGACGAAGGTTTCGTGAAGAAAAAAAGGCAACACCAAAGGCTTGTTGAGGTGGAATTCTGACGGAACCTTCAGAATGAAAGAGGGGTGCGTACACAGTACCATCCTTGACTTGTGGAAAGTCAGGTACGGTTGCTTAAAGGATAGGGCCTGGATCTCACCCACATGTCTGGCAGAGGCGATGGCCACAAGAAAAGCAGACTTCCATGAGAGACATTTGAGAGGGGCCTGGTGCATAGGCTCCAAGGGGCCCTCACCCCTGGGTTGTGATGGAGGATTGTGCCTCTCTGGTGAGCAGATCCGGAAACAATGGCAACTTGACTGGAGGTGACACTGACAGACAGAAGATCCCGATACCAAATCTGCCTCGGCCACGTCAGGGCGATGAGTATCATCTTGCATCAACACTGTCCGAGTGGGCTGATGACATGTAGCAGCAGAGGGAACGTGTTCAGAAACAGCCCTTCCCACGGGAAGGAGAACGCGTCACCCAGGCTCCTCGGCTGGTAGAATCTGCTGACAAACTTCTGTGAATTGGAGTTTGCCACCGTGGCAAACAGATCGATCTGGGGTCTGCCCCATTCGACTAACAGGCAGTCCACCTGATCCTGACTAAGTTCCCACTCATGACAGGAGCTCAGTTCCCTGCTGAGGGTGTCTCCGATGGTGTTCTTGACTCCCGCCAGGAGGCGCATGACGAGGAACATTCCCTGTCCAACGGCCCAGTGCTACAAGTCCTGAGCTTCCTTGTAGAGCGCCGCTTCCTGATGTAGAAAATAGTGGAGTTGTTCATGAAGATCCTCACCACCTCGCCTTTCATAGATAGTAGGAACGACTTTAGGGCCCAGAATACTGCCTGCAGATCCAGGAGGTTGACGTGCAGATCCTTCTCCTCCGGCACCCACAGACCTCTGGGGTGCAGACGTCCGGTGTGCACCCCCCCAACCTTCCAGGGAGGCGGCTGTGAGGACTGTCTCCTGGTACGGGGGTCAGAGGGTTTCAGAAATCCTGTGCCTTGGGCGGTGTGGGCCCAGACCCCCCCCTCCACCATCGCCTGCCTAAACTCCTCGTTGAGGACTCTTGTCCTCAAAACTTCTGGACACCTGAATCCAACGGGCATCCAAGAATTCCTGTAGGGGCCGCAAAAGCAACCTGCAGAGAAGGACAAGGCAGATGCAGGACGACATCATGCCCAGTAGTAACTTGATTGCCCGCACCGTAGCCATCTTCGCAAACGAGGGCAATGCCATGCAAACCACTGTGTTGAGTCTGGCGCAGAGGAACAGCGCGTTCTGTGATGGCGTTCAGTAGAACTTCGGATAGTTGAGGGAGAATTCCAGATCGGTCAATAATCGGACGGTTGTCTGTGTGTTCGGCCAGCTCCCGAGTATCAGCCAGTTGTCCAGGTATGGGTGGACCGCCACTGGTGCCTGGCATTTTGTGAACACTCTTGGGGTCGACTTCAAGCAGAATGGTAGGGCCTTGAACTGGTAGTGCTGGCACTGCACCCTGAAACTTACACATTCTTGATGTTTGTGAATGGGAGGACATGGAAATAGGCATCCTCCAGGTCCAACGCCGTCAAGAAATCCCCTCTTTCCAGTTGGCGAGCATGTGTTGCAACATGCCCATCCTGAATTTTTGGGATTTAAAGTATTTGATCAGACAGCATAGTTCCAGGATGGGTCTCCAGTCCCCTGTCTTCTTCCTGACCAGAAAGTATCTGGAACAGACTCGGGAGCCGTTGGGGAACAAGCTCTATCGCCCCTTTTTGTAACATGGCCCATACTACTTCCAGGAGCCGAGGGATGTGCTGCTCATGTCATGGAATCGGCAGAACACGAGGACATCTGCGTTTGTACTCCAAAGTGTGACCTGGGGTGAGAGCATCCAGCAACCATCTGTCGGGGATCTTCCTCCACTCGCTGACTAACCTAGTCAGCCGGTCTCCTACCGGGGTGCACAAGTGGGGCCCCAGACATGTTGGCAGGTTCAGGCCTGCTTGGGCGCCGGCGTCCTGCCCTGCGGGCGCCGGTGACGCTGTCCTCCGCTACCGTAGGCCTGGGAGCGGCCACTGTAGGCTTCTTGCATTGAGGAGCAGCAAGGCTATCTGAAAGACGTGAAGAAACCCTTGGATGACCTGCTCAAATTTCCCCCTTGAGGAGCAAGACGAGCGGTGCTGCTGAAGAGTTAGAAGGGAACATGCCGTCTCTGTATGTGTTTTGATGGCCTGGAGGGACTAGTAGACTGCCTTGCCAAACAGATTCTCAATCAAAGGGCATGTCCAGCACCTTCGCTTGGACCTCCTGACGGATGTTAGTGGCATTCATCCATCCCTGTCGACTAAGGCAGACACCATTCCCCATTTGCCGGAAACCTGTATCGGCGACGTCCACTGCGATAGCATGGTCTGTTGCCACTTCCCCTTCCTGAAAGAGGGCGAGGGTTCCCATCATCTTATAGTTGGGGGAGGAACTCCAGGATCGGTCGTAGCTTGTATCACAATTCCCAGTCGTATTGGCCGCCTTGATTGTGGATGCCGCCGTATAGCATAACTTTCGTTCCCATAGCGTCCATCACTTTTTCCCCTCGCTGTCCGGGACTGATGACAATGAGGCTAGGTTAGCCGACTGATTCCCCGTGGACAACACCACGGAGTCCGGTGACTGTTGCGACCTCAGGAACTTGGGTGCAGAGTCCGGCACACTATACTTCGTCTCCAGCATATCCAGCTTGACTGGAGCTATGCAAGAGTTCTTCATGAGGGCCAGGTCCTCCTCCCAAATAGCATTCAGAAAAGGCACTGCCATGTTAGTCTTTTGGGCCTCTCACCTTCGTTACAAGAAGCCCGCCTTTGTTTCCTCAGGCACAAGCTGGAATAGCTCGGAGGCCGTGGCGATCATGGAATGGAGCGATCCAACCTTGTTCAATGGGGAAACACTGCAGAGCATCCAAATAAGGAGATTCATTGCCTTTGTCTGTACTCGTAGCCTTCTCCATCCTCCAGTACCTGACTCTGGGTCCGCTGGGGGAGTTGGGGACCGACATGGTGGAGGAGTTTGATACGGGGGCATCAGATGTCGCTTTCTATTTTTAGGCAGAGACTGACCAGGAGCCTCGGGTACTCTGGGTGCCAGGGGCAACCTCAGCTGGATCTCTGACACCAAGGTGTGGAGAGTCGATTGAATGTCCATGGAAATGTCCCTCGGCTGAGAGGATAAGGAAGGAAAACTAGGCCCTGTGCCGCTGTCAGTCCTCGTGGACCGTATGCACAGGCGCTTGATAGTCGTCTGTGGAGAAGACATCCATAAATTGAACAGCGATCTGTGAGGACCGTTTCAGGGCTTCCTCCCCCACATTTTTACTCTGCGGGTTCTGAACCGGGATCTGGGCCGGTACCTTTACCCCTTCTGGAGTGTCTGCAGTCTTTGTCAAAGCCTCTGCAGTGGTGTTGCATCATGGGGGCAGGGACACCCACTGTGGGAGCCACCCTCATAGTAACAGCGCCCATAGTAGTAGTAGATTTCTCTAACTAGGACTTTGTGCTGGTTGAGCGTGCTTGGACTCTGCTGCCTTCTCTGTCCTTGGCTTATCCAATTTATCCCGTAGCTTAGCCTGGGTGGATGACTTACTCTTTGAAGGGGAGCTCTATGATAGGCTGGCTATGGAGGCGGAAGGCGATGCCGATTGCGCTGTATCCAACTTGGGACCTGCATCAGCAGTGAACCCGGTGACTCGGACTTTCGGATCTTGGCCTCATCTTGGTCCCCCAGGAATGGGTCGACCTCAGGACTGAGAAGACCGCTCTTCGAACCCACCTTCCTGGATGAGGCATGACCCTGCTCGGAGCACGGGGTAGAGGCCTTGCTCGAGTTAAGCCAGGCCGCCAGCCTGCTATGCCGGTCTTTTGTCGTTTTTTGTAAAAACAGGCATATTTCGCATTCTACCTCCTTATGGTCTAGGTCTAGGAAATAGAGGCATTGTAGGTGCTTACCTTCCACAAACATTCCGTAGCCCGCATTTGATGCAGTCTGCAGCGGCAACTCTTCCCTCCTTTTCCCTTCTGTCATGGTCGGAGGGCACAAAGTAGGCACAAAATGGCCTTCAAGAAACTTCAATGAATCTTCGCCCTTGAGAGGCGCAGAGTTTCATGGACAACGGGTCCCTGGTGCGGGCAGATGAAGAGGGCACAGGCTCTTGGGGACAAAAATTTAACTTTTCTCATAGAAAAACTCAAAAAAAAACGTACAAATAGCTCGGAGAGCAACTCTAGGATTCAAAACACTCAAGATGGCTGCCAGAGGCAGGGCTTAGGGAGTGGACTGTCATTGGATGGGGGCAGTATTACCCAGAGGACAGTGTTAGGGAGCATTCTCATAAATATGCTAATTCGCTTCACCTTAGAGACCCCCAGCTGGATTTTTGAGGACTTGATTTTCTTGCCTGGAAAGAGTGAGCCTTTTTTCCCCAACTCATGTATTTTGATGTGCGTTTTAAATTTGTGTTCTTTGATTATGGAGTTTTAGATAACTCCATAGGCATCATCTTTTCATGTGTGGCACGCAGCACCCCCAGTGCAGTGACATAGGGGTGTCTTTTAGACTTCCCACAGGTTTAAATACCTTCGCTGGGATAAATGACTGTTTCCCAGAGAATGTAAAGTGAAATTGACTTTACTGGTCTTTCCAAATTCCTATACCCAGCACACACCATCTTACAATGGAGGGCTGGAGGGGATACATATTATCCCGTGTCTAAATACTCATACCAAGGCTGGTGGCAGTGGTTTTACAACAAACTATCATGATTTTTCCAGACCACGAAACCGGTAGCTAAAAACCACGGGAGCCATGTTTTTCAAGATGGCGCCTTAAGCCCCTTTGTTTAAACAGGTCCCAGTCTCTTTTTTCACAGTTTTTTGGAAAGGTCCTAGTGTCTCTGCGCCCCAAACCATGTTTGGTCCCTTTGTTTGTGTGCCTTTGGCAGGCTTCAGGACTGAAGTCCGCCCTTGGCATCTGAGTGTCTGGGGTGGGCAGGAAGTGAGGGAGGTGCCCGAAACTCCCTGTGCTTAGTCTCCTAAGAGATCCAAAAGCACTCTGGCGTGATTGGCTGGCTGACTGCCGGGCAAGGACAGCCATCCTGCTGGGTGAGTGACAGCTACGCTGGAATGAAAGGGAGAAAACTCTTTAAAATGCGAGTCTACAGGACTGGAAGGCAGAGTCGACCACTGGAACGAAAGAACCGAAGACGAGCTGGACGAGGACGGCTGCTGCAACTGCTGGACCGTTGGTTTGCCCCGTGAAGCCCTGCTTCAGGTCTGAATAGTCAAAATCCATTCGACAGAGAAGCCCCCGGGTCTGGGCGTATAACAAATGTAATAAATAAAATAAGCTCCTTTAAGGACAGCTTCTTCCTTTGAGTTGGTGGGACCAATCAACTCATAAGACACCCGGATACCATTCTCAAGGCTTGTTAGGATTAACCAAGGAGAGGGACACCAGTTTGTGTTCTTGAATCTACAGCTACTGGAACTGAAGTGACTCCATCTTGTTTGCTTTCTTCAACGATCCCGTGCAGTGCAGGGGTCCCCAGACGTCCTCCCTCTTGTCCCCACAGGAACAGCGAGATCTACAGGACCTGTCAGGAACCACGACTGCAGCAGCATTTGTTTCTTCAAAGAAAAGGTACTGTGCAAACCCGATTGAGAGAACACCACTCTCGCGGTGAAAGTTTGTGAACCTTTCACAACTTGCAGGCCTAAATCATCTTGTGACCCGGCAGAACATTCTTTTTCGCCTAAACTACTTCTAAGAACTTTAGCAAAGACTTTACCGTTTGATACCAGAACTGCTCTTTCCTATCCAGAACACTAGCCCATTGACTTTGGCCTGGCCTATAGACTTGAAATGAACTCTTCTGGTGAACAAACTATTTGCACTGTCTAAAAAGTATCTATGATCTATTTTTCTTACTTTGTGCCTTTTGCTCTTTTCTAAGTAACTGATCTGCCATTTGGCTCCTATTTCAGGGGAGCTCTAACTGTCTCATTGAAGTATATTGGGTTACAATATTACGTTGCCTTCTGCTAGTGAAATGTTTTATAAATGATTGTGTAATAAATTAATAAGTGCTTTTACGAAGAAACCTTGAGAATTAGTGTTTACTTGAACTACTGTGATTGAAAGTCCTGTGTAACTACTTGTACTGCTCACATTCACTCTTGAGATACGCTTGGCTGCTCAGCTCGCTACCAAAAACTGTGGCACAGACCTATACCAACGGTTGGTTTGGCTGACACCTGTAGTCCTAATTAAGCAATAGAACCCGAGCGGCGGGGGGCATTACCGACTCCGGTAATGCCCCGGGGCCCATAGGTAAGGACCTGAGCGAAGCGAGGGCCTTACCGAAGGCCCCGGGGCATTACCAGAGTCGGTAATGCCCCCGCCGCTCGAGTTCTATTGCTATTAGTATCCCGGCCTGCAAAATTTGCGTGACCGGGGTACTAAAAGCAATTTTTTTGTCCCGAAACGCTGCGGCGTTTTGGGGGAAAAAAAAAAAACAAGAAAATGGCCGCCGCCATGGAAAGGGAAAACTGAGTCAGTTTTCCCTTTCCATGGCGGCCATCGGGAGCGGACGCGCTGGGAGCACAAGTGTTCCAAGCGCATCCGCTCCCGAAAAAGGATTTTAAAAAAAGGTAAGTGGGGTTGGGAGGGCGGGAATGGGGGAAGAAAAAAAAAAAAAAGAAGAAAGTACTTGCGTGGACGAGGGACGCCCCCAGCCATGTGGAGGCGCAGAGCGGGGATGGCCCCGCTCCGAGTCTCCACACGGCTGGAGGCTTCCCTCATCCCCCGCCGGGGACGCAGGATCAAGAAGGTAAGTTGGGGGGCGGAAGGGAAGGGAAAAATAAAATACAAAAAAGACTTACCCAAGTCCCCGGCGGGGGGCGAAGGCAGCCTCTCAGCCGCTTCAAGCCTCCTCATTGGCTGAGGGGCTGCCACGCCCCCCCACCGGGGACAAAGGCCATGGAATCCCGACTGAGGGATTCCCGGCCGGGTAGGGACCTGGCGAGAGCCAATCAGAATGCTTGTTGCATTCTGATGGTCTCTCGCCGGGACTAATTGTGTGTAGTGGCCCCAGAGTGTACTGCCTGCAATTCTGCCCAACAGACAGCGATTGGTTTAAAGGAGAAATACAGTTTTAAACTGAAAGTGAAACTTTTCTTTTTTACCAAGGATTCCCAGCCTGAGAACGGGGAATATTCATGAGCATGTGTATCCATGCCAGACCCCATGCTGGATAATGTGTTTCCTATCCCCTCAATAATCTGCTGAAATGTCATTCTAATGCCAGAGTGCCCCCTTGGGAGGGGCAGGGTGGGGGATGGAAGAGGGAGATTAGGGGGTTTGAGGTTGATTTATGTTTGGTAACGTTTTCTTATTGAATACCGGATCATCCTGGAGGCTGTTGAAACATCTAAAATTAATCAAATATTACCTTTAAAAAAAAAAATAATGACCCAAGTAATTTCAAGATAAGAAATGACCATCATGGAACTGCTCCAAGTAGATTCAGCGGAGGCACAACCCAGTGTTAAAAGTTTTTCAAGAGCAGCAGCTATTCAAGGTAAGTAACATACTTTTAAAGCAGCGCTTCAAGCAGCTCAGAGGCAAGTATTAACTAAAGGACTGTTTTAGGTATGTATAAAGCAGACAAGGAAAAGTAACACCCTGTGGTACACTTTGAGAAGAACACATTGTCATTCAAGGTAGGTAAACCCTATTGGTAAGCGTTTACACTCATTCATTTAAGCAATCGTAACAGTACCAACACTTATTACTTTTCAGGGGAACACCATTCAAAGTAAGTATGCATTTTAGAGGGCACAATGCAACTCAAAGTTCAGTATTACTTAGGGACACTTTGCAACTTCTTTCCCAGAGATAGTTAGCACACTAATTCTTTCAGCAAGTAAGTACTTTTACACACTTAATACTTTTCAAGAGGGAAGCCTTTTCTTATCCAGTCCTTCCCTAGTCTTTTGCACAAGTTCTCCCAGAGGCAGAAAAGGGACCCTAGTGGTCTAGGTGCAAGCTGTAAGCAGGTTGAGATCGGTTTCAGTTGCAGGAGAGTCAAGGTTCCAGAGGAGATCTTAAACAAGTAAGCATTCACTTTCAGAGTTAGTGTTTATGGACTTCACAGAAGGCTCCCTATATGCGTTCCAGCATTAGGGCTGGGCAAGTGGTATGGGCAAGCTCCCAACCACACAAATCACCCACTCAGCCTTACAGGATGCACACCAGACTTAAGAGAAGTATAACCAAAGCCCACACAGTACCTTAGGAGAAAAAGAGCTTCGGAGTGGATGCCTTTGGGATGGAGCAACACAGGACCCGGTCCTTGTGGATTCTTAGTCTGCAAACAAAAGAACTAGACACTGGATGGGAACTTGCAGCAGCACTCGAAGGAGGCTTCCAGCGAAGGATACTTCGCGGATTCTCACGACTCTGGTGCCTTTTTACAGCAGCCAGATGAACAAATATCGGCATCAGATTCTCTTCACTCTCTCAGCTCTGCACTCTGGTGAGGGGACTTCAGGGATTTGATTTGTGTTTCTGGAGAGCCAGGGGGTTGGGAGCCACAAAGGTTTTGGACGGATTCAGACTTTGGAAGACCATACACCGCACAATGGCTCGAGCAGGCCCTCTTGAGGCTGGTGGATCTCACCAGCCTCTGGGTAGGAGTCATCGCATTCGGGACCCCCAGGTCGATTGGAAGGAAGGGTTTTTGGCATCTTCCTCTTCGGTTTCAGCTCTAGTGGTTGACTTGTCAGCAGCTTCCAGATTCAGAATATTTATCAGGCACTACAGCACAAGTTCTGCAATCTCTCCCTGCCGTTTACAGAAAGGTGCAGTCTTGCCTGTCTAATCAGGACAGCCAGCCACCCCTCACCCCCACTGGGAGTTGGTTCCTTTCAGGCAAGGTGAAAGACAAAGGGCTGCAGAGTTTTGGATGCCTCCCTCGCTTCCGGCATTCTCACACAAGAGCCCAAGAGAGGATTCCTGCTGAAGACAAAACTTCCAACAAAGTCATTCCTGCAAAGAATGGCGGGGGAAGACCTCGGAAACAACAAGCACATGAGAAATGGTGAAAAAAGAAGGAGTCCCCCATTTTAGCAAAATGGTGCATTACGGAGACGGATTTAGAGCCTGTGAGTAATGACTAAAAGTCAAAAGTTGTTACCGAGCCACCAGCCATTCAAGTAATCTTGCAATTGTAACAAAAAATGCTACAGGTAAGTAAGAAGGAGGGTACACTGTACCCCCCCCATACTCCCCAGCACTCTACTTAAGGTTGGGTGTGCTGGCTGACTTATACAAAAATTTAAAGCGGATGAAAATGTCTACTACTTGAGAACAGTAGTTCACCCAAGTACATGAAAGAGAAAGTAACAAGGGATCCCAAAGGGGCAACCCAGCTGTTAGGAAAGATTCCCTTTACTACACCTTTCCTTTAATGTCTATGGACCACCAAACAGTCTTTTTTATCTGACCTGTTTTTTTACGGTGCAATGAAGCCGTAAGCTTCACTACACTGGCTTTTGCTCATCTGTTATGGGGAAACAGACATGTCCTTCAGGGTGTTAGTACTAGGAAACATTGTTTTCGTTAGTCGTGTTACCTTGTTACTAACTTTAGTAACTTATCACTTGTGTTAACATTTTATCATTGTACAATGCATCCTAAAATGCTGTAGAAAGGGGTACACTTTGTTTTACCCTAGACTTGCACTCAGAGGATTTTTGGTTACTCTAGGTGTTCTAAATGGACAAGCTGGTGGCAGCAGTTACTTTTTGTGACGTTTCGTTTTAGCCTTACCTCATTTGGCTATCAAATGTGGCTAGTGGCCAAACCACAAGATTTTTCGCTTGCCCTTTGGCCATCTTGTCTTTTAGCCTTCTTCCTGCCCTGTGAGGCCAGGAAAATCCTTGTATGGACTTAGCGTGCCTGGGAAAAGAGGCTTTTGGCGGGCTACTGGAGGGCTATGTGTGTTCGCTGCCAGGAAGTGGGCTGGGACTGACTATCCCAATCTACATACTGGTGCCAGTGTGCCTGGGTGAAATTAATGAGATTTGCTGCACTGCTGGTGTTTGCATGTGTGGGCCAGATCTGTCATTGGCAAGTGGAGGCAGTTGCTCTTACTTGGCTTTTTGGATAAGAGGACCCCTGCATCCACTCTAGATAGATCCTGGAAAAAACTGAAGGAGTCAAGATTCCTGTCCAGCTACAAGACTTGCAAGAAGACCGTGGACCAGTCGGAAAAAAGCTTGGCAACAAACTTCTGCTGCTGCCCTGTCCTGTAGAAGATCTCCAGCAGTCCTGAGAAGGAGCTGCGACCCTTGGAGTGGAGGGACCATCCACTCTCAGTACTGCGAGAAGAGCCTTTGGAAGTGCCCCAGGACCGCCCTGTGGCTGACCAGCTCAGAGTTTGGGCTACCATGCTGCTGATGTCACTATACCAGAGTAGAGGCCTGGAACTTAGGGGATCCTCAGCTTGTGCTACATGACGTACCTCTGTGAAATGTTATGGTTATAGTATCTAGGGGAGCCGAGATAGGAGGGAAAGTCTGACTGCGACATGAGAGTCCCTTTGGGCCACCGTGCATCAGCGTCCATTCCTGTCATGAGAAGGGCCCTGCATCGACTTTTACTGCATTCTTCCACTGAGTGCTTGCATCAGACACCGATCGGAGAGCTGCTCGAACCTGCAACTCCTGGGGATGAAGGGGGGAGGCTGACAGCGGGAAAAGCGACCACAGACCACCTTCAACCGACCTGCCAAGTCTCAAATAATCGGATTACAGGATTGAGTTAGAGAGCTACTTACCTGCCCCCTAAACTCTACCTTTTACAAAAACCTTTTTAATTCTTTGGCTTTGCCATAGCTTGCTGGCACAAGCACTCAAAGTTGGGAACATGTTAGCTAGTTTAACTTGTCCCCCCAACACTTTCAACAGTTCACTGGCACCCAGAGACCCTACTTTCATTTTCTTCCAGCTTTATGAACTATGTGGAAACTTTGCTGAACTTTTGGCCCAAGGACCCAGACAACTTAGGGTTGGACTTCTGAAGTTAAGGTCGAGTCTCTGTGGACTTGTTGTGCAAATACTTCCTGTACCTTTCTTTTCAGGGGTTTGATATGCATTTTGCACTACACCAGTAACTGTATAAATGTATCACATTTTTATTATTGTGTGATAATATTACCAGTTAGTAGTCATTTTTTCACTGCGTTTTGGCCATAAGCACTGAAGTGTTTTTTTTATACCCGATTGTCTTAAGTGCAATCCTTGACTGCTGTACTGTGTGTAATCATTGTGGGCCCCTTACATGCTTACCACCTCTTGAGACTTAGCCTTGACCACTCCCCTAGTTAACTTGAACTGGTTTGGCTACCTCTCCCCAGTTGTGTCAGGCACAAGATAGGTTGGCATTCTATACATCCGTCCACCCGGCCAGAGTGTAGAAAATGAGCCCCAACACCAGCCCAAGCCCAAAAGTAATAAGAAACTAACTGAAATCATACACTATATAGAGACATAAAAAGGTCACGAAAAGAGCAAAAGACTAAGGGGCGGGGGGGGGGGGATATAGTCACAAGTCCAAGCAAAAGGTTCTGGGGTTGACACAGGTCGGAAGATGTATCACAAATACGAAAATCTTGCCTAGCAAACAGGAAACTTTTTCCTCTGTTCCTCCAGAACCATGTCGAAGAGCTTCACTGCACATGTTAATAGTGCATGAAAAGAACCCATTTTGTCTGGTGGAGATTCTCAGGAAGGCAGATCAGAGGTTTCCTAACAGCATGCACAAGGTCCTCCTGATCTGTACGAAGGTGAAAAAGCCACTTGCGCTCCGCGCTTGGCCAGTAAAGTTCACAATAATTGTCCAGATACAAAATGTCCCAAAGTTTTCAACTGCTTGGTATTCCAGTTTATCGTTTGGTATTTAAGTTAACAGAAACAGCCCAACAAGTGTTTCGACTAAAAAGTCTTTCAATGCAAATGTTTTTTTTCTATACTTAATCAATAAGTAGATTGCAGTGTTTCTTTGAAGTATTAAGTTATATGGATAATGCTAAAACCAGCTGTCTCCCTCATTGGAGTCAGATTTGGTGAGGTGTCCCTGTATGGAGTCAATTCACGGATGCTCCCTGTGTCTGTCTTCTTCCTTCTGATCTGTAGTTTGTGTATCTGGGGATGTGTCAGAGTCTGGAATGGAGTCTGTGATAGCAGCCACTGCGACAGAACTACTGAGGTGTTGGTTAAGGAGGCAGAGGTTGCGGGACAACATCCTCACATGAGGGCAACGCTGGAGGGCTCCTACTAGGGGCACCTAGAGAGGCAGCCGCTGCTGCAGTTCTGTAAAAAGTCAAAGATGATGTCCAATGACCGCTCTAGTTGCGAAGTGTTCCCAAAGGAACCAAGGGCATAGTAGTGGTTGGAACTGGTGCTTGGCACTGGCTGACGAGGTGCCAGTATAAATGGGTCATGTTCCCCGTCCACATCATCCTGATCTGAAGTTTTAGCCTCCGGGGGCTCTTGCTCCGACATGCTACCTTCCTGCAGCATCTGGACAAGTGGTGTCTCCGTGGCCAAAGGCACCAAGGTGAAAAGTGCTTTTGCCTTTGTGGGCTGTGACAAAAAGAAAAATGCTGGAGGAAACTCCTCCACCTTTGCCTCTCGGAAATGAAGCCATTACAGGAGCTTGCAACGAGGTAGTTGACTAGTGAATTGTGGAAGGTGCAGCTGTCGCCAAGGAGATGATCGTTTCGGGCCGATAGTCCGTCAACAAGGCCCCTTGTTGACTAAGAGGGCGTCAACGGCAGCTCGTCAGCGGTGTCGTTCAGGTTGACTGAGGACTTTTCTCTGAAGAATGCAAAGACGATGATTTAGTCGTGGAGGTTTACTTGGCTGTAGGAGTAGTAGTGGCCGGGAACGTCAACAAAATGGATGAAGTAGACAACACTCTGGCAGCCGCGGCTGTCGTAGACTGGGGGGAGGCCTGGGGAGTGTAGTATAAGTGTGCGACCTGTGTCCCCTTTTAGGTTTCTATCCCAGGGAAGTGTCCTCTTGTGAGCTCGACCTCTTTGCAGAGGGAGTCTTTTCCACAGGTATGCAGACGCATGACTTCAGACCGAAGTAGAGTCAGAGGCTCTGTCACCTTCCTCCTGCCAAGTGACTAACCTTTGATGGCTATCTTTTCACATTTTAGATGAAAACGACTGGCAAATGGAGCAGTTTTCCACATCGTAGTCAGCGTGCAGGCAATATAGGCATTTATCATGCCAGTTGTCCACAAAAACATTCTTTCGGCAACACTTGGAGAAGGGCCTAAACAGGCTTTTTTCTTGCTGGCATCTGCCATGGCCACGTGGAGAAGGCCTCAGGGAAGAAGGCCTCACACTACGAGAAGATTAGTTGATGGTTTGTATCTTCACCGGCAACAGATCCCACTACTGGCAGTCACAAAGGTGACGGATGATGAACGAACGATGGAAAAAGTGTTCTGAAAAAACTACAAAAGTCTACATTGCGAGGAGCGAAACACAAGGACTCCCAAAAACGTAAACTGTTAAAATCTGAAGATTGCCACCAGGAGGTGAGCTAGAGATGACCAATGCCATTGGCTGCAGCAGTATGACCCAAAATGACAGCAGTAGACTAAGTGGCAAGCAGTTCTTTTGGCTTTAAAGCTATAATGCTTTAATATTACCGAGTATTCCCAGCCTGACGACAGGAAATATCCATTACCGTGTGAGTCCATGAAAGATCCCATGTTAGAGACGCCTAAAGCTTCACTTCAAAAAATCGAAGTACAAACACAAAAGCAAATGTTTGGGGGTCCATAAAATATGTAGGGAAAGTTGCTGAAAGAGAACACTTTACTAACCATTGATGCCCGAGAACTGCCCCTGCGGCCATGGACCTGCCTACACAATCTGTGGTGTCTAAGCTCACTAGAATCTGGCGTGAAGCCTCCCCTTCAGCCACCAGAGCCTGGCAAAACATCCTGCATCTCTCCCTTTGGGCACTGCAGACCACAGACCGAAAGAACGAGAGCACATGGAATGTTCACTGCATGTAGGGCAATGCTGCATGACGCACTCATCTTGCCCCAAGCATCAAGTTTTGTGTTCTCCCTGTTTAGAGAGAGGAACAGGAAAGTGGATGTCTTCAAGTTTAGTCACCACCTGAACCACCAAACTTTCAGAGGCGGCACAAGATGAAAGAACTGCCTGTTCAGAAGGCACCAGGTGAGGTTTCCTAGCCATATTCCTGTACACTGCCACAGAAGAGACAGGCTTCACCCAAACCTCCGTCAACACAGCTTCCACCGCCACATTGAAGGGGCAGCGTCTCCTTCAGGGCCCCATCCTCGATATCACAGTTCATACTGTATCTTGGATCTGGAAGGAGCAAAAAGTCCCAAGGTCTCCAACACCTTTGCCCTCATCCGCAGGAAAGTGGCATGAGGCTTGTCCAGAGTTGGAGCTGGCAAGATATCGATCCCTATGGATGTGTCCAAGCCACTGGCGACACCCAGGTCTTCAGCCAATCCTAAAACAACTTTACCTGCCCTGTAACATTCTTTTAGGAAATACACCCCTTCACCCTCTTCCCTGGTAACCAGGGGCTCCAACCTGAAAGTTCACTTCTGTGCTAATTCCCTTCAACCTTAGAGACCCAACTCTTTTGCTGAAGTTGGGACTGTTTAATTTTAACCTTTAAGTGAATGAGACCTTTTTCTCACGCCTCTGTTTTTACCCGATTTGGATTTTATGTTTTCACTGTTTTTGGAATTTGACAAACTCTACAGGCATCTGCTTTTTGACGACACAACCCACCTTCATTGCAGAGTCACTGAGAAATCCTTTAGGTTTCTCTTAAGGTTTAAATACGTTTTCTTCAGTGAACTACAGTTCACAAGACCAGTAAAGTGAAATTGACTTTACTTAAATTCTTTGTAGGTCCAGCACACCCCATCTTATGTGGAGTGTTGTGGCCTTACCTCCTAGCCCCTTATCCTACTTTCTCATGTAACATTTTTTGTCACCCTCTACTTTAAATGGCTGGCAGCAGTGGTTTACTTTCTCCTACCATTGTGCTTTTCTACCGCAGGCTGAACCCTCAGCTGCAGTACAGCACACATGGGTGACCATTTTGTCAAAATTGCCACCTTTTTCGCTATTTTCTGTTTGGGAGGTCTTTCTTGGGTTTCATTCACTTGCCAAGCCCGGTTTGAGCCCAGGTTTCAGCCCTGAAGTCTGCCCCTGGCTCCAGGGAGTCTGGAAGGGCAGGAAGTGAGGTAGGTTCCCGAAACGCCCGTCTTTTGTATTTAGGAATACCTGAATGCACCAAGTCGTGGTTGGTTGGCTGTCCTTCCAGGACAGCCACCCTGCTTTGTGAGCGACAGCTAGGCTGTGCATGAATGGGAGAAACCTGCTTAAAAAGGAGAGGGTTCTTGGACTGAAGGCAGAGTCGACCACTGGGAAAAACAACCTGAAGAAACCGAGAACAAAGCTTGCTGCATCTTCCTGGACCGTTGAACTGCCAGGGGAAGCCCTGCTGCTGTGCTGAAACTCTTCTCTAATCCACAAGAGAAGCTCCGGAAGGGACCACTTCTTCCCATGGGTTAGTGGGACCAACTAACCCTGAGACATACTCCACTGGACCATCTTCCCCGACTGGCTGTACTACTTTGCTGCTGCAGGAACCGAGGGCCAGGGGTCGAGAAATCCGTAGTCAAGTGCAATGTCTGATCTGGTGAAAAGCTCCAGGAGTCTTCCCCAGGACCCTCCAGAAGCAGGACGTCCAAAGCCCAATTCCCCTCAGGAGAGTGCAGGACTCAAGGAGTGAAGGAAGCCCAACCGGTATCCAAGATCTGCAGTGGTGCCGTTTACCGACCGCTGAGACCGTGAAGTGCTGCTGATACAAAAAGAGCCCGTAACTGCCGCCGACCTTAGAATTGCTCCCGCAGGAGTCCCCAGACGTCCTTCCTCTTGTCCCCACGACTGAGGCCCAGGAATTGCATTGCTGCAACCAGAAAGAGGTCAGCTGTACCACTCTTCTTCTAACCAAAAGGTACTGTTCTGACTTGGGGTACTTCAGTGTCTGTAGCTTGCTCTTCTCAGTTGAGACTTGCAGTAACTGCTTTGTTAAGAGTGGATTTCAGCTCTAACCTTCACAAGTGTAACAACTTGTGACCTCTACGGGGATTTATCTTCAACAAACTAACTTTGTGCAAGACTTTTATGATCCAAGAAGTGCCTCCGCTCCATAGACTCTGCTCCAATTGACTTTGGCTTTCCTGCCTCCCTGCAGACTCTTCTAGTCCATTCACTGATTCCAATTGTCCCTCATAGGCAATACATTTGTTTTAAACTAATATTGCAGGGAAAGGTTTTTATCTAGATTTCATTGGAAGATTGAAAGTGCTCACATGCTCTTAAAACCGGTTTAACCTTTTTCCTTCCTGTAACCTTTCCGTTCTGCCAACCTCAATCTACAAAGTGTGCTAGTGATATATAAATGCAATTACAGACCTAGTTAGTGAAGTCAACTTAGGTTGTAGGAAGTGTGTAAGAAGCATCTCTAAAGAGTATCTACTAGTTTTGTGTTAATTCTGGAAACGTATTTTGAATAGTATTTGACTGTTGCATAGATTGCCCTATTTAAAGAATGTTTATTTATTTAAAACTACTGTTCAGTATATAAACATTTATAATATTTAAAGAAAACACATGTTAAGTGTTTCTTGGCTACTTGTATTGGTGGATTTCATTGCTAAAGGCTACAGCTCACATTTACCCCTCTTGAGATAAGCCTGGCTGCTCAGTCACACTACCAACTTGTGTACTATAGGCCTATACCAAAAGGTGGGTTAACGGACAAGAGGACAAGGGTTGTGTAGTCTCTCACTAAGGTTACTGCATCAATTCTTGCCCGACACCCAGCAAATTTTGCTGAATTCTGGACCTTCACCCCCCACGTTCATTCTTTTGGCTCAGACCATGCGATCCCTGTTCATTGCGTTTTATTTAAAGTTATGTAGTCCTGCTATCCTCCATAGCTTTTTAAAAAGGCATCCGTGTTATGCTTGTGCAGCACACAACACCCTATGTGCAGCGTTTCTGGGAGCCCCTTTGGCCTCTATATTCTTTTATTGTCACCAAGAACTGCTGTTCAAGGCTAGAGATCATTTTTATCCTTTGAAAATCTTTCTCTTGAGAGATCAGCCATCCCTATGTGGAGTGCTGAGGGGTTCCCTACTATCCCCAGTTCCTGTAACTACGCTATAGTTATGGCTGGTGGCAGTGGACATGTTCTACCGACTGTTGTGCCATTTTTGCTTGCAGGCTGTATTTGCAGCTGTGGGTATGCACAGGAGGGTCTCCTTTGTTCCAACATGGTGGCTCCTTTCTTTTTTCACAAGTTCTTGGTCCTTCTACCATCCTGGGAGTGGGA
Source organism: Ambystoma mexicanum (assembly GCF_040938575.1). Classification (NCBI taxonomy): domain Eukaryota; kingdom Metazoa; phylum Chordata; class Amphibia; order Caudata; family Ambystomatidae; genus Ambystoma; species Ambystoma mexicanum. The sequence goes on along the minus strand of NC_090932.1, from coordinate 692,029,727 downwards.
GGTCCGGTCCCGATTCAAGTTTGGTCTTTGGCGGGAATACTTTGTGAAGTCCGCTGAGGCTACAGTGTGCCTGCGAGGACAGGAAGCATGGGAGGATCTTTAAACTCTGCTATCCTGTGTCTTCTGGTGTGCTTGAAAGGAACGAATTTGAAGAGGATCTGTGGGAAATGATAATAAAATGTAAGGTTCCTCAGGCAAAAAGCAAGTTGATCACTGGAACAGAAGATCCCTGCAGCCCCATTCAGCAACCGCGAAGCTACCACTGCGGTCCTGACAATTTTCAAACTCACAGAGGAACTCTGAAGAGGAAGACTCCTTCCCTTTGGCTGGTGGGACCAAATAGCCATGAGGCTACCTGCAGAACGTGCCATCCCTCGACATGCTATGACCTTCTTGGGCTCAAATCGCCAATACCAGGGGACCTCCGACCCAAATGCAGTGCATGGTCTTCCTGTGGTCTGCTCCAGTTGGACCTCTAGAGGCAAGATCTCTCCCCCCCTCCAACCCCCACTCCTCCTCAAAGTCCCCTCACCAGAGTGCAGAAGAATCGAGGCGGATTGACCGGCGGCAAACTTTCATCCTTGGAGCCTGTAAAAATGCATCAAAACTGCAGACCGACGTGAGAGTACGAAGAATCCTGTGCTGAGAGTCCTTTCTCCCGACTGCTGCTACGGCATCCCTTCCTTAGTCCCTTCTTTCGTCACCACAACCAAGGGCCAGGAGACCGGGTCCATCGCTGCTGCACCGTGAAAGAATCCAGCTGCATCATCTTCACCACTCCTCAGGTACTGTAGAACTCTGGGCAGTACATACTCTGGTGTTTGGGTGTTCACCCATACCCATCACCCAGGCCTAATGCTTGTGCGCCTTTAGGGAGCCTTTCAGAAGATCCCGGAAACCTTTTTGACCCTCAAAAGCATCATTTTAACTTGTAATCAAGGAATCCTTTAGAATTTTGCCTTTTCTGCTGTTGTGCCTTACCTGTTGCCCCAACAATCGAACTTTGAATAACTCCTATCCAGATAGGGATGTAATGAAGTCTTTGGGTCACTGAAAATCATTCCAAGTCTTAAGTATTGCTGGTGCTGAATAACCCTTTTTACAACAACATTTTCTGAGTGACTATAACAAGTGATATTACTTTACCGTTGAACTGCACTCATTAACTGTATTTCCTTACTATTGGTTTGCGCACCTGAAGTATTGCTAATCTTGCATAATGTGTTGATTAGTTGAAATAGCACTTAGATGAATATAACTGCCTTGTATATATACACAATACATGTCTGCTTTACTAGAAGTAACGTTTGTGAGTTTATGTGGGCCTATGCATTTACTGAGTTCATTATACTTGCCTACAGATCATATCCTCCTCCAAAAATAAGCCTGGCTGCTCTGCCATACCTTTGGATAGTACAGACTTTTATTAAGAGTTGGGGACTGTATACCAAGGGATAGTTTTATAGAGTCAAGCCTGTTGGTAGACTTTAGGAAATCTCCCCTAACGCACTTCACAAAACTCTCCTTCTGAAGCCCTCCGGCTTGGCCTCCAACTCTCTGCAGGTGAGTCGCTTCTCCAAACAGAGGTTTGCGGGGTCTTATTCTCTGCAGGTGCCTCCCTCTGGAATAGCCTACCTACCTCATTGTATTGAGCCTGACCCCCTTAAGTTCCGGAAACTGCTCAAGACCTACTTCCTCCTCCTCTCACCCTCTCCCCTGCTAACCTCCTTTCTCCTCGCTCGTCCGATCCTTCCTTCTCTTCCCCAAACTGCTCAGTTAGGTGGCTGGTTGCTTTATGCACCTACAAAGCCTCATAGGTCCCAGGCCCTAATGCCAGTCCTGCACTTGCTGCCGCACTCTGCCTAGCACTACTGCAATATGCGCCATGAGAGGGGCATCCACTCTGCACTTGACCCAGGCCCCTGCTGGACTGGGTGCACTTGTCCCCCTTCCTGCACTCTGTTTTGCACAATTGCACGTTCCTTGACCTTTGAATGTACTAGGCCTTGCAAGACTGTCTGTCCAGTCCTCCCTCCGTCTCCCCTCCCCACTTGAGCGTGCTTGAAATACTCATGCATGGGCGCAATGAAGACCAACTACCAAGCAATCTGAAATGTGGCCAGGTCAGTACTGTAGTTTATTGATCTGTATGCGCCTCTCCACCCCCTTTCTCCCACACTCTAGGACTCCACTAGTGTATATGCCTCCAGCCTAGCATTGTAGCTATTGTTAATCATTCAGAATCTTCAAAGCCCAATAATGACAACTGTATTTGCTTGTTCACTTCCCACCTTGAAGCGGTTTGAAACACTTCACTCGTGTATAAGAGCTCTACAAATAAACAATTCAAATGACCTCCAAGTCAGGAGAGGCTCAACAAAATAGGAAAAAGTGGGGTGTCCCAATGATGTCTATGAAGGAAAAGCAGCAGCATTTGTTGGGCTGACACCTCCCTGCAGATGTTCCATCCATGAGAGGTTCACATAGGGCTCCTGCGTTTCGTAGACTGATAATTTACAAAACTACTGTAGGTTTAAAGAAGCTTGGCTTGTTCACATCTAAGGTGAAGGGTTTGGACAGCAAAATTAACGTTATGACCCGATTAGGAAAGCACAGAAGGTAAATTATAAAATCCATAGTGTCATGTTAGAAGAGGTGGATTCATAGTATTATTTGGGCCTCTGTATTCCCAAAAATGGGAATGTCGAGGTCTCTAGAAACAATGAGACTCAAAAACCAGCGCAGCAATTGTAAGATTTGCTTATTCACTTGAAAATCAAACACTAAACATACACAAAATGAAGGTCTGCAAAGCATCTTTACATAGTGTAGACATGTGGAGATACATTAAGCTCAACCCTTTGCTGTATATAGTGAAAATAAACTTTTAAAGCAGGCAATTAGGATTAGCAAAAGCAGCCCCAAATGTAGCCGTTTATTTAGAACTAGGGTAGACAAGCATTCAGGAACTGGCCTCTTAAATCAATCCAGTATTGCATAAGGCTCTGGCCTAACCCTCATTTGGGGCTAAATAGAGGGGGCCTACAAGATGTGTTTAGAGATTAAGGGAGCACTCTATTGCCGATAAATTAGGGTTTATACTAATCTGGCAAGGTTGAAAGTGAACAACAAGTAGTTTGGACCGATTTTCTACACTCTGGCCTGGTGGACAGATGTATAGAAGGCCAGCCTAGTATAGTGACAGGGACAACTCTGGGAGCTGTAGCTAAACCAGTTAAAGATAGCAAGGCGAGTAGTCTAGGCCAAGTCTCAAGAGGTGGTGAGCTTGTAAGGGGTCCACAATGAGCACACACAGTTAACAGTCAAGGAACACACTAAGACAATCAGATATAAAAATACTTCTTTACTAACAGGTAATATCACATAACTACTAGATACATACACGCAATCACTGTAGTAGGGCAAGTACATATCAAATCTCTGAAAAGTAAGGTACAGACAGATTAGGATAACCACTACAGGTCCACAGAGCTACAACCCTAACTTAAGAAGCCCATCCCTAAAATGTATGGGGCCTTGTGCCCAAATGTTCATAGTTCTACAGTTTTATGAAGCTGGAAAAAATTAAATTAGGGTCTCTGGGGTCCAATGAACAGTTCCAAGTGTTGGGGGGAAAAGTTAAACCAATGTGCCCAACTTTCAGAGCGCTTGTGCGAACAAGCAATGGCAAAGCCAAAATATACAAACGGCTATAAAAGTTATCAAAACAGAGGAAGTTGATGGTTCAGATAAGTATTGCTACAACTCACCCCCTGTACTCTGACTATTCGTAGGACTTGGCAGGTCTGCTGAACAGTGTCTGAGGTCACATTCCTGCAGTCAGCCTCTGCCCTTGCTCCCCAGAGGTTGCTGATTCAAGCACTTCTCCGGTCTGCGACTAATACTGGTGCAAGGTCTTTCAGTTAAAAAAAATGCACTCTATGCAGTAACCCTCTCAGGACAAGACTGGACTGGACTGGACTGGACACAGGTAAGCAGTTTCGGACTACTGCCACCGATGCACAGTGACGCAAAAGGGATCTCTTGTATCCTTGATGCTAGGACCACGAAATTCTGCAGAGGTAAGTCTTACTGCACAAGCTGTAGATCCCCCAAGTTCCAGGCCTCAACTCGGAAAGGTGATTTCTGCAACAAGGTAGCCCAAACTCAGAGCTGGCCAGCCACTGGGAGGTCGAGGGGCAAATCCAAAGCCTCTTCTTCGTAGGACTCTGAGCCAACGTCGAGAACGGATGTTCCTTCCACTTCAAGTGCCGCAGACCTTCCACAAGACATGGCTCTACCAGGACAGCAGCAGAAATGTGTCGCCAGGCCTCCTTACAACATGACTCGGTTCTCCTTACAGGTCTTGCAGCTGGACAGGATTCTTGGCTCCTTCAGTTTCTTCCAGGATCTCTCTACAGTGGGTGCAGGGGCCTATTATCCCAAAAGCCATGTAAGAGCTGAAACTATTTTGAATTTTTTATTGTAACTCAGTTTATTACAAACTTTTAATTACATTTCCTAGTCAATTAAAATGTTACTAATGATTTAAAATTACATTTCCTAGTCAGATAAAAAATCTTCAGTCCATCACATAATTCCATATATCACAAGTCGTCACTTATTTCTTGTCCACATAGTATGCAGGCCGCCACACTTCACTCATGAGCCCATCATTCCTGGAATCGGGACTATTGACCAAGCAGATCGGTAGTAAATGTGCTTCCACTCTCTCCCTTTTTGATCTCCCTTTCTACCAAGGTATTGAAACCATGGATAGCACTACATTTGTGGAAATAATTCTAATCGGTTGATTCAGTACATTGTCTATAAAGTCAATTACGACGCAGGTACATATTTGATTTTCACCCAAGCAAATAAGCTGCCACCATTCATTCAACTTAAATTGGAGTCAGCATATTTTCTCAGGTAATAGCTTCTTTCGGCTATCAATGCGGGGCATCTCGTCATCAAATGTCTTATCGATTCCACTGAGGATTAGTCTTTGCAGAAACAATTATACATGATCTAATTTTTTCTCATTAATATAATTTCTTTAGTAAGGTATACATTCAATCAGAAGTAGGAATTGATTCTGATGATAGAAACTCTGAAACGTCTCCAGATATTTCATTGTGCAATTTACCACACATGATTCAAACATTAAATTCAAGGAGGAAGTACATTTCCTCTTTGTATTGTGAGTCTATCCAGTCTCGTCAGTTAACTTTCGTTTCACAGCACAAGGGTTGTTTCTATTGGTACATTGAAGTGGTTCAGTTGTTGATCTAAACATGTCTTGTACCATTTATTTAGCAGTACTGGATATACTCTGTTCAGTGGTAAGGATAGCATGTCATACAATTTAGCTGAAGATGTCATAACTTTTTGCAATAGTGAAAGTGTTTTCCATAAAACCACTGACTGCAGTTATTGTAGACCTAGTTTGTATCGAATTGCTGCGATGGGGGCATGTTAGGCAAGATTGTATGCAGTACTCTTAGGGTGCACTACAATAACCTTGACCTCCTGGCAATAGGGACCCAACCTTTGGTAGAAGTCTGAACTACACAGGTTGGTAGTGTGATCGAGCAGCCAGGCTTATATCAAGAGGGGTCAACGTGAGCTGTAGGGGAGTTACATAGAGATTCACAGTGACAAGTATTCAAATAAGCTCTCAAGATTGCTTGAATAAACAATTATTAATTTATTTAAATCAGTTTGAGTAAGCCTTCTCCAGAAGTGGCAATAAAATAGTAAGGCAAAAATACACTCCAAAATACACACCCTCAATATCTCTAAATCAGTAAGTACCCTTTTGGGATGGCACACAGACATGTCCTACACCCTGAGGTGAGTTTGGTGCATTTAGAACCAGTCCTAAGAGTATGTCAAAGAAAAAGATTAGAATAAAACGAGAAAACTCACAAATATTCAGAAGCACGTTTGGTAACCCTGAATGCAAAATAAGTGAACCCCTTCCTGGAAGGAAGGCTGCTAAACACAATGTCAGAGGAAAGAAGAGCAATTCAGGGAGCCAGGCCAAAGTCAATCGGGCAAAAGTCTAGGTGAGCTGAAGCAATTCTTGCAGGTAGGTAAAAGTCTTGCACAATGTTTTAGACGTATTTGTAGAAAAGAAGAAATCAAAGCAGCGCCACAAGCTGATTAGGCGTGTGAGGTAAAGAAGCCGATAGCAACTCTACAGAAGCAACCAAGACAAGTCTAAACTGAGAACAAGTGAGGTTACCCAACAAGTGGTACGTTTTTAGACTTTACAGTACCTTTGGTGGAAGAAAAGGGCTTTGGCTGGCTTCTGTTCATGTGTAGCTCTGCAGATCCTGTGTTCCTGAGCCTCAGTCGTGGGGACAAAAGGGAGAACGTCTGGAGGACTCAAGCACTGCAACGGGACGGTCAGCAACAGAAAAGGACCAACTTCTATTCAGTAGCACTTCGCGGTTTCAGCTCCTTGCGTCTACGCAAATAGCAACACCGAAAACTCTTGGCTGTGGAGATGGCTTTCCTTGCATCTGGGGTCCAGCACTCTGTTGAGGTGGCTCTGGCTCGGTCAGTCCTGCTTTCTGGGAGTCCGGAGGATCTTCCTGGAGCTCTCGGCCAACTTAAAAGCAACACACACAATCTGGTGTTCCTCTCCCATGCTCTACGGTTTCCAGCAGCAACAGCAGTGGACATTCAACCAGCTCCGAGAGGATGTCCATGTGGCTTATTTTGAATAGTCCCACCAACTCAAGGGGAGAAGTCGTCTTTGCGGGGCTTCTCTAGTCGAGGCGAATTCAGAGCTTTAGCACAACAGCAGGGCTTCACCAGGCAAACCAACGGTCCAGGAGTTGCAGCCGGCGTCTCTTCCAAGTTCTTCTTCGGATTCTTTCGTCCAGTGGTCGACTCTGCCTTCCAAGCCAAAAAGCCTTGCCTTTAATGCAGGTTTCTCACATTCATTCCAGCCTAGATGTCAGTCACCCCGCGCCTCCTGACCGAAACCCTCCACTCGGAGACCTGGCCAACCTCATAGGGCTAGTACCTGGAAGGTCCACCTTAAATCTGGCAAACACAATCACAACGAAAGTAAGTTCAAAGTAGCCACGTGGAATATCAAAGGCGGCAATCAATCAGCCAAAGTGCAGCAGATGACGCAATAGCTGCGCCACCACAAAATCGGCATAGCCCTCATCTAAGAAACACACCTGCAACCCACCTCCAAAAATCGCTGGGCCAAAGACTGGGGATGTCATAGGTACTTCGCATCCTTCTCCTACGCTAGAGGGGTAGCGATCCTAATCAGTAAAACGACACTCCCTTCTGAATCTTTCTGGGTTGAGGTTAGTTTGAAGATCCATACTAGTGCATGGAATGGTCAACGGAGCAGAAATACTCCTCGTAAACTCATATGGACCCAATGTCGATGTCACCAACCATTTCGACTGGGTAACACATCTAGAAACAGGACGGCCAACGATTATATGGGGGGGAAATCTTAATACCCCTCTTGAACCTAACGAGGACAAATCGCACAACAGGATCCCATGCTCCAAAGCTAGCCAGCAAATTAAAGAAATATGCAGAGCATACCACCTCACAGATATATGGATTGAAAAACATCAAGACGCCCGCGACTATACCTTCTAATCCTGGGTCCATAAATCAAGCTCGAGACTAGACTATCTCCTTGTGTCAAACGAAGCTCACTCACAATGGGGAGATTGCCAAATTCTTCCCAGATCCCTCTGACCACTCGGCGGTGACCCTGGAATACATTCCAACCCAAACAACTAATGCCAGACCGCAATGGAAATTCAAGCCTAGAGCTTTGCAAGATCAAGTCTTCGCAGACGAACTCTTGAAAGAACTAACATCCTTCATAGAGACCAATCAAGGATCGGCATCCTTAGCAGGAATACTTTGGGAAACCCTAGAGTGCTTCACAAGAGGGGTCTGCTTAACTAAGGAAAATGGTATTCTCAAGCTAATACGGAGAGAATTAGACTCAAGTGAATCACGACTCAAAGATCTTGAACACTCACACTTACGGATGATCCTCAAACACACGCAAAAGTAAAAGAATTGGGAACGTTCAGGGCAGCCGCTGAGAGGGAAATTAAATTCCTGGCGAATAACCACAGAATCCGAAAATATGGAGAGGGGCAAAAGCCTGGAACACTCTTGGCCAGGGTTATATCTGCGGACAGAATCTACAACTGTCGAGTCGATCAAGGACCACGCTGACAGATCCATCTACGAGACCAAAGACATTGTCGAAACATTCCAGCAATACTACCAAAAATTGTATAACTCATACTTCACAGCGGATCCTCTGGAACTGAAGCACTATCTAGATTCAATTCAGCTGTACTGGGTGGATGAGGACTCAGGGAACCACTTAACGCACCCATCACCCTTGAAGTGATCAAAGAACTCCCGGCTACAAAAGCACCAGGCCCAGATGGGCTAACAGGAGAATTCTGTAAATACTTCGCAAACTTCCTTGCCCCAATACTACTACAAGTATATGACGCTCTAGAAAAAGAACAACTGCCACCCACACTGTATATGGCCAACATAATTCTCCTCTATAAACCGGATAAGCCCAAAGACCAGTGCACATCATATAGACCAATATCACTAATAAACCTTGACAAAATTCTGGCCAAAATATTAACTAAATGACTAATCCCGCTAATGCCTTTGTGATGGAACCTCTTGCTTCAGACATCAGACTAGAACATATCCACCGAGGCCTGACCTTCAGCCCTCACAAATTGATCATATCGCTCTACGCTGATGATGTCCTCCGAGATCCTAGTGAAAACCTAAACCCAGTGATGCGCGCGGTACTAAAATTTGGGCACTACTCAGGGCTAAAAATTAACAACTCCAAATCAATAATATTCCCCCTAACCGCCTCGACCAAAGAACTTGACGACTTCGGCTTCCGGTGGCAGCACACGAAGGTCAGGTACCTAGGCATCTTTATGTCAAGATCCAGCAGGGACATCCTACCCGACAACTACAAAAAAGTCATCGACACATTACAAAACAAAATCAACAGATGGAAATCACTCACACTCTGGGGGAGAGTATCACTAGTTAAGATGGTCATCCTGCCCAAGCTATTTTATCTATTCACAAATATTCCGCTGATTCTAACGCAAAGATTCCTGCAGCGCATAAGGAGCACGATCCTTGACCTAATCTGGGCGGGAAAGGTGGTAAGGGTAGCCTACAACATTCGAACCCTTCCGGTGAGATGGGGAGGTCTGGCACTACCAGACATTGAACACTTCTACTGGGCCGCCCAGGCTCAATTTCTCAGCCACTGGTACACCAAAGACTATCAGGCCACACGTTCAAATTGAAAGGGCTTTAGCAAACCCACACCTACTACGCGCCGTCATCCTTGGCACGTTCCCAACACCCCGAACACCGCTGAATGTGGTGTATGCGACTCTCCATCTGGAGGAAAATGGCGAAAGAAGGAGCAATACAGACCAGATACTCCCCGCTCTTACCTGCGAAGTTCATCCGGGGAATCCCCATCACAGGGGAAAAAGTCTAACAATGGACAGAAAAACTGCACATCCAATCGATGCATGACCTATTGCCAGAAGGAACATTTCTCACTACAACAGGCGCAGGCTATGGGTGGCGATAACGCACTAGATATATTCATCTACTTCAGGACGTGGCACGCATTACAAGCTTTCTTCCCTACATTCCCGCAGCAACCCCCAGTATGACCGCTCTTAGACAACATGATACAGGCCCAAGGCGAAGAGCGCCTAACAGCCAATATCTATAAATCTCTATTATCAAACATGAGAGCACAAAAAAAAAAAAAAAAAAGTGGGTAAAGTTGCTAAACACTGAGCTCACTGAAGATGAATGTAACTACATATTGAATCTTACCCAAAGAGTGGCGGTTAACACCAAATGTAAGCAAACTTACTTTAACTACCTGCATCAATTATATCACACCAGCCAAACTCCATTCCATACACAAATTGGTCTCAGCCGAATGCAGCCGATGCAAATACCCGGAAGCTGACCTTTTACACCTGGCATGGAGCTGTCCCGCAGTCACCACATTTTGGAATGCAGTCCTAGAAAAAACCTCCGCGATATTTGACGTGGTGTTACCCCCGACCCAAAACTGACAATGCTGGGGTTGACAAAAGACCTCCCAAACACTACCCGGAAACTAAGACCTTTTACTGGTCCTTGCCAGAAGGAGGATAGCATGCAGCTGGTGGAGGGGCCCACCACCAAGCTTACAACGCTGGTTAAAAGATATAACGTACTGCCAAGACACAGAAACCAACTATATAAAAACACTACCTCTCCATGCGCGGCCTTTGGACTTCTGGGGACCATATGTTGCCTATTTGATATCATCCGTGGATGAGGCGGACCCACAAACACTGTCCCATGCAAATAGTCAAGGGCCCAAATCAGTGTAAAGACCTACTGAAACTGAGAACAAACGCATTTGACTTTCTGGCCAGGCACGAACTGTCAGCCAGATGAGGGGAGGGAGGGAGTGGGGATTGGGAGGGGAGACTGCCGGATGGCATCGGTGACTGGCTTGCACCGTTTTCTATTTCCTGCTCGAGTATGTTTTGTTATGTTAACCAAAATGCCAATTAAAAAAACAAAATTGTGAAAGATTTACTTACCTGCAAAGAAGATATTCAGCTCCCCTAGACTTTGATCAACTAACATTGGCTGTCCTGGCTCCCTGAGAGACTCTTCTTGCCTTTGACTATGCCTTTACCTTTCGCCCAGGAAAGGATTAACTTACTTTGCATTGGAGGGTTGAAAAAGTACCGACTAGTTAATGAATTGTCAACCTTTGTTTTATTCCTATATTGAACCTTTTACACCAAACTCAGCAATGCCCTAAACGTACCAGTGATAAATCAATGTCGACAGTGTCCAAACGATTTAAGTCACCGGAGGGTGTAGGAAGTGTGTGTGCCAACTCCAATACGTATAATCAGATTTAGAGAAACCAGGAGTGTGTTTTGGATTGTATTATAATTGTTACATGTTTTACTCCCTTCTGAAGAAGGCTTATAACTGACTGAAATTAAATAATTGTTTAATCAAGAAACCATGAGTGCAAGTGTTATATTTGAATAATTGTCACTGAATATCTGTAACTCCCCTACTGCTCACATTGAGATAAGCCTGGCTGCCCAACCACACTACCAGCATTTGTAGTACAGACTTGCACCAAAGGTTGGGTTCCTATTCCCGGGAGGTCAAGGTTGCTGTAGTCTTCCAAAGGATACTGCACACAATCTTGCCTAACAGAGATCTCCCCTGACTTGGCACGGATTAGCCAGTCCAGGTACAGGTACACATGTATTCCTTGTAGGCGCAGAGGGGCCGCCACTGGTGCCAGGCACTTCCTAAACACTCTGGGCGCTGACTTCAGTCCGAAGGGAAGGGACTTGACCTGGTAGTGCTTCCCCTGTACAGCGAAGCGCAGGAACTAGCGATGTCTTTCGTGAATGGGGACGTGGAAGTACGCATCCCCTAGATCCAGCGACATCAGGAAGTCTCCTCCCTCCAGTTGGCCGAGCACGTGCAGCAACATGATCATCCTGAATTTTGGGGACTTTATGTACTTGTTGAGTAGTCCTAGATCGAGAATGGTCCTCCAGCCCCCAGTCTTTTTTACTAAGAAATATCTGGAAAAAACTCAAGAGCTGCTTCGGAACCAGCTCCCTCAACCCCCTTTAACACGGCCCGAATCTCCAGCCGCAGCCGAGGGAAGTGTTGTGCCCGACCAGCAGACACTTCGCTGAAACACTGTTAGGGAGAATTCTCAAAAATGTGCCAATTCTCTTCACCTTAGAGACCCCCAGCAACTTTGCTGGATTTTGAGGACTTGATTTTTTTACTTGGAAAGAGTATGAGCCTTTTTTCCCCACTCATGTATTTTGATGTGCGTTTTACTCTTGTGTTCTTTGATTAGGGAGTTTAGAGATAACTCAATAGGCATCTTTTCATGTGTGTTACACAGCACCCCCAGTGCAGTGAAACAGGGATGTCTTTTTAGACTCCCCAAAGGTTTAAATACCTTCTCTGGGATAAACTGTTTCCCAGAGAACGTAAGGTTACATTGACTTTACTAGTCTCTTTAAATTCCTAGACTCAGCACACACCATCTTCCTATAGAGTGCTGGAGGGGTTACCTAGTATGCCCTGTGTCTAGAAACTAGCGTAGCAGTCAAATGCTACCCTTTTCTATCGAAATGGCTGGTTGCAGTGGTTTTACAACGAACTACCATGATTTTTCCCGACCGCGAACACCGGTAGGTAAAAATGGCCGGAGCCATGTTTTTCAAGATGGCGCCTTAAGCCCTTTTGTTAAACAGGTCCCAGTCTTCTTTTTTCCGCCATTTCTTTTGGAAAGGTCCTTCTAGCGTTTGTCTCTGCGCACCAATCCAGGTTTGGTCCCTGGAACGAAAGAACCGAAGACTAGCTGGAAGAGGACGGCTGCTGCAACTCCTGGACCGTTGGTTTGCCCAGTGAAGCCCTGCTGCAGTTCCGAATTGCCAAGTTCACCTCAACAGAGAAGCCCCTTCAAGGACGACTTCTTTTGAGTTGGTGGGACCAATCAACTCGTAAGCCACCTGGATACCATTCACGGAGCTGGTTAGGATTACTTGTGTGCTTTAATTACAGCTACTCGAACTGAAGTGACTCCATTTTGTCAGCGTTTTCCGACGATCCTGTGCAGTGCAGGTATCTGCCGACGTAATCCCTCTTGTCCCCATGACCGAGGCTCAGGAACAGTGCGATCTGCAGGAACTGCCAGGAACCAACGTCTTCAGATGCATCTTTTGCTTCAAACTAAAAGGTACTGTCCCAACCAGAATGAGAGAACTCGTCTCTCGCTGTGAAAGTTTGTGAAACTTTCCCAACTTGCAGGCCTAATCAGCTTGTGACCCAACTTATGATTCTTTTTCGTACAAACTACTTCTGAGAACTTTGGTAAAGACTTTACTGTTTACTTCAAGAACTGCTCATTCCTATCCAAGCCACTAGTGCATTGACTTTGGCCTAGGTCTATTGAACTGAATCGAGTCCTCTAGTGAATTGAAACTATTTGCACTGCCTAAGAAAGTATTTGTGATCTATTGTATTAACCTGTGCCTTTACCCTCTTTTTTAAAGTGACTGAAATGCTATTTTGCTGCCATTTCAGGGGAGCCCAATTTGCTCAGAAACGTATTGGTTTGGTGTTGAAGTATGTGTATAATATTAAGTTGCCTCCTTCTAGTGAACATTTTCTAAATGATTGTGTAATAAATAAGTGTTTTACCAAGAAAACTGGAGTAGAAGTGTCTACTTGAACCACTGTGATTGTAAGACCTCTGTGCAACCTCTTTGACTGCTCGTGTGGCAGCTGGTGAGGCAGCGTAGTGTACCACTTCCTCTTCTTCGGCAGTGGAGTGGCCGGTGGAGCCGTCTGCATACTCTTCTGCATCTCCGACACAAGCGGGTGGCAAGTCGAAAGAATGTCCCGTGATAAATCTCTGGGAGGTGTCGGGGAAGCAGGCTTGCTGGGCCCAGAGCCCAAGTCGTCCCCGCCGTTGTTGCCCCCTTTGTCGACTTCCTCCTAGACGTTTCCGTCATTGTCCCCAACGTCGTCGGGGAACGTGTGGACAGAAACCATGTCCTCTTCGTCAGAAGAAATATCCGTGCCCTGGAGCACATACACCCCCACCCCCTTTTGTGTCCTGAGGGGTCGGTCTCAGACTTTGGGACGGCATTCTCTTTTCTGGGGTCTTTTCCACTGGTTTGGCCGAAGCCTCCACCTGGGAGGAAGAGCCACTCTGGCCGCCGTCGAGGCACCCTGGACCATGTCAGCCCCTTTCGCCTTTGAAAGAGCGCCGCCACCTTCTCAATAGTGGAGGACGATTTAGCCTGGATCCCCTGGGCCTTCACGGGCAGGTTGGAAACCTCACCCTGCGGTTTGGCCTTCTCTGGTTTCTTCCGCAGCTTCGCAGGGATAGCCAACTTCCTCTTCGGCGAAGAACTGGAGCGATGGATGCAGAGAGGCAGATTGAGAAGATAAGCGTGCCCTGCTCGTCACGAGACCCGCTTATGCGGCGACCCTGACGGAAACAGACTTGCGGTGGTTGGCCTTGTGTTGGGCCCCCACAGATGGAGTGCCCTCAAAGTACTTAAAATTCTGCTCCGAATGGCTGGATCTGGGTGAGGCATGCCCCCATGAACCATGCAGTGTAGGGGCCTTGGCGTTAAGCCACACCGCCAACCTGCCGTGCCGATCCTTGATGATGCGCTTGGTAAAGGCCTGACAGATCTCGCAATCCTCCCTGTGCCTTGGGTGAAGACACTAGAGGCACTTGGAATGCTTGTCCTCCACGAACACATTCCTCAAACCGCAGCTGGTGCAGACCTTGAAGAGAGTACCCCCGTCGTCGTCCTCAGACATGGTCCGGGATGCGCCCGATGGCCTTCAGGAATCTTCGAAGAAAAACCACTTGACAATTCTGCCATTGAGGGGCGAAGAAAAATGCAGACAAACTGATCCCAGTTAGTCATATGAAGAAACGATAGAGCACACAGTCTCAAACAAAAATAGCAATTTCCTAGCAAAAAAGGGCAAAAAACACAGAAAAGCTCCGAGAGCATAACACAAGGACTCCCAAAACATGGACGTGCGGTAAAAATCTGTAGATGGCTGCCCAAGGAGGGGCTTAAGGAGAGGGCAGTATGAACCAGAGCTCAGTGATTGGTTTATAGGAGAAAGTTTATTAGTGAAAGTGAAACTTTTTTTTTTCTTTACTAACGACGACGTGGCATTTAATGAGCATATGAATCCATGCAAGACTCCATGCAGGAGAATGGTAGTTTGTACAGTTTGTATAAACCAATGCTAAGTCAAACAAAGGTTTGACGACTAACATTTTCTAATTTTATACATTGCATAATGCATTTGTTTAAGAAAACTTTGACATTCGCTAAACAAAGCGGACTCAAAGGACTAGACAGAATTTGAAGCATTTATTTTAAATTTCCTGTCACACGCAATGTAGTCAACATTTTAGACTCCGTGAAACCACCACCGCACACAAAAAAGAAAATTGTCAATGTTCATATTTCAACTTTGCTTCCTTTCAAAAATAGGCAAAATCTAAAACATAGATCCTGTAAACTGAAAACTACTCAATAATGGCTGACATTGTAAACATGCCATTGTTAACAGCAACCAATGTTACCAGAGTCAACTTACTTGCTAATTTTGCCTGTAGTCCAGACGGTCCCGGTTTTGAGGTCTCGGACTTGGAAGACCCTGGGAGAGACAGTTTTGTCTTAGGTAAGCTAACCTTTGGACTGAACCGAGCTGCCCAATCAAACTTTGATGAGCCACTGCTTTTGTTCTGCTCTTTCTCACGACTACTCCTTCGAGGGCTTGGACTAGAGGCTGAACGGGACCGTCTAGCTTTGCTCTGGTCCTTTCCTGGTTTTCCTCTTGCACCTTGATGTACAAGGGATGAGGCAGAGACAATAGCAGAGGACGACGAAGACGTAGATGCTGAAGAAGAAGAATCAGTGACGGTGCTACACCCAGCTTTGGCTGAGGTCACCGATTTTGAAGCCAGCTTGGTGGGTTTTGAAGACCTTTCTGAAACACCAGATGGTTCACCTGCTGGACCACTCTTTACAAAAGATGAACTGTCTGTCTTTTTCCTTTTCTGATTTGGGGAGCTACCGCTAGCTCCACCCTTTCTGGTATGGATTTTGCTTGTTGACGGCAATTGTGTAGATTTTGAAGACTGTTCTTGGTCAATCGGTCTCTTCTTAGATGCAATATATGTTTGGTTAGTTTCTAAAGGAATCTCTCTGTGTAGAAGCAATTTTGTTTTTTTAGCACTTGGAGAATTGGTCCTGGTGTAATCTGGACTGGCACTTCGTTTCACACCTTGAGAAGCGTCTTTCTTAGGCACGTGGCCAGACTTCTTGTCAGAATTTATAATATGCGGTTCTTCTTGTGGAATCAGCACATTAGATAAACTGCTACTTCTACAAGTAAGAGGAAAAAAACAGGTTAGCATGACTGAGGCTCAAAGTACATTAACTAAGAACGATGTAGAGCTTTGTTCAGTTTTCATTCAAACCCCATATTTTTCTATCATTAAGCAGAAAATTAAACTAAACGGGAATATGGTTAAAAATTATTTTTAAAACTACGCTATTGGACTTAGCAACCTACTGAACAGTAGCAATTCACTAGATCATGCTCCCCATAACCTCAACACACCAAAAATAAAAATGGTTAAATGCAGATCCACAAACTTAACTTGCTTTAGCCTTCAAGACCTCAAAAGAAAGTCAGTTATTTTACTTGCAGAACTTTCTCTTCTTATTTGTGAGATTGGCTATACAAAGTTCAAAATGTGATCTGTCAGGAGTTTGATTTCATTGGATTGTCCACGAGTTCAAGCAATGATCCAGGTTAGAAATCAAGACGACAAACTGGTGTTCCATAAACATGCGCTGTCACACGATATATTATGATAAGTCCAGTTGAAAAATTATAACATTGTCTCCTTTTCTTCCTCCCCTCGATATGTATATTTGTATTTTTTTATGTCATCCATCTACTGAATCTTCATGTTATCATTTTTGTTATTTTAATTATTTGATGTAGATTTGTAATTTTGCCTTGATAAAGACCAAATTGGTCGAAACATGTGTCGACAAGCAGATACACCATTGATCATGGAATAAAATATCAAGGTTATCAGTTTTCTACTGGACTTATTATAATAGATCATGTGACAGCGCATGTTTATGGAACACCAGTTTGTCTTGTGTGAACTGAGGTTGGGGTCACCTAAAGTTTCATATTCACTGCAGTATAACAGTATTACCAGATAACTTCATTCCATTAACTTACTAGCCTCAGCGTGCCTTCTCTGGTCACCCCATACATCTCTACAGGTTAGAAATCATTACCATTGCTACAGTACTGCCATTAGGAAAGATTTTCTTTTGACTGCCTTCCTCTGATAGAAGTCTATGGGACACCTTTCAGTTTGCTTTTTGTTAACCCTGTCCTGGCTTTCTGGAGTCAAGTAAAGCATTCTGCCTTCCTTCCCTTGCACAATTGCACACATCACCTTTCAGCTAAATGCAGTCAAGATGGCATGCATTACTTACCGTAATAGCATTTCTGATGATTGTATCTGCTTAGATTCACATGCTTTGCATATGGTCCTACATCCAGAGGTAACCACGGAGTATTGCATCTGGTCTTTCGGGGACCAAAAGGGGACGTCGGCATAGGCGTGTCTGTAACACTATCCCCATTGTGACGTGTAGTTTACCCAAAATCCTTCACGCGCCAAGGTCCGTCCGATTGTATTTTTTTCTGCCATGAGGGAGCCCAAGGCTATAGTGAGAGAGTACATAAAGAGTGAAAGTAGTAAGACGTCTATGTTCCTTCCACCCCAAGCGGGGAGGTAGGGAGGGCGCATGTGAATTTAAGCAGATACAATCATCAGAAATGCTATTACGGTAAGTAATGCATGTCTTCTGATGCTCGTTAATCTGCTTAGAATCGCATGCTTTGCATAGACTAGCGAGCAGTACCCAGAGTTGGAGGTGGGTTGTGAGAAGGAACAGAAGAAAAAAAAAGAGTTCTTAATACTGCTTGTCCCACCGGAGAATCAGACCTAGAATGAGTGTCTAGGCAATAGTGTTTTGTAAAGGTGTGTACAGAACTCCAGGTTGCCGCTTTGCAAATGGACTCTAGGGGAACATTTGCAATGAATGCTATGGATGCCCCAGTTCCCAGAGTAGGATGTGCTCTAGGCTTGAAGGGCAGTTCTCTCTGGGCAAGAGAGAAACAGTGATGCATTTCACAATCCACCTTGAGATAGCTGATTTAGAGACAGGATCCCCTTCTCTACCAGCTGCCACTGAAAGGAAGAATTGTTTTGTTTCCCTCAGTGGTTTAGTTCTTTCCAGGTAAAACATGACTGCCCTGCGCACATCTAGAGTGTGTAGGCTTCTTTCGGCCATGCTAGTATGGTTCTGGAAGAAAGTGGGTAGTTCGATTGATTGGTTCACATGGAACCTTGAGATGAATTTAGGCGCAAATCTGGGATGTGTGCGCAAAACTACCTTATCTTTGTGGACTGTAACAAAGGGGTCTAGAACAAAGTGGATGTAGTTCTGATAGAAGTGATAGCCACTAGGAAGGCCGTTTTATAAGTCAGGTCTTTCAGAATTGCTTTTTGCATAGGCTCAAGCCTGGTCAAAACCACATTTAGATCCCATCCAGGGGCCGGGTGAGAAATGGGAGGATAAATCCTCTTAATCCCTTCCATAAATGCTTTAATCGCCGGTATTTTCCACCACAACACTTTTTTGTTGTGATGTGGTGTAGGCTGACCGAGCAGCCAGATGAACCTTTAAGGAATTGAAGACTAACCCAGTGTCCAACAAATGGGTTAGGTACAGCACAATGTGCGTGGGTGAGCAATCGATGGGATTGACACCCTTTGAATTGCACCAGATAATAAAACGTTTCCATTTGCTGGCATAGCAATAACGTGTATTCAGTTTCCTAGCTTCCCAGAGTATGTCCATGCACCTCTGAGGGAGTTGTAGGTGCCCAAACTCTATGACCTCAGGAGACATGCTGCTAGGTTCAGAGTTTGTGGGCATAGGTGTAGGGTCTCCCTCCTGTCCTGAGACAACATGTTGTACGGGCAGGGTAGTTTTACTGGTGGGGAGAGGGCCATTTCCAGGGTTGGCGAGCCCACATGGGGGCCACCAGTATCATGGTAACTGGTTCCTGGTGCATCTTGTGCACGGTCTTGTTGAGAAGGGGAGTCGGGGAAAAGCAAAGACAAGTTTCCCCGACCATGTTATCCAGAGACCGTTACCCTTGGATCGGTTCTGGGGGTACCTGGAGGCGTATTCTTGGCATTGGGCGTTCTCCTGAGTAGCGAACAGATCGATTTCTGGGAAACCCCATTCTGCAAAGACGTTGGACACAATGTCTTCATGTAGCCGCCATTCGTATTGTTCGGGCAGAGGAAAATCACTGCCGAGCACGTTTGCCAGAAGATTGAGTTCCCCTGGAACATGTTGGGACAACAAACATCTTGTGTTTGAGAGCCCCTATCCAAATGTTTTGGGACAGCTTGGATAGCCCTGGAGAGTGAGTGCCCCCCTGTTTGTTCAGGTAATACATGGCTGCAGTGCTGCCCGTTAGAATCAGCACTGTCTTCCCTTGCAGTGGCACCTGAAAGGCCTTCAAAGCCTTGAACACCGCTAACAGCTCTAGTAGATTTTTATGGTTGGACGCTACTTGAGGGGACCAAACTCTGTGCGCTGTCTGCTGAAGCAGTTGAGCCCCCCCCCCCCCACCCTGTGAGAGATGTGGCTGTAGTGAGAGTGGCTTCCACTGCAGGGGTGGTGAAGGTCTTCCCCCTTCAAGAGGTTTTCTCTTGACCACCAATGCAGAGAGAGAACGAGGGCTGGCGAGACAACTACCAGATCTTCCCATTGTCCGCTGGCCTGACACCACTGGCTGTTGAGCCACTCTTGCATGGGACGCATGCGCAGCCGCACATGGGGAACCAAGTATATGCATGATGCCATCATTCCTAGGAAGCGCATGGCCTTGCGCACTGTCACCTCCCGACTGGCTACATATTGAGGGATCTGAAAAAGCAGGTTCTGAATCAACTCGTTGGAGGGGAAGACTAGACCGTCCGTCTGAATTAGAGCTCCCAGAAATGGTTTTATTTGATTGGGGACTAGACTGGATTTCTTTTCGTTGATTGAGAAACCCAGACTGAAGAGGAGATCTACTGTTTTTTGGGTGTTCGAAAAACATGCGTCAAATGAGTCCCCCGTGATGAGCCAGTTGTCAAGGTAAGGGACTGGGATCGACAGTCTGTGCAGGTGTGCTGCCGCCACTGCCAGGACTTTGGTAAACACCCTTGGCGCAGAAGCTATGCCGAAGGGGAGTACCTTGAATTGGTAATGCCTGTCCTCGATCATGAACCTTAGATAGTTCCTGTGTGCTGGCAACATTGAAATATGAAAGTATGCTTCTTTCATGTCGAATGTTGCCATGTAGTCCGCCTGTTTCAGCAATGAGATCACCTCTTGTAGGCGTTACTATGCAAAACTTCTGGGGTTTTTATAAACTTGTTCGCTGGGCGCAGGTCTAGAACAGGGCGCATGGTGAGATCCTTTTTGGGTACAAGGAAGTACAATGAATAAATACCCTTGTTTACCTGAAGAATAGGAACGGCTTCCATCGCGTCATTTCCCAGCAGTGCTTCCACCTCTTGATTCGGGATCTGCAGATGGCCCAGTGAAAGGCACCGAGTGCGGCAAACTGAATTTTGGAGGTCGGGCGAATTCCACGCAGTACCCGTGGCCGACCGTCTTTATGACCCACTAGTCTGAAGTTATCCCCTCCCATGCCATGAGGAAAGAGGTTAATCGCACCCCAACCAAGCTGACATGGGAGGGGACCTAGATCTGGTGGTCATTTCTGACCAGAGGCTGCGGCTCCTCTGGGATTGGGGCCTCTACCTCTGCCTTTGCCGTGTTTCTGACCCCTTGAAGGGTAGTATGCAGGGCTTCCAGAAGTTTGTCCTGTGTTGAAGTTCCCCGTGCCGTAGTTTTTACCAGCACGGGCTTGCCCTCGAAAGGACCGCCGAGTGTTATTACCCCTCTGGGGGGAAGGTTTCTGTGTGATCTGCTGCAAGGACTTCAGAGTCTCATGCTCCTTCTTGGCTGTTTCCAAGGCCTCATTCACCGCTTTCCCGAAGAGGTTAGATTTCTCAATGGGCTTATTCTTATTAATGAAGGAGGCTTGGGTTTCTGGTTTAAAAAAGGAGGTACGCAGCCCAATGTGTCTTAAGTAGGGTCCCTTGGGCCAGAGACCTGCCTGCTGTTTCCGCAGGGCCTAGGGTGTTTTTGATCACATGCTGGTTAACTTGTCTTCCCTCCATTACAATGGAGAGAAGCTTTGATTTGGTGGGTCCCGGAACCTCTTGGAGGCCTTCCTGGAGCAAGTGCCACTGAGCGTCAGCATAACTTGCCAATAGTGTGGTATTAGCAATCCGCGTAGTGTATGCAGCAGCCGAAGTGGCGTTTGCCTAGAGCATACAGTCATTTGGATTCCTTGTCCGGTGGGGATTCACCCGTGTCAAGGGGTACCCCTGCCCTTTTCCGAGTGGTTGTCACTACCAATGAGTCTGGGACGGTGTTCCCTCTAATGTATAGAGGGTGAGAAGGGGGAAATAACTTTTCAACTCTTGAGTTCACTGCCCGAGTTTGAGCTGGTGATACCAATGAGGCAAACCTAATAGAATTAAGGAGGGGGGCGGCCTGGCTAGATGGACGCTTCTCCTTAAGGATATCCTCTACAAAATCCTGCTCAGGCACAGCCTCTTGAGTGGAAATTTGAAAGTGTTCTGCTGCTTTTTTCAACATGGAGTTGAATGCCATTTGGTCATCTACAGGTGAGGCCTGGCGAGCCAGAGTGGACGGAGGAGAATCCAGGCACAAAACATCAGTCTCCTGATCTTGCTGTGTCCATGGGTCTTGACCTTCCTGCTGGGTTTCTTCCCAGTTGTCTGTAGTATCCCGTTCCTCCTCATAACTTTGTAGAAATGAAGCTTCTTCCTCTTCATTATAAATGTCCCTATATGTGTGCATGTGGACAATGTCTTCCTGCTGAACGGGGGCAGAAGACTGATCTTGAATTTGAAAAGGAAATTGGAGGCTGGGGTCTACCCGAGACCTCTTTGGGGGAGGATGATCAGAAAAACGGATAATCTTTTCCAGCCGATCCATACACCCTTCGAACTTCTCTGTAGGTCATTTAGTGGACCCAAACAGGAGAACGGCGTTCTCTGCCCTACGGCGTCGAAAAGAGTCTTAGGGTATCGGAAAGAGGCTCTGACTATCTTCGTAGTCATCTTAAGAATCGGGATCCCAATCCGCATCAGAAATTTTTTCCGCGGCTTGTCCCATAACTTTAGGCGGAAGCGGGGTAAGACCCACCGTGCCGTAATTCTTTCTATGCTGCTATTGATAGTTGCCAAATCGGCGTGAGACAGTAGCGCCGATGGTTTATCAATAAGTGTACGATCTTCTGCAGCGCTAGAGGGCCTAGCGGTTGGTTTTCCGGCTAGAGGCCTAGCTGTAGTTTTCGGGCCTACCGCAGCCTTGTGACCGTCGCAGCATTGGATTTCCGCGCTTCGACGAGTGAAGTTTTTGGAGTAGCGTCCTTACTTGATTTTGATTGCCCAGTCGCAAGACTACTGCGAATGCGGGGAAGGCTTTGGGTCTGAACTATCTGAGGAAACCGGCGAAGTTTTCGGCGGCCCTGTTGGCGCTTTCACCTTTTTCGACGAAGAAGTCGAAAACGGTGTAGGGGTTGTCGGTTGTCTACTTAGTGTGATGAATTTGTACGCCCCCGTCGCTTGGTGTTGTCCCTGTAGCGAGACCAGAGTCAGGCCTTAAAGGTCGGGGACGGGATTGGAGGACCTAGAAGTGTCCGTCTCGAGGTCTATAACATCCGCAACAGATGTTTGATCGTCCGAGGTACCCCCATTACTCTCAGCGGGTGTGGCGGTGGGGGGAAGGGGATTCCACCCGTGACTTACCATAAGCGGGCCACCGCTTTACAAGGCACTCCTTAAGGGTCTTAAGCCGAAGGAGTTTGCAGGCCACACACAACCCTTATCATCGTACTCTAGGAGTGGGGGGGGGGGGATAAGCGTTACACGTCCTGTGTTCGTTCTTCCAAGGATATCTGACCGTATACTTAGGGCAGAATCTAAAAGGAGTCCTTTCCATAGCTAAAGGGAAAGATGACCAGACCAAAAGGGAAAAGAGGGGAAAGGAGGAGAGACATAACAATATGGCCACCCCGATCCCACTCCCTACTGCATAGGTCGGCCAGAGGGCCCGACCGTCTGGCAAATCCGGCCGCCGGATTTTAGGCGCCAAAATCCACAGCCGTACACGAATCCCCCGTAGTCTTCGTCGAAGATGTTCTTGTGACCGAAGTAACTTAACGGGGAATAACCGACAAGTGGGTAATGATAAACAATGTCTCTTGTAAGAGCTCCGCTATAGGGCGACCAGTTATCTGGGCAGAAAAAAACAATCTGAGTGACCTTCGAGTGTGAGGGATTTTGGGTACACTACACGTCACGATAGGGATAGTGTTACAGACACGCCTATGCCGACGTCCCCTTTCGGTCCCCGAAAGACAAGATGCAATACTCTGCGGTTCCCACTGGATGTCGGGCCATATGCAAAGCATGCGATTCTTAGCAGATTAACAAGCATCTGAAACTTTGCATTCTTATACCTTCTTATATAATGAATTCTTGGTTACTTTGACAATGTGCCTTAGACAAGCTGGTGGCAACAGTGATATTTTTACTATTCATGTCATTTTACTTGTGCACATTTGCATTTACCACAAATTGCTTCTAAAAACCCTAAAATGACTGTGCACAAGTTTTTTCCCTTGTTCTTTGCCATATTGTTCTTTGACCTTCACAGACTTCTCCAGTGAGGAAATGCCTTATATGAAAGTTATTGCCAACAATTCACATACTTGGTGCATGATGACTGTTGCTGGACAGATTGTGTCTAGTCGCCATCTACAAATGGATAGCCACTGCCAGTTTTAATAATGCAGATCCTTACCATTGGAGGGTTTGGGAATACTTCCAGCCCAAATCTTATAAAAGGAGGGCTCCTACAGCTATTCATCAGATCGTTGAAGCCAAGTCCCCAACAAAGACAAGCAGCCTGCTGACGACCCAATGACTACCTCTGCAATTTACAGCATCGACTCCAATGCTGTCCTGGTGCAAGCTTGCTTCTCTACCTGATTTCAAGCAGACCCTCATATTTGCTTTGTCCTGTGGACCAGTTAGAACCACCAGTCCCGACCCCTGCTTGAGGATCTGCTCTTTCTGAGCCTCAATTGTCCCTGGACTAACCAATGGACTTACGAACTCTCTCCAGGGCTACCTGGCTACAGCAGTCGCAGTTCCATGTACATCACTGGAGGATCGTCCGCTAATGGAGCACGGTGCCCGCTCCTGTATCAGACTTCTTGCATGAATGGAAGCCGGCCTGGGCCCGCTCCTGTGTTAGTGACCTGAAGACTACCTGTCACTGCCTAACCGTGATTACTCCCATTGCAACCCTCCTTCAATCTAATAACGTGTCCTGAGGTGGTCGTCCCACAGAAGTCTATCTTCCCTAGTTTGGCCATTCTCCTGGAAGCTGTCTCGAACAAATTCTTGGGCACAGCGACCGACAAACTAAATCCCGATGCAGAAAGGGAACTATGCACCCGCGACCCCTAGGCCTTCCTCGACCGGACCAAGCTAATTATATTGTGTCCCCAACAGATTCTAGAATACAGCAATGGTCTCTGGAAAAATCAAAGTCAGAGGGGCAAGTTATCCTACCCGTTTCAGTCCGACTGGTTTCTCCAGAGGGTTACATGGGTGTAAAATCTTGCTCTTTCCGACTTTGGTTGCTGGAAGCCCGGTGAAGGATACCTTCCGAGCACTATCATAAGGACTGGGATTGAGTGATTCCACTTTTCAGAACATTTAACTTTTAGACTCTTAATTAACCACTGGCACTGCAAATCCCTTTATATACCCGCCTGAAAAGTATCAACTTTGAAACTGGCGTCTATTGGCCACAAGGCCCCAAAACAATCTTATGGTTAGACTGTATAAAAGCTAGGGAAGCAGTTTTATGTTCATCCCAAAAGGGTTTTCCATTTCAAAAGCATATGAGCACTAACTCACCTGTGTTACACTGGCCATTGAATCAAGTACTATTCTATTTCTCCAAGTGGTCAATGTATACATCTGCTGTATAAGGGTTTTGTGTGACAATATTTGATCAAAGGTGTTACTTGCTTAGTGTGTGATTTAAAGGCCTGATATGATTATTTATATAGCGCCTATACACAATGTGTTTCAAAGCTCTTCAAGGCAAGGGAGGGAACAAGGGAAAATACAACCACATTCTTACAGGCCTAAGAAACTAACCATATTTTATACTTGCCCGTCTAACTGGAATTACTGGGGTTGCTCTATGTGAACTCATTGTGGCCTTAGACCCCTAACAGACTCTTGCTCAGGCTAAGCTTGCCACTTCGCTACCTTAACTTGATTAGGTTTGGCTAGCATCTCAGTGTCTTCCTGTTCACCATAATGTAGCGGCTTCCCAAAATCCTGCCCACAGGGCATTCTTTAGAAATTCATCTTAACCAATGCAGCATGTAGACCGACTAAAACCACTTGCATCTTGTTAACGTAATCCATTAATGGCCAGGAAGTTAAAAAAGGCTGCTGGTCTTTGAGTAGCATACACCATCTAACATTCCAATAGCAAGACATCCATATACTTCCTATGGCTGTTGGTGGAATAAAGAATGATCATGAAAAAAACCAAGGGTGTCTAGATGTAGATTTCTGTGAAAAGACCCTTAAAGTACTCTTTCATAGGGTCAGAATGCATGAGCCTCTGAAATTTCCCGAAAAATACATCCTCCGATGAAGGTTTAGG